>NC_133330.1:130335870-130665713 GCF_042186555.1 Aquarana catesbeiana
CGCTTCACTGTTGGCACTGTATTGGACAGGTGATGAGCAGTGCCTGGTTTTCTCCACACATACTGCTTACAATTAAGGCTAAAACGTTCTATCTTGGTCTCATCAAACCAAAGAATCTTATTTCTCACCATCTTGGAGTCCTTCAGGTGTTTTTTTAGCAAACTCCATGCGGGCTTTCATGTGTCCTTCACTGAGGAGAGGCTTCCGTCGGGCCACTCTGCCATAAAACCCCGACTGGTGGAGGGCTGCAGTGATGGTTGACTTTCTACAACTTTCTCCCATCTCCTGACTGCATCTTTGAAGCTCAGCCACAGTGATCTTTGGGTTCTTCTTTACCTCTCTCACCAAGGCTCTTCTCCCCTGATAGCTCAGTTTGACCGGACAGCCAGCTCTACGAAGGGTTCTGGTCATCCCAAACATCTTCCATTTAAGGATTATGGAGGCCACTGTGCTCTTAGGAACCTTAAGTGCAGCGGAAATTTTTTGTAACCTTGGCCAGATCTGTGCCTTGCTACAATTCTGTCTCTGAGCTCTTCAGACAGTTCCTTTGACCTCATGATTCTCATTTGCTCTGACATGTACTGTGAGCTGTAAGGTCTTATATAGACAGGTGTGTAGCTTTCCTAATCTAGTCCAATCAGTATAATCAAACACAGCTGGACTCAAATGAAGGTGTAGAACCATCTCAAGGATGATCAGAAGAAATGGACAGCACCTGAGTTAAATATATGCGTGTCACAGCAAAGGGTCTGAATAATTAGGACCATGTGATATTTCAGTTTTTCTTTTTTAATAAATCTGCAAAAATGTCAACAATTCTGTGTTTTTCTGTCAATACGGGGTACTGTGTGTACATTAATGAGGAAAAAAAATGAACTTAACCACTTGCCGACCGCCTCGCGACGATGTACGTCGGCAGAATGGCACGGCAGGCAGAATCACGTACCTGTACGTGATCTGCCTCCCGCGGGCGGGGGGTCCAATCGGACCCCCCCCGGTGCCCGAGGTGGTCGGCTTCTGACTGGGAGCATTCAGAGATGAGGGGGAGGCCATCCATTCGTGGCGGCCCCTAGTACACAGAGGCAGAGGAAATGTCATCTCTCCTCGGCGCCGGAACAGAAAATACCGAGCCGAGGAGAGATGACTGCAATGTGAGTGCACCAACACAACACATCACAGTAGAACATGCCAGGCACACAATACACCCCCCTTACCCACCGATTCCCCGCCGATCACCCCCCAATCCCCCCCGTCACACTGACACCAAGCAGTTGTTTTTTTTCTGATTACTGCATTGGTGTCAGTTTGTGACAGTTAGTGTGGTAGGGCAGTTAGTGGTAGCCCCCTTTAGGTCTGGAGGAACCCCCTAAGTTTTAACCCCTTGATCACCCCCCGTCGCCAGTGTCGCTAAGCGATCATTTTTCTGCTCGCTGTATTAGTGTCACTGGTGACGCTAGTTAGGGAGGTAAATATTTAGGTTCGCCGTCAGTGTTTTATAGCGACAGGGACCCCTATATACTACCGAATAAATGTTTTAACCCCTTGATTGCCCCCTAGTTAACCCTTTCACCACTGATCACCGTATAACCGTTACGAGTGATGCTGGTTAGTTCGTTTATTTTTTATAGTGTCAGGGCACCCGCCATTTATTACCTAATAAAGGTTTAGCCCCCTGATCGCCCAGCGGTGATATGCGTTGCCCCAGGCAGCGTCAGGTTAGCGCCAGTACCGCTAACACCCACGCACGCAGCATACGCCTCCCTTAGTGCTATAGTATCTGAACGGATCAATATCTGATCCGATCAGATCTATACTAGCCTCCCCAGCAGTTTAGGGTTCCCAAAAACGCAGTGTTAGCGGAATCAGCCCAGATACCTGCTAGCACCTGCGTTTTGCCCCTCCGCCCAGCCCAGCCCACCCAAGTGCAGTATCGATCGATCACTGTCACTTACAAAACACTAAAAACATAGCTGCAGCGTTCGCAGAGTCAGGCCTGATCCCTGCGATTGCTAAAGTAGACACCCCAAGCTATTTGCTGAGAGGCATGGTGAGTATTTTGCAGCTCTCATTTGTTTTTGAAAATGAAGAAAGACAAGAAAAAACATTTTTTTTTTTTTTTTTTTCAATTTTCAAAACTTTGTGACAAAAAGTGAGGTCTGCAAAATACTCACTATACCTCTCGGCAAATAGCTTGGGTTGTCTACTTTCCAAAATGGGGTCATTTGGGGGGGGTTTGTGCCACCTGGGCATTCCATGGCCTCCGAAACTGTGATAGGCAGTGAAGAGTGAAATAAAAAATGTATGCCCTTAGAAAGCCTGAGGGCAGTGCTTGGTTTTCGGGGTCCCATACGCGGCTAGGCTCCCAAAAAGTCTCACACATGTGGTATCCCCGTACTCAGGAGAAGCAGCAGAATGTATTTTGGGGTGTAATTTCACATATTCCCATGGCATGTTTGAGCAATATATCATTTAGTGACAACTTTGTGCAAAAAAAAAAAAAAAATTTGTCTCTTTCCTGCAACTTGTGTCACAATATAAAATATTCCATGGACTCGACATGACTCTCAGCAAATAGCTTGGGGTGTCTACTTTCCAAAATGGGGTAATTTGGGGGGGGTTTGAACTGTCCTGGCATTTTATGCACAACATTTAGAAGCTTATGTCACACATCACCCACTCTTCTAACCACTTGAAGACAAAGCCCTTTCTGACACTTTTTGTTTACATGAAAAAATTATTTTTTTTGCAAGAAAATTACTTTGAACCCCCAAACATTATATATTTTTTTTTAAAGCAAATGCTCTACAGATTAAAATGGTGGGTGTTTCATTTTTTTTTCACACAGTATTTGCGCAGCGATATTTCAAATGCATTTTTTGGGGAAAAAACACACTTTTTCAAATTTTAATGCACTAAAACACACTATAAACATGCAGTGGCAACAAAATACATACATTTTTAAAAGCCTTTAAAAGCCTTTACAGGTTACCACTTTAGATTTACAGAGGAGGTCTACTGCTAAAATTACTGCCCTTGATCTGACCTTCGCGGTGATACCTCACATGCATGGTGCAATTGCTGTTTACGTTTGACGACAGACCGCCGCTTGCGTTCGCCTTAGCGCGAGAGCAGGGGGCGACAGGGGTGCTTTTTTTTTTTTTCTTTATTATTTTTTTGCTTTTTTATCTTATTTTTAAACTGTTCCTTTCATTTTTTTTTTATCATTTTTATTGTTATCTCAGGGAATGTAAATATCCCCTATGATAGCAATAGGTAGTGACAGGTACTTTTTTTTGAAAAAATTGGTGTCTATTAGACCCTAGATCTCTCCTCTGCCCTCAAAGCATCTGACCACACCAAAATCGGTGTGATAAAATGCTTTCCCAATTTCCCAATGGCGCTGTTTACATCCGGCGAAATCTAAGTCATGAAATGCTTGTAGCTTCTGGTTTCTTAGGCCATAGAGATGTTTGGAGCCAATCTGGTCTCTGATCAGCTCTATGGTCAGCTGGCTGAATCACCGGCTGCATTCTCAGGTTCCCTGTTGAGACAGGAGAGCCAGAGAAAAACACGGAAGACGGTGGGGGGGGGCATTCCCTCCCACTGCTTGTAAAAGCAGTCTAGAGGCTAATTAGCCGCTAGGATTGGTTTTACATGAAAGCCGACCGCTGGCTGAAAAGAATGATACCAAGATGATACCTAAACCTGCAGGCATCATTCTGGTATAACCACTCAAAGTCGTGAATGGCTTACCTGAAGACATAAAAATGGTTAACAATAAAACACAGTAAACGGTAAACTATAAAAAATTGCATACCTGAAAAGCAAACATGATAAAACATAATAACAATAAAACATTGCAGAATAGAATACAGTAAAAAAGAGCAGAACAATAGAGAGAGAATAGAGAGAGAGAGAACAATAAAACGACAGCTATTTTTTTTTTTTTTTATATTTTTTTTTTTACACTTTTTTTTGTAACTAACTTTTATAACTGTAACTGGTTCCAGGTTCGGGTCTCTCAAAATGCGATGGCATCTTGGGAGACCCTGTGAAAGTGTGCCTAGTCTGTGCAATGCTGTACCCTACGCTAATACTCAACTAGTGCATGGTAGCGTTCAAAACATTCACCAATGCAAAGACCAGGATTGTCAGGACAGGAGGGACAATAATAGCGAGTGTCATGCCTATATCCGCTTTTGCTGCAGACACAACATCTTTTTTGGGGGGTTCGTTGGGTAGGGGTACTTGGGAGGACATAAAGAAAATGCCTCTCATGCAGCCGACTGCATTTGGTTGGGGATGTGAATGGGGGAAGTACGGGCGCTGCAGAAGTGGTGGGTTCCCAATTAAGATTGGCGAATGCAGCAGGAAGGGCATTATGGGCACGACGGGTCTGTGTTTGTCTTCTTCTTGGTGGCAGCGGGACACTACTTGTGCTTGCCACCTCACCAGCTTGAACTACACTTATGGGACTCGCCACGTCACCAAGTGTTACTGCAGTGCTGGTTTGACTACGACCGGGGTGTACTAGGCTGCTGGTGCTTGCCAGTTCACCAAAACGCTACCAAAAAAACTGTTAGCGATCGCAGGGATCAGGCCTGACTCTGCGAACGCTGCAGTTATGCGTTTAGTGTTTTGTAAATGACAGTGATCGATCGATACTGCACTTGGGTGGGGTGGGCTGGGCTGGGCTGGGCTGGGCGGAGGGGCAAAACGCAGGTGCTAGCAGGTATCTGGGCTGATCCCGCTAACACTGCGTTTTTGGGAACCCTAAACTGCTGGGGACGCTAGTATAGATCTGATCGGATCAGATATTGATCCGTTCAGATACTACACCACTAAAGGGAGGTGTACGGTGCGTGCGTGGGTGTTAGCGGTACTGGCGCTAACCTGACGCTGCCTGGGGCTGGTGCTTGCCAGTTCACCAAAACGCTACCAAAAAAACTGTTAGCGATCGCAGAGATCAGGCCTGACTCTGCGAACACTGCAGTTATGCGTTTAGTGTTTTGTAAGTGACATTGATCGATCGATACTGCACTTGGGTGGGCTGGGCCGGGCGGAGGGGCAAAACGCAGGTGCTAGCAGGTATCTGGGCTGATCCCGCTAACACTGCATTTTTGGGAACCCTAAACTGCTGGGGACGCTAGTACAGATCTGATCGGATCAGATATTGATCCGTTCAGATACTATACCACTAAGGGAGGTGTATGCTGCGTGCATGGGTGTTAGCGGTACTGGCGCTAATCTGATGCTGCCTGGGGCGACGCATATCACCGCCGGGCGATCAGGGGGCTAAACCTTTATTTGGTAATAAATGGCGGGTGCCCTGACACTATAAAAAATAAATGAACTAACCAGCATCACCCGTAACAGTTATACGGTGATCAGTGGTGAAAGGGTTAACTAGGGGGCAATCAAGGGGTTAAAACATTTATTAGATAGTATATGGGGGTCCCTGTCACTATAAAACGCTGACGGCGAACCTAAATATTTAACTCCCTAACTAGCGTCACCAGTGACACTAATACAGCGATCAGAAAAATGATCGCTTAGCGACACTGGTGACGGGGGGTGATCAAGGGGTTAAAACTTTATTGGGGGGGGTTAGGGGGGTACCCTAGACCTAAAGGGGGCTAACAGTAACTGTCCCACCACAGTAACTGTCACAAACTGACATCATGCAGTAATCAGAAAAAAAAAAAACAACCTGCTTGGTGTCAGTGTGACAGGGGGGGGGGGGGGGTGATTGAGGGGGTGATCGGGGGGGGGGATCCGGGGTGTATTATATGCCTGGCATGTTCTGCTGTATGTGTGTGTGTTGTGCACTCACATTCCAGTCTTCTCTCCTCTGCGCCGGAACAGAAAATGCCGAGCCCAGGAGAGATGACATCATTTCCTCTGCCTCTGTGTACAATACAGAGGCAGGGAAATGATCCCATTGGCTGGGAGCGATCGCGAGGGGGGGGCCACGAATGGATGGCCTCCCCCTCACCACCGATCGCCGGGGAGGATTTGACAACCGCCGCAGGCACCGGGGGGGGTCCGATCGGACCCCCCACCCGCGGGCAGGCAAGGACATACCTGTAAGTTCTTTTGCCTGCCCGTGCCGCTCTGCCGACGTACATCGTCATGCGGCGGTCGTCAAGTGGTTAATCATGTTTGCTTTTCAGGTATGCAATTTTTATACTTTATCGTTTACTGTGTTTTATTGCTAACCATTTTTTTGTCTTCAGGTACGCCATTCACGACTTTGAGTGGTTATACCAGAATGATGCCTGCAGGTTTAGGTATCATCTTGGCATCATTCTTTTCAGCCAGCGGTCAGCTTTCATGTAAAAGCAATCCTAGCGGCCAATTTGCCTCTAGACTGCTTTTACAAGCAGTGGGAGGGAATGCCCCCCCCTCCCCACCGTCTTCCGTGTGTTTCTCTGGCTCTCCTGTCTCAACAGGGAACCTGAGAATGCAGCCGGTGATTCAGCCAGCTGACCATAGCGCTGATCGGAGACCAGAGTGGCTCCAAACATCTCTATGGCCTAAGAAACCGGAAGCTACGAGCATTTCATGACTTAGATTTCGCCGGATGTAAACAGCGCCATTGGGAAATTGGAAAAGCATTTTATCACACCAATCTTGGTGTGGTCAGATGCTTTGAGGGCAGAGGAGAGATCTAGGGTCTAATAGACCCCAATTTTTTCAAAAAAGAGTACCTGTCACTACCTATTGCTATCATAGGGGATATTTACATTCCCTGAGATAACAATAAAAATTATTTTAAAAAAAATGAAAGGAACAGTTTAAAAATAAGATAAAAAAAAAAAAAAGCACCCCCTGTCCCCCCCTGCTCTCGCGCTAAGGTGAACGCAAGCATCGGTCTGGCATCAAATGTAAACAGCAATTGCACCATGCATGTGAGGTATCACCGCGAAGGTCAGATCGAGGGCAGTAATTTTAGCCATAGACCTCCTCTGTAAATCTAAAGTGGTAACCTGTAAAGGCTTTTAAAGGCTTTTAAAAAATGTATTTATTTTGTTGCCACTGCACGTTTGTGCGCAATTTTAAAGCATGTCATGTTTGATATCCATGTACTCGGCCTATCATCTTTTGTATTTCATCAAACATTTGTGCAATTTTAAAAAGTGTGTTTATTCCCCAAAAAATGCGTTTGAAAAATCGCTGCGCAAATACTGTGTGAAAAAAAAAAATGAAACACCCACCATTTTAATCTGTAGGGCCTTTGCTTTAAAAAGATATATAATGTTTGGGGGTTCAAAGTAATTTTCTTGCAAAAAAAAATAATTTTTTCATGTAAACAAAAAGTGTCAGAAAGGGCTTTGTCTTCAAGTGGTTAGAAGAGTGGGTGATGTGTGACATAAGCTTCTAAATGTTGTGCATAAAATGCCAGGACAGTTCAAACCCCCCCCAAATGACCCCATTTTGGAAAGTGGACACCCCAAGCTATTTGTTGAGAGGCATGTCGAGTCCATGGAATATTTTATATTGTGACACAAGTTGCGGGAAAGAGACAAATTTTTTTTTTTTTTTGCACAAAGTTGTCACTAAATGATATATTGCTCAAACATGCCATGGGAATATGTGAAATTACACCCCAAAATACATTCTGTTGTTTCTCCTGAGTACGGGGATACCACATGTG
The DNA here is from genome assembly GCF_042186555.1 of Aquarana catesbeiana. Taxonomy (NCBI): domain Eukaryota; kingdom Metazoa; phylum Chordata; class Amphibia; order Anura; family Ranidae; genus Aquarana; species Aquarana catesbeiana. Next base: position 130,343,528 of record NC_133330.1, read on the forward strand.
TGAGACTTTTTGGGAGCCTAGCCGCGTATGGGACCCCGAAAACCAAGCACCGCCTTCAGGCTTTCTAAGGGCGTAAATTTTTGATTTCACTCTTCACTGCCTATCACAGTTTCGGAGGCCATGGAATGCCCAGGTGGCACAAAACCCCCCCAAATGACCCTATTTTGGAAAGTAGACTAGGGCTGCAACTAACGATTATTTTCATAATCGATTAGTTGGCTGATTATTGTTTCGATTAATCGGTTAATAACCTTAAAAGTGTGGTTTACAATTTAGTTATGTAAAGTTAAAAAAAGGCAATTTATTCTTAAATATCTATAGGCAGTGGTAAATATAAATAACCAACTATATGGTTAGGGAGCAAAATATCTAATCCACTCTGAGAATAACAAACAGAAGTGATATACTGTATATACTATTAGAGAAGATATACTGTACTATATACTATTAGAAAAGAGATATATTGTATATACTATTAAAGGGTGAATCTGGTTAATATCATCAGACTCAGAGATCAACATTTTTTATTTAAAAAACAAACAATGTCTTCCTTCAAAAAAAAATTCATTGGGGTCAAATCGGAAAAAAGGAAAATTTGGAAATAAGGCTCTGTACACACCTATACAGTTTGCTTTTGATCCGTTTTGCGTTAAAAAAAAGTCCATGACCCTTTTCAAATATGCAGCAGGTGAAAAAAGCATAGATGTGAATGTGCCCTAGAGCAGTGGTCATCAACCCTGTCCTCAGGGCCCTGAGGACAGGGTTGATGACCACTGTCCTAGAGGGAACCATGTAAATGAACTGTAGTGCGTTTCTGCAAAAAGCACCAAAAAACACATAGATGTGAACCAGGCCTAAGACATTTAGTAACATAATGGGGGTTAAAAAAAAATAAAATGAGCCCTTTTATAGTACAAAAAAAGCAGATAATCACTACTGTAAGGGGTTTATTTTTTCACCGTAGACCTATGAAAGTAATATTTACAGTAGCGATTTGCTCTTTTTGTACTATAAAGGGCTCATTTTAGTTTTTTTTAACCCCACTATGTTACTGGGCGATTAATCGATTATGAAAATAGTAATCGATTAATTTCATAATCGATTAGTTGCCGATTAATCGATTAGTTGTTTCAGCCTTAAAGTAGACACCCCAAGCTATTTGCTGAGAGGTATAGTGAGTATTTTGCAGACCTCACTTTTTGTCACAAAGTTTTGAAAATTGAAAAAAGAAAAAAAAAAAAGTTTTTTCTTGTCTTTCTTCATTTTCAAAAACAAATGAGAGCTGCAAAATACTCACCATGCCTCTCAGCAAATAGCTTGGGGTGTCTACTTTCCAAAATGGGGTCATTTGGGGGTGGTTTGTGCCACCTGGGCATTCCATGGCCTCCGAAACTGTGATAGGCAGTAAAGAGTGAAATCAAAAATTTACACCCTTAGAAATCCTGAAGGCGGTGATTGGTTTTGGGGCCCCGTACGCGGCTAGGCTCCCAAAAAGTCCCACACATGTGGTATCCCCATACTCAGGAGAAGCAGCTAAATGTATTTTGGGGTGCAATTGCACATATGCCCATGGCCTGTGTGAGCAATATATCATTTAGTGACAACTTTTTGTAATTTTTTTTTTTTTTGTCATTTTTCAATCGCTCGGGACAAAAAAAATTTATATTCAATGGGCTCAACATGCCTCTCAGCAATTTCCTTGGGGTGTCTACTTACCAAAATGGGGTCATTTGGGGGGGTTTGTACTGCCCTGCCATTTTAGCACCTCAAGAAATGACATAGGCAGTCATAAACTAAAAGCTGTGTAAATTCCAGAAAATGTACCCTAGCTTGTAGACGCTATAACTTTTGCGCAAACCAATAAAAATACGCTTAGTGACATTTTTTTTACCAAAGATATGTGGCCGAATACATTTTGGCCTAAATGTATGACTAAAATTGAGTTTATTGGATTTTTTTTATAACAAAAAGTAGAAAATATCATTTTTTTTCAAAGTTTTCGGTCTTTTTCCGTTAATAAAATACCATCAAAAGAAAGCTCTATTTGTGGGAAGAAAAGGACGCATATTTCGTTTGGGTACAGCATGACCGCTTAATTAGCAGTTAAATTGTAAAAAGTGCTCTGGCCAGGAAGGGGGTAAATCCTTCCGGGGCTGAAGTGGTTAAATGATTTTAGCAAATGGCTGCAATATAACAAAGAGTGAAAAATTTAAGGGGGTCTGAATACTTTCTGTCCCTACTGTACATACCACCCCCCTCCATATGCTCCGCACCTCTCATGTATATACCACCCACCTCCATATGCTCCGTACCCCTCTCCTACATACCACCCACCTCCATACACTCTGCACCCCTCTCATGTACATACCACCCACCTCCATACACTCCGCACCCCTCTCATGTACATACCACCCACCTCCATACGCTCCGCACTCCTCTCATGTACAGTCAGGTCCATAAATATTGGGACATCAATGCTAATCTTTTTGGCTTTATGCACCACCACAATGGATTTGAAATGAAACTAACAAGATGTGCTTTAACTGCAGACTTTCAGCTTTAATTTGAGGGTATTTACATCCAAATCAGGTGAACGGTGTAGGAATTACAACAGTTTATATATGTGCCTCCCACTTTTTAAAAGGACCAAAAGTAATGGGACAATTGGCTGCTCAGCTGTTCCATGGCCAGGTGTGTGTTATTCCCTCATTATCCCATTTACAAGGAGCAGATAAAAGGTCCAGAGTTTAATTCAAGTGTGCTATTTGCATTTGGAATCTGTTGCGGTCAACTCTCAATATGAGATCCAAAGAGCTGTCACTATCAGTGAAGTAAGCCATCATTAGGCTGAAAAAACAAAACAAACCCATCAGAGAGATAGCAAAAACATTAGGTGTGGCCAAATCAACTGTTTGGAACATCCTTAAAAAGAAAGAATGCACCGGTGAGCTCAGCAACACCGAAAGCCCCGGAAGACCACGGAAAACAACTGTGGTGGATGACCGAAGAATTCTTTCCCTGATAAAGAACACCCTTCACAACAGTTGGCCAGATCAAGAACACTCTCCAGGAGGTAGGTGTATGTGTGTCAAAGTCAACAATCAAGAGAAGACTTCACCAGAGTGAATACAGAGGGTTCACGACAAGATGTTAACCATTGGTGAGCCTCAAAAACAGGAAGGCTTGATTAGAGTTTGCCAAACAACATCTAAAATAGCCTTCACAGTTCTGGAACAACATCCTATGGACAGATGAAACCAAGATCAACTTGTGCCAGAGTGATGGGAAGAGAAGAGTATGGAGAAATAAAGGAACTGCTCAGGATCCAAAGCATACCACCTCATCAGTGAAGCATGGTGGTGGTAGTGTCATGGCGTGGGCATGTATGGCTGCCAATGGAACTGGTTCTCTTGTATTTATTGATGATGTGACTGCTGACAAAAGCAGCAGGATGAATTCTGAAGTGTTTCAGGCAGTTATAATCTGCTCATATTCAGCAAAATGCTTCAGAACTCATTGGACAGCGCTTCACAGTGCAGATGGACAATGACCCGAAGCATACTGCGAAAGCAACCAAAGAGTTTAAGGGAAAAAAGTGGAATGTTATGCAATGGCCAAGTCAATCACCTGACCTGAACCCAATTGAGCATGCATTTCACTTGCTGAAGACAAAACTGAAGGGAAAATGCCCCAAGAACAAGTAGGAACTGAAGACACTTGCAGTAGAGGCCTGGCAGAGCATTACCATGGATGAAACCCAGCGTCTAGTGATGTCTATGCATTCCAGACTTCAGGCTGTAATTGACTGCAAAGGATTTGCAACCAAGTATTAAAAAGTGAAAGTTTGACGGATGATTGTTAACCTGTCCCATTACTTTTGGTCCCTTAAAAAGTGGGAGGCACATATACAAACTGTTGTAATTCCTACACCGTTCACCTGATTTGGATGTAAATACCCTCAAATTAAAGCTGAAAGTCTGCAGTTTAACCACTTCCCGCCCACCCTATAGCGGATTGACGTCTGGGAAGTGGTTCCGTTATCCTGACTGGGCATCATATGACGTCCAGCAGGATAACATGCCGCCGCGCGCCCCCGGGGGTGCGCACCGTGGCGATCGGTGGAGTGGTGTGTCAGCCTGACACACCGCTCAACCGATCTTGGTAAAGAGCCTCCGGCGGAGGCTCTTTACCACATGATCAGCCGTGTCCAATCACGGCTGATCACGCTGTCAATGGGAAGAGCCATTGATCGGCTTTTCCTCACTCGCGTCTGACAGACATGAGTAGAGGAGAGCTGATCGGTGGTTCTCCTGACAGGGGGGGTCTGCGCTGATTGTTTATCAGCGCAGCCCCCTCTCAGATCACCACACTGGACCACCAGGGATCGCCACTAGGACCACCAGGGAAGGGGCAACATGTGGATGGCCAGGTATGTACCCCATGGCCATCCACATGTGCCCAATGTGTCCAATCTGTGCCAATCAGTGCCCACAAATGGCACCATTATGTTACAGATCTGCCCAGCAATGCCCCCAATATGTTTTATCAGTGCCACCTGTCATTGCCCATCTGTGCCACCTGCCATTGCCCATCGGTGCCACCTGTCATTGCCCATCTGTGCCCATCAGTGCCCATCACTGCCCACCTATCAGTGCCCATCAGTGCCACACATCAGTGCCACCTATATGTACCAATCAATGCCACCTACGAGTGCCCATCAGTGCCACCTACGAGTGCCCATCAGTGCCACCTATGAGTGCCCATCAGTGCCACCTATGAGTGCCCATCAGTGCCACCTATGAGTGCCCATCGGTGCTGCATACCAGTGCCACCTATCAGTGCCCATCAGTGCCGCCTATCAGTGCCCATCATCAGTGCCCGTCAGTGCCACCTCATCAGTGCCACCTCATCGGTGCCGCTGTATCAGTGCCCGTCAGTGCAGCCATATCAGTGCCCATCATTGAAGGAGAAAACGTACTTATTTACAAAAAAGTTTAACAGAAACAAAGAAAAACGTGTTTTTTTTGGAAATTTTCGGTCTTTTTTTATTTGTTGCGCAAAAAATAAAAACCGCAGAGGTGATCAAATACCACCAAAAGAAAGCTCTATTTGTGGGAACAAAATGATAAAAAAATTTGTTTGGGTACAGTGTAGCATGACCGCGCAATTGTCATTCAAATTGCGACAGTGCTGAAAGCTGAAAATTGGCCTGGGCGGGAAGGTGTCTAAGTGCCTGGTATTGTAGTGGTTAAACACATCTTGTTAGTTTCATTTCAAATCCATTGTGGTGGTATATAGAGCCAAAAAGATTAGAATTGTGTCGATGTCCCAATATTTATGGACCTGACTGTACATACCACCCACCTCCATACTCTCCGCACCCCTCTCATATACATACCACCCACCTCCATAAGCTCTGCACCCCTCTCATGTACATACCACCCACCTCCATACACTCCACACCCCTTTTGGTTTCTTTAGTGAGATATCAGGGGTCTAAACAGACCCTGAAGTCTCACTATTGAGACAGAGAAAGGGACTGAGGAAACACATTCCTCAGTTGCTTTCTCTGTAACCTCAGCTGCACTGCAGATGAATGAACAGGAGACAGAGGCTCCTGTTAATTCATAAACTAAAGCATAGTAAACACAGTTTACTGTGCTTCAGTTATGAATGAACACAGTAAGTGATCAGTACCGATCATTCACTGTGTTCTTTTAGTAAAGATAGGGGCTGGTAAATGACATTTACCAGCCCCTTTTTCTCGCCTTCATCCTAAATATCCCCCACAGCAGTCAGTGGGAGAGCAGAGGAGGGAAGTCGGCAGCGCTGGGGGGGGGGGGCACATCGTTATTTTTTATCGATTGAATTATTTTTCCCATTATGGGCGTGAGTGGGGCCTCATGTCCAAGTTTTGCCTAAGGTTTCACAAAGCCTAGAGCCACCTCTGATCTATGGCCCCTGTTTCCTTCAGACATTGGTCAGATTTTTACCTGATTCAAACTAGGGGTAAGGAGATGGACCGGTTTTAAAAAATGGTGGAGCAGGAATTAACTAGATTGGCTTTGTGTGTTGTGTCTGGGAGTATTATCCTGAATGACAACCTAAGCATTGGTGAAAGACAGTCATTAAGACAGTTGAGCGAGGATTGCTGCATTGTCATAAAAAATTACGACAAAGGGGGCATGGTTCTCATCCAGCCAACCCATACAAGCGCAAGGCTCCTAGACAACTCTCAGACAATAACACCTATCTGAGGCCGAGGCGGGATCCTACTGGTGAATATAGAGCTATACTTACCGCACTTGTTTAGAAAGGTATTAGATTGGGCATTTCATCTGAACGAGAGGGGGAGTTTTTAATTTACAGCGCCCATAATTCCAGTGTTTCACCATCTGCCTAAAACCCACAAGGGGTTATTGTAGCTGGGATTGGGTCCCTAAATTAAAGGATTGGACAGTGGTTGGATTTTCAGTTGCAGCCCATAATTTCCAAGTTACAGTATTTACGGGATACTAACAATCTGTTGAATCTTTGTCAGGATTTTGAGTGGATGGAGAGTTACAGGCGAATTACATGTGATGTGGCCAGCCTGTACTCCTCCATCCCTCATTCCTTGGGTTTGAGAGCAGTATCTTTCTTCTTGTATCAGTGCGGGATGTATTCTCGTGCACAGAAAGAGTTCATCTTGAGGTGCCTTGAATACCTATTTCTCATTTGATGGAGAGTTTTACCTTCAAAAGTGCAGGGCGGTGATGGGGCCAGGTTTTTGCCCTTTCTTGCCAACCTGTATATGGGTTGGTGGGAGAGGGTGAGGCAGGGCCGATCCTGAGCGGGGTGCACGGGATGCAGTGCACCCAGGCACCACAGAGGTGGGGGCACTGAAGCACCAGAGTGCTCCCCTCCTCCCTCTTTGTCTCCTTGTCCATAAGAGGCTCTCTCCACCAGTCACCGCCGCTGTGTTTCTTGCCGAAGTCCATCCCCCCTCCCTCCTCCTGTCAAAGGAGGAGAGCAGAAACAGCTGGAGATCGGAGCGGCTGTGTCTCTGTGTGCAGAGAGACCAGCCGCGCAGTGACGTCACTGGGGGGGGGGGCGGTCCATGCCCGACGTGTTCCTTGCGGGTGCTGCTGTACTAGTGAGCGGCACACTATGTTTCTTTCCCCGCCTTCATATCGGCCAAAGAAGAAAAAAAAATGAGCAAAGAAGAGGATTGTGGGACATGTAGTCCAGAGGACTGGCAGCCCCACTGTAACATGGAAACTGCAGTCCACACAGCATGCTCAGCTGAATGGGAGAGAGAGAGCCAGGAGCCTGAGAAAGCTTTCAGGGAAGTGCACCCAGGAGTCCAGAGGGAGAGGACAGTGCTGAGGGAACACCATCAGAGAGAGAACCCCGCTGCCCTGCGCCACCAGAGGGAAAGCCACACAGCCTAGCGCCTTCCCTGGTGGAGAAAGGAATGGAGTAATTGGCAGAATACAGATCTGGGCTCTACCCAGCGGAGTCGCCACGGGCAATTCAGAGTGAGCTGACTCCTGATCAGAGGAACCGTTGCTGTATCGCTGGGTCAGGTGAGAGGGCCGATTATCTACTAACGTCCATGCAGTCTCTGACCATCTCTTGTAACATGTCTGCAGTCTCTGACCATCTCTTGTAACATGTCTGCAGTCTCTGACCATCTCTTGTAACATGTCTGCAGTCTCTGACCATCTCTTGTATCATGTCTGCAGTCTCTGACCATCTCTTGTATCATGTCTGCAGTCTCTGACCATCTATTGTATCATGTCATCATGTCTGCAGTCTCTGACCATCTCCTGTAGTATGTCTGCAGTCTCTGACCATCTCCTGTAGTATGTCTGCAGTCTCTGACCATCTCCTGTAGTATGTCTGCAGTCTCTGACCATCTCCTGTAGTATGTCTGCAGTCTCTGACCATCTCCTGTAGTATGTCTGCAGTCTCTGACCATCTCCTGTAGTATGTCTGCAGTCTCTGACCATCTCCTGTAGTATGTCTGCAGTCTCTGACCATCTCCTGTAGTATGTCTGCAGTCTCTGACCATCTCCTGTAGTATGTCTGCAGTCTCTGACCATCTCCTGTAGTATGTCTGCAGTCTCTGACCATCTCCTGTAGTATGTCTGCAGTCTCTGACCATCTCCTGTAGTATGTCTGCAGTCTCTGACCATCTCCTGTAGTATGTTTGCAGTCTCTGACCATCTCCTGTAGTATGTCTGCAGTCTCTGACCATCTCCTGTAGTATGTCTGCAGTCTCTGACCATCTCCTGTAGTATGTCTGCAGTCTCTGACCATCTCCTGTAGTATGTCTGCAGTCTCTGACCATCTCCTGTATTATATCTCCAGTCTCTGACCATCTCCTGTACTATGTCTGGGGGCTCTTTCTAACAGACTCTCTAACAGAAGCCCTCTCTGTGTGCATCAGAGAGACTCCCCTCCAGGTCTCATTAGTGTACCCTCTTCCTGTATTTTCTTTATTGTTAAAAGATCACGGGAGGATGCCAGGGTAACAAGACTTCTTAGGGGAGCATCTCTGTGTTTGAGTCGTTGCCATAGTAACATTTGTAAAGGGGAGTGGTTGGTAAGATGACCACGCCCACGTGGGGGTGCCAGGAATATTTCTGCACCCAGGCGTCTGTGACCATAGGATTGGCCCTGGGGTGAGGGTTTTTGGACTTGACAACCTGTTACGCCCACACATTAAGTTTTTCAGGCGTTATATAGATGAGCTGATATTCATCTGTTATGGTGAACTTGAGGGATTGGAAATTTTTTTGTCATATTTGAATGATAATACACAACCTTTAGATTCACCAGCTGGATGGATGATTTCTCTATTAATTTTTTTGGAAAATTAAGAGGTGGTGATGGATATGTAGATACTAGTTCATATAGAAAATCTTTATCCAGCAAAAGTTTTCTAAGGTCTGGCTCTGGTCATACCAAGCACACAGTTAGGGGAATCCCTGTGGGTCAATTTCTGAGGTTGCATAGGATATGCAAAAAGGATGTTGATTTCGAGAGAGAGAGAGAGAGATCTTGCCCGTATGAAGGATTGGTTTCTGCAAATAGGGTACCCTAAATCCACCATTGAAAGGGCAATTCGCAGAGGTGGACCTACAGGGGTCGCAATTGTGACCCGGTGTCTTGCCGAATAAGTTCCTTCGGCGGATAGGCTCCCCCCTGTACTGCGCAGGCGCAGCGCCTGCGCAGTACGTACTACTGTCGGCCGCCGGAGATAGCCGAAGCTCAAACGCTTCAATCAGCTGTACATGGCGCCTGCGCTCTGGGTCCAGGTTCCTTCCCCACTATCCAAGTGGACCTAGAGGGGGAATCTAAAAGTGCCGAGCGCAGCGAGGCCGTGCCCGAAGCGTGGCGAGCGAAGCGAGCCCGCGAGGGGCCCTCTTACAGGCGCCGTGTACAGCTGATTTTCAGCTGTTCCGCTTCGGCTATTTCCGCCGGCTTCTACTGCGCATGCGCAGTAGAGGGGGGAACTAATCCGCCGAGCGCAACTTTCTCGGCAGAACACCGGCCCTATGCTGCATGCTGCAGGGGGCCCGTGCACCCCCCCTGTATGCCTGGATAGGAGGAGCGGTGGGTCAGCTACATATAGAGCAGACTGTGTTTACACCTAAGAAAGTAAAAGCAAGGGAGAGGTGTCTTGCACAGTGTTTGCTGTGCTCTCTGCCTCCCCCTACAGTGCAGTACCCGGCATAGAGAGTGAAGGTACCGTACTGCCGATTTTTAAAAAGGCTATCTGTATATATGTGTGTGTGTGTGTGTGTGTGTTCATATATGTGTGTATGTGTTTATATGTATGTGTACATGTATGTATGTGTGTTTATATATGTGTTTGTGTGTATGTATGTGTTGTGTGTTTATATATGTGTATGTATGTGCGTACATGTGTGCTTACATGTGTGTGTATGCAGGGCCGCTAATAAGGCAGTACAGCCAGCCCTACTATACCGGGCCTAAGCCACATCACTTCAGAAGAGGGGCCCGGGCACCTGCAGGAGAGGAGAGCCTTGTGACACCTGTGGATCCCCTGCAGCGCTGCCAGGCTTTCTCCCTCTGGCAGCTCTGCTGGGGGAGCGTTTCTACATATTTGCAAAGTGTCCCGATTTGGAGCAGGAGTCTCTGCCTGTGCCTCTGCCGGGTCCTAAAACAAAATCTCCTTTTTGTTTTTGAGATTTTTTTAGTTGCATGGTAGTTGTTTTAGTCGATTTGTTATGTCCTCTGTATACTGGTAACCACTGGCCCTGCATATTGGTGGTCAGTGATGAGGGATGCTGGTGGTCAGTGTGCCCCTGTATGCTGGTGCTACGTGCAGGGTGCAGGAGGATGCTATGTGGAAGGTGCAGGAGGATGCTACATGCGGGGTTCAGGAGGATGCTACGTGCAGGGTTCAGGAGGATGCTCCGTGCAGGGTGAATGTCTCAGGAGGATGCTACGTACAGAGTGCAGGGCTCAGGAGTGTACTACCTACAGAGTGCAGGGCTCAGGAGTGTACTACCTACAGAGTGCAGGGCTCAGGAGTGTACTACCTACAGAGTGCAGGGCTCAGGAGTGTACTACCTACAGAGTGCAGGGATCAGGAGCATGATATGTACAGGGTGCAGAGTTCAGGAGTGTGCTACATTGAGTGCACAGTTGCGAATTGCACGACATACAGAGGGAGAGATAGTGCAGGGGGGAAATTTTACGTTACTTTTATTGAGAATCTCTTGCACACAGGTGGCTGAGCCCATTCTGTGTAATTGCAGTTGAATTTCCTCCATCCAGGCAGCCCAGGTGAAGCGTACAGCCTGTCATTGACATTCATGGTTGTGTGCTGCTGTATATATGTTTATGATGGCACCACTGTATAAAGAAATACAGCAGCATACAATCATTCATATTAATGACAGACTGTACACTGCACCTGGGCTGCCTGGATGGAGGAAATTCAACTGCAGTTAGACAGAATGGTCTCAGCCACCTGTCTGCTAGAGACCTGGTTTGTTTCTAAAGAGAGGGAAGCAGTGTTTTTTTTTTGGTTTAATACATTTTTATTAAAGAAAAATAAAACAGATATAAATTACATCTCAAAATAGATAACATTTTCATAATAGCAATAACATAGATTACAGTGCTCATAGATTACAGCGAATATGTGTAAGTTAGAAATACAATAAATGTCTCTATAAATATACAAAGAATCGACGTTCTCTCTGCTTAGGTAGAGAATATTTACTATGTGAGCACTATAATCCAAAAATATTTGAGACAAGATAAAAGGAAACAGGGAAGCAGTGTTAGAATAACACCAAAGGGCAAAATCCTTTTTTCAATCAATTTATCTTGTATTGTGTTCCTCTCTCTTTAGACCAAGTGTGGGGAAAACTCACTGCAGCCAAAAGCTGAAGAATCTCTGTTCTATTCCATCCCCTGTAGTGTAGCAGGCTGGGCTGAGCTGTTCTCTCTCCCTCCAATCTAGCTGCTGACATGTTCTCTCCTCTGTGCATCTCAGAACTCAAAGAAGGCAGGCTGGAGAAGGGGGCGGGTTCAGCACTTTCCTATTGGCTGAAAAGGCAGCAAAGTGGCTGTATATAAATCTGCCTCTGAAATCTGCCTGCCGGGTCTAGCTAAAATACATCAGTTTATGCGGTAGGAGCCGCTGTATCCCTCCACAGGAAAAAAAGTCCCCAGCTTCCTGGCATCTGTACAGGATTTACAGGTAGATTAAAATTTAAAAAAACACTGTGACACAGACTGGTATGTGAATTTGGGGGTGCTGTGTAGGGGTGCTTAAAGAATTTGTGAGGACAAGTGAGCACCCCCAAGCTCCTATCTGGCACACTTGGTCTGGGGACAGTGTCCTCAGTCTGGGGACTGTCCCCGGGAAACCAGGGATGTCTGGTCACCCTATCATAGAAGCTCTAGAACATTTTAGGGCAGCTTTGCAAGTCTACCACATGACAAAACACGGGTCTGCGAATTCTTTTTGGGGTTCCATTGACACTGCAAAATGCATGTTATCTGTGCACTTTGTTCCACATCCAGGAAAATTAAATGTGAATGCAGCCTAAAGACTTTTTCACATGGGCAGCTGAGTCATGGATTTACTGCATTCCCTGGCTGCCCACCCAAATCCTAATATAGTCTGACAGGGCTGTATAGATCCCATGTAGGGTTGCACCAATACAGTTTTTCTATTGACGAGTACAAGTAGCGATACTTTCGGTCAAGTACTCGCCGATACAGAGTACCGATACTTTGCTGTGCAGTTTGTGTCAATAAAAAAAAATGCCACAAATCGCACTGCAAAGAATTGCATGCAATCTCCCCACTGCTCCTGTGTGTGTGTGTGTAGAAAGAGATTAAAGTGTAACTATGGCGACTAGGCAGAGGCAAATGGTGTTCTGGAGTGGTGGGAGAGAAAAGAACTGGGGTCCATTACAGATCGACGTGGGGTGAGAGAAGTGGCTGATAGGAATGTGATGTGGTGGAGGGGGGACTCGTGAGAAGTGGGCTGGTAGCAGTGTAAGACAGTGAAGAATGCAGTGGACATCGGGAGGAATGTGGTGGACATTAGGCAGTAATTGCCGATGTCTGGAGGAAAAAAAGGGGGTCTGACAAACCTGCCTGCTGTGTGGATGTATGAAAGTATGAAGCACAAGGGGGAAGCTGTGGGAGAGGAGGATACAGAGAAGTTGTGGTGTGGCGGATGAAGAGATAGTCCATGGTGACAGCTGGCAGGGAAGGGTAGAGGTATCTTGGCTGGCTAAGAATGGATGACAGGATAGAAGCGGGAGTTGAGCTGGCGGTAGGGGGGTTTGGGGGGTTGCAGCATGACTTCACGGGATGGTCTGGGGTAGGGTGGATGGGGGATCATACTGACCAGCAGCGGCGTCTATTAGGGGCGCACTTTTTTTGAAGAACGTGATTAGAGCCAGAGGCTCTAATGGGCTTGAGAAAAGGGTGGGCTCGGGGCGCAGAGCACTGTGCTCTGTCCTCTGTGCGGGACACAGAGGAGACGCATCCCGGAACATGGAGGAGACGCATCCCAGAACACGGAGGAGACGCATCCCGGGAAACGGAGGAGACGCATCCCGGGAAACGGAGGAGACGCATCCCGGGAAACGGAGGAGACGCATCCCGGGAAACGGAGGAGACGCATCCCGGGAAACGGAGGAGACGCATCCCGGGAAACGGAGGAGACGCATCCCGGGAAACGGAGGAGACGCATCCCGGGAAACGGAGGAGACGCATCCCGGGAAACGGAGGAGACGCATCCCAGGAAACGGAGGAGACGCATCCCAGGAAACGGAGGAGACGCATCCCAGGAAACGGAGGAGACGCATCCCAGGACATGGAGGAGACTCTTACCGGGATATGGAGGAGACGCATCCCGGAGACTCATAGCGGGACACGGAGGAGACTCATAGCGGGACACGGAGGAGACTCATAGCGGGACACGGAGGAGACTCATAGCGGGACACGGAGGAGACTCATCCCGGGACACGGAGGAGACTCATCCCGGGACACGGAGGAGACTCATCCCGGGACACGGAGGAGACTCATCCCGGGACACGGAGGAGACTCATCCCGGGACACGGAGGAGACTCATCCCGGGACACGGAGGAGACTCATCCCGGGACACGGAGGAGACTCATCGCGGGACACGGAGGAGACTCATCGCGGGACACGGAGGAGACTCATCGCGGGACACGGAGGAGACTCATCGCGGGACACGGAGGAGACTCATCGCGGGACACGGAGGAGACTCATCCCGGGACACGGAGGAGACTCATCATTGGAAATGGAGGAGACGCATCCCGGAGACTCATCGCGGGACACGGAGGAGACTCATCGCGGGACACGGAGGAGACTCATCGCGGGACACGGAGGAGACTCATCGCGGGACACGGAGGAGACTCATCGCGGGACACGGAGGAGACTCATCGCGGGACACGGAGGAGACTCATCGCGGGACACGGAGGAGACTCATCGCGGGACACGGAGGAGACTCATCGCGGGACACGGAGGAGACTCATCGCGGGACACGGAGGAAACGGTCTGCCGCGCCCCTCTGGCCAATGGAGCACCAGCCACCACTGCTGACCAGGAGGATTTGTATCCGCTGTGTTGGCAGAGGCAGCATGGAGAGAGGCAGTGGGCGCCAGTTTAAACAAAGTTAAAACTTTTAAACTCCCCACTAGATGGCGCTTTAATCCCTTTATACACACACAAACACACACAGAAGCAATGGGGGAAATTGCATGTGATTCGGACAGGAATTGGAGGAATTGTATTCCTGTTCAACTCGCATGCGATTCTATATTGTGCGATTTACACCCATTCATTTTGTAGTGACGCAAATTGCACCGCAAAGTATCGGTTTCAGTATCGGGAGCATTTGAGCGAGTTCCGATAGTCGCTCAAATACCTGGTATCGGCACTGATATCGATATCAGTGCATCCCTACTGCAATGCTTTACTTCACAGCTGTGGCATTTGTAACGCAGGTGTTGCACATATGCTGAAAATATGGTCAATAATTCCAATGTGCAAAGGGAGCGGGCCAGGTGAAACCAGAAGTGTTTTTTATTGAAAAGTTTCTGCAATGACACAAACACATGACCTTCAGACTGATAGACTGGGTAGCAACTGCTATTGTGTTCATACAAAATAATACATATCTATAATAATAACATTCACATATACCGGAATAATCTCCTCATAGAAAACAATAACCAATTGTATATGCGTCATATGTTAATTAATCACACGGCAGTCTTTACTGATCACATGGATGTAAATTAAATCACTTCCACCCTGTTTATAGCCTTAAATATATTCCCTCTTACCTGCAATGACACAGACACATGACCTTCAGACTGATAGACTGGGTAGTAACTGCTATTGTGTTCCCACCAGAAACAAAGGTCAGTCTTTTGGTTCCCCTTCTTATTAGTAAAGGTCCCATTAGAATGTGCTTTATGTCATTCAGGCTTTTCACTCTATGCTGCCATCTACTGGTGATTTAATAGAAATGCCATGAGTTTTACTTTCTCCATGACAAAACTATAATCGTTTTTCATGGGGTACCTGGTTTTGACATCCCTTACACTCCCCCCCACAAAATTTTATGTCGTCCCAGACATATGCAGATTGTAGTATAAGAACCATTCCTTTCCCCATTTCACAATAACCATAGGGAGCCAAGGTTAAGTAGTAATCCAATTACTAGAGGAACCATCCTCCCTGCGACATCTACTCCCAGGTTTGTGTAGGTTATTGAGAAGATGAGGTGTGATGGGGAAACTAGGGAACACCTTATTACTTCTGTCCATTTTCCAATAAGGTGGAATACACATGGTATGTTACCAATACAGTACAGTATAACCACCTAATACTTTCTACCTTTTTGTTGTAGGCCGACTTTATCTTAACTACCTAGTCCTATCACTTGAAGCTATTTTTGCTTGACCTGGAATCTCTGCAGTGAGAGTGCAAGACAATTTTTTTTTAAAACACAGAAAATAACACCTAACATCTTTGACATAAGTAAACAGTTCTAACATAGTAACCATTATTAGGCCGTAGCATAATATACATGACTACTTTTTACCAGCTTTTAGAGTCCTCAGCAAAACAATCTGGGCCTAAATACCAGCTAGGGCAAAAAAGGTGGGGTATGAATAAAGTCTATGACCTGTACAGCTACATTTATGGCGACACTACTGGGTTGACCCAAAGTGTCATGAGTCAGAACCTTTGCTTGTCTCCTGTTCCTGCTGGGCTGGATCTGGCATAGAGGAAGGGCATCTGAAACGTCCTCATACTCACCTTCGTCACTGTCAACTGTCTCTGCTGGCTTTCCTGGTGAAGGATTTTCTTCTTCCAAATCACCTGGTGAACATACAGTTTGTTCAGGCTGATCCACAGGCTTGTCCTCTGTAGTTACCTCTGTAACTTCCGCTGTAGCTTCTTCTGTACTTTCCTCTGTAACTTCCGCTGTAGCTTCTTCTGTACTTTCCTCTGTAATTTCCTCACTCGTTTCAAGCTGACAAGGGTAGAACTCTGCTGCTTCTGGATTCAACTCTGTGTCTTCCCTTGTGTGGTCTCTCTGAGTTACAGAAATGAACGATCTCCATTGTTCTTGTTCCTAGCCAGATTCATCTTCTGATACTCCCTCAGATATCTGTGTAGACGGTTGAGTAGTCTTTTCAACTCTGCCTTGTTTTCTGGCACTGGATCTGTCAGGTATCTTCTGACCTTGGTCGACGGGTAGGTAATCACATGGCAATAACAAATTGAGGTGTACAATCCTTGTTCGGCCTATTCCAATTTCTGGCTTGACCTCGCACACTGGACTATCGTCACATTTTCTCCTAGATGTCAGTTTTCCTGGTCCTCCTCTTTCAGTAAGGTTCCTTAAAAGAACTCTGCTGCCAGGTGAGAGTTCAACTCCATGAGTCTTCTTGTCATAGTGTTCTTTTCCTCTTTGTGCAGCTTGAGTAGCTACCTTCGAAGCAACCTAATAGGCCTCAGTCATCCTATCTGTCCACGTTTTCACATACTCGGAGTGAGTCTTGTATTTTTCCATTACTGGAGTGTCAAACATGCTATCTATGGGTAATCTTGTGGACCTTCCGAAGAGTAGAAAGAATGAAGAATATCCCATAGCTTCACTTTTGGTGCATGTACTACCTGTGCAAGTGAACTTTTCCAGTCTTTCTTGGAAGCTGGCGACAGGGTCAGAAGCATAGTCAACAGTCTATGATTAAATCTTTCTTATTGTCCATTGCCTTCTGAATGATATGGAGCTGCGTGAGTGTTCTGGATGTGGCAGTGTTTCCCCAATTCCAATTGGTTTTCAAATTCATTACCCATGTCATGGTGAATTCTGGTAGGAAGTCCAAACTTCAAGACAAAGTCACTGAATATCTTGTCGCCAACAGTCTTTGCTGACTTGTTTTTGGTTGCGTAGGCCCGAGCAAACCTGGTGAAATGGTCGATTACCACTAATATGTACTCATAACCTCCTTTACAAGTCTTGAGATGGAGAAAGTCGATGGAGACCAACTCAAAAGAGTAAGTGGTGGCAATGTTGTTCAGTGGAGCTCTAGTAGGCTTATGTGGGTGTTTGTCTTTCAGACAAGTGCAATGGTGGTTGATGTATTGCTCAGCATCCTTCTGCATATGTGGCCAAAAAAATCTTTCTCTGATCAGGTTTACAGTCCTTTCTACTACTAAGTGTCCCATTTCTTTGTGTAATTCTTTCAACACCAATTGATGATAAAACTTGGGCAACACTAGTTGAGAACCTGAGGATGTTTTTCGTCTCAAGATTCCATCTTCGTCGAGGTATAGTTTGGTCCACTGTTTCATTAGTATGAGGAGATTGATCGGTCCACCTTGTCGTTCCTGTTTTGATGGGAACCTGTTTTGGCTCTTGTACTTCCACACTGGGCCAATCAGAGTCTTCTCTTTAGGCTTATCCCTTATGGTCCCTTGGGATATTTGAGATACCTTCTTTTGGGTACCATCTACTGTTGACATTGTATGGGCAATGGTTATTGGACACATCCAAGGCATTTCTTCTTGCTGAAGTACTTGAAGTGCTTGGGTTATGCACCCGATAATTTTGGGGTCCACTTCTTGCGAACACTGTTGCATGTATGGTTCAGGACTTAATGGCATACGTGAAAGTACATCTGCATTTCTCTTTCTTGGACGATACTTGATGGTGAAATTAAAGTCAGCTAATTCTGCAACCCATCGATGGCCTGTTGTGTTTAGTTTAGCCATAGTGAGGAGTCGGACATAAGTTAGGGAGTTATTGTCAGTAAATACTACAAAGGATGGATAGTAGAATAGGTAATCTTGGAACCTATCACATATGGCCCACTTCATCGCTAGGAACTCTAGTTTCCCCGAATGCATATGATAGTTCTTCTCGGCAGGTGTTAGAGTTCTAGACCCATAAACAATTACCTTTAACTTTTTCTCCTGCTCTTGGTATAACACAGCTCCTAGTCCTTCTTGCGAGGCATCACAGTGCAAAACAAAGGATTTGCTGTAGTCAGGATAACCTATCACTGGAGGATGAGTTAATACATCAATAAGCTGGTTCAGCACTACCTGATGGTGGTCAGTCCAGACTTTAGACCGATGGGAAGGTAATTTACTTCTTAGCTTTGGTGGTGGCTTCTTCTTCCTGGACTGGCTAATTTGTGCTGATGTTGTGGCAGGTGTTGTGTCCGCTGACAGTAATTCATAGAGGGGTTTTGCAATTCTGGAAAAGTTTTTGATGTAAGGACGATAGCAGGAAATGAATCTTAGTAGTTTCCTGAGTTCTCCAACAGTCTTTGGCTGGTTGTTCTTCAAGGCCAGCACCAGCGCCGTGGCTGCTGGATCCATGGAATGGCCATATTTGGACACGATCTTGCCCAAGAATCTGACTTTGTTTCGGAAGAGTTCACACTTCCTAGCTGTTAACTTGACTCCATGTTGCTGATACTGTTGCAGTACCAACCGGACATGTTCCACATGTTCTTGAAATGATCTGCTGTGAACCAGGTTGTCATCTAGGTACGGCAGACAGATCTCATCCCTCAGTCCCATTAAACAGGTTTCCATGCTGCGTTGAAATTCAGCTGGTGCAGAGCTAAGGCCAAAGGGTATTCGGATCCACTCATAGAGACCCCAAGGTGTGATGAAGGCAGTCAGTGGTCGAGTGGATTTATCCACAAATCCTTGATGGTAGGCTTTCCCTTGGTCTAGCACAGAAAACCATGAACTTCTTCCTAGGCTGTCCAGCATGTCTTGAATCCTAGGGCTTGGATGGCGGTCAGGGATGGACTTCTGGTTCAATTCCCTGTAGTCACAACACAGCCTTAAACTACCGTCCTTCTTTCTTACGCACACAATGGGTGATGAGTATGAAGATTTTGACTCTGCAATCCATCCACGGTTCAGCAGATCCTGCAGGTACTCTTTCACTTCTTGGTGCAGTGGTTTTGGTACAGACATGTAAGTTCTCCTAACAGGTGTGTTGTCTATGAGGCGAAGTTGCAATTGTAGTGAAGGAATACATCCTATCTCAGAGTCATCTTTGGTGAAAGCATTGCATTCCTCCCTTAACATTGTCTTGACTACCTGTTGATCCTCTTCTGGTAGGTGTTCGATAGGCACTGGTGGAACCCAGTGTTCCCAATTAGCATTGCTTACCAGTGACTGACTGGTGTTTAGGTTATCCACTCGACCTTCCGGTCCTGGTCTGGATGTCTGACCAGCAACCTTAAAGTCCTTCCTGATTGTCACCTCTGGCAGGTTACCATGGTGAAGTCTCTGAGTAACTGGAATATGTTCTTGTTTTAGATGACTGTCACTCGAGTCCGTGCTTTTAGTACTCAGCTCTTTTATCTGTTCCTCGATCATTCTGGAGGTTTCCTGGAACTTGTCCTGCATAGTGTGATATTGTCGTTTCAAATCGATTAATTGCTGTTCTGGTTGGGGGTCTTTCTCACTGATGTTTGGTGTCTCAGTATTTTCCCTCTTTTTCTCTAGCTCACAGATGAATCTCTTTGTTGCTTGGAGAAATTGTGTCACCGCCTCTTCACTTTCAGTCTCGACCAGTTCATCTATCACCCCATTGACTAGCTGCACGTAGTGGCGCCGGGTTTTTCCTTTCGCCATACTTGCCTCGGAGGCCTTGATAAACTGGCAAGTCTCAATGAGATCATTGACTTTCAGGTGAATCAGGTGCCCACTGATTTCGTCTTGCAACTTTTCTATATCCATTTGTATACGATTTCTGTGCAGCAACAGTTAAAACCTTAATCTCCTCTCAGCTTCACTACGGCAGTGTAACCGCTCTTTTCCACTTCCATGACCTTTTTACGTTCTCTTCACCCGGCCCCACGTTGGGTGCCAATTTTGTTGCACATATGCTGAAAGTATGGTCAATAATTCCAATGTGCAAAGGGAGCGGGCCAGGTGAAACCAGAAGTGTTTTTATTGAAAAGTTTCTGCAATGACACAAACACATGACCTTCAGACTAATAGACTGGGTAGCAACTGCTATTGTGTTCATACAAAATAATACATATCTATATCTATAATAATAACATTCACATATACCAAATTAATGTCCTCATAGAAAATAATAACCAATTCTACATGTGTTGATATGTTAATTAATCACACAGCAGTCTTTACTGATCACAAGGATGTAAATTAAATCACTTCCACCCCGTTTATAGCCTTAAGTTCCCTCCTACCTGCAATGACACAAACACATGACCTTCAGACTGATAGACTGGGTAGCAGCTGCTATTGTGTTCCCACCAGAAACAAAGGTCAGTCTTTTGGTTCCCCTTCATATTAGTAAAGGTCCCATTAGAATGTGCTTTATGTCATTCAGGCTTTTCACTCTATGCTGCCATCTACTGGTGATTTAATAGAAATGCCATGAGTTTTACTTTCTCCATGACAAAACTATAATCCTTTTTCATGGGTGTTATGTCTCCAGGAGACCTTTCTGTCTCTTTAGAGGTTCAGGAAGGAGAATTAATTTTGTCATTTGATTTGTATGTTATGTTGCTGCATTGTTGAGCTGTAAATTATGTTTGTTCCAGGTTAGCTGTACGCATGCTCCACCTACTGGCCAAACATTAATATCATATGTAATAATACCTTTAACCTTTAAAGGCTGTGACATAAAAATCATCACATCCTCTTTAGTCAGGAAGTGAATACCCCCTAGGGATCAGCATTTTTCAAGATTATGCCAGCTGCCTAGATGTAATCTCTTCCCATCCATGGCATCGGAGTTTTACCGCATATAACGTGTGTCATTCACACTTATATTAAAATCTGCAATGTGCCAATAAAGACACAGACACGAAACAGCAGTCTATTATTGTGTGCGCAGAAAAAGGTTATCTGCCTGGATAGCTACCCATAGACTCTGGGAGTACGGGGGGGCGAGGCCAGGACAATGGGGTACCTGGTTTTGACATCCCTTACACTGGCTGCAGATTTTGACAGGCAGCACCACCTATCAAACGTCCCATTGTGTTCAAACACTTGGCTCACAGTTGCAGTGCGGTCTCACAATGTAAAATTGCCATTTGCAATAAAAATTAAAAAAACAGGTGTTGTGGCGGTAGTTCAAGGCTAAAATTTCAGCCATGGCGGCAAAGCATACCATTGCAACCATGGCATTTTAGCAATTTGAAATTTCCTGGGAGGGGGGCCCTGTTCAGTAGGTTGTACATGGTCCCGTGATTTCTAACAGAAGCCCTGTGTGTATGTATGCACATTACGTTTATTCCTGACCCCCAATTTCATACGATCAGAGCTGATTTTTTTAAAGCTTGTTCATAATACCAGCAAGAAAATGCAGTTTCTTCTGAAAAGCGATTCATGCTCAGATCATTTTTCAGAGGCATTTGACAGGCAGTGAAGAGGCAATATGTTGTACCTCCTGTTTTAACTTCTAAATTCATCATCACTATGCTGCAAATGTTTGCAATGCATACAGTTGCGGAATGGTTCCAGCACAGGCCCATTCACCTGGGGTATACTTCCAGCTACAGCCACAGCATGTGTACAACCCAGCTGTGTCCTTTGCAGCTGAAGGGGGAGCAGTTGTGGCTGATAAAAATGCAGCTAAAGCGTGTGGTTTTACTGCCCCTCAACCTCACATGTGAACAAGCCCTTGGTTCACATCTGTGCAGCTGTGTGCTACGTTTAGGGCAGGAAGTTCATTTCAGTAGGCTGCCCCACAGAAACACAGGGAAAACATTCCCTTATATATTTTTTATTTTTTTATTGCACTGCACTGAAAATGCACCACGTTTGCCAAAGCATGGGGGTACCATTAAAAATTAATGACACCCCTGTGTGTCTGCTAAAGAGCAGTGTGTCTGCATGTCCAGAACACGCACAATTTTGCGTGCATTCTGAGACACACAGTTATGTGAACCAAGGCTTAGACTGGAGTGCCTCCAGACTGAAAATACTTTTCAAGTATTGGACTGGAAAAAGGTTGAGAAACACTGATACAGGAACATATCTCTCTATTTTCTTCCTGCAGCTGCTGAATGCGTGCAGGAGGAAGAGGTGGAGAAGCAGGGGGGGAAAGGGGGGATTGGTTCCTCTAAATGCAGCCACCCCCACTGCTCCTCCTATGCAGCTGATTTCTGCTGTTTCCCTGTGTGCTCTCCAGCCCCCCTGTGCTTTTTCCTGGTTCTCCCATCCTCTCTCCTGGGCCCCCCCCTCGTCTCCACGACTCCACAGGGTTCCCCCTCCCCTGCTGGCTGCTGTGGGGGATCTGTCAGGATGGAGCCTTTTCTGAATAGAGAGTCAGTGATCCATACCTGTCACTGACTCTGTCCATTTATAAGTGAAACATAGTAAATTGTAAACTATTGAACCCTAAGATTGGGGTGCCATTAAAGTTCATGTGCATTTTTAAGTTGTATAAATCTCCATAATAATCTGAGAAAACATCTGCTATTTCTTGTGGGTTTATTAAAGCTTTCCCAGATTTATGATGAATTAGTCTATCAATTTTTTGTGTTCTTTGGCGGTGACGTAGTACAGAAGCCATCAATTTGCCTGCCCTATTATTTTGGGAGTAATAATTCAATTTCAGTCGTTTGAGGTATTTGTCATGGTTAGTTAATAAAGTTGTCCTAAGCTCATTCCTTTTGTTGTTGAGTTTTTGTAATAAGTTAGAATTTTCTGGAGATTGCTAATGTTCTTTTTCAAGATATATCTTTTAAAAGGGTATCGACAAATTTTAGCCTCTCTTTTTTATCCCTAGATGCCATCTGGATAAGGATACCCCTAATAAAAGCTTTGTGTGTACACCAAAGATTTGTAGTGGATGTAGAGCCATTATCATTAAAACCAAAGAATTCTGTCAATTTGTTCTTCATTGCAGACACGTATCTCTCTTGAGAGAAAAGAAATGTATTATTCTTCCAAAGGGTTGATGTTAGGCCTTGTTGGCCTGTCATAATAGATAAAGTGATTGGTGAATGGTCCGACCAAGTGATATTATGAATTTGTGCATCTGAAATTTTTTGTAAGAGCATTTTGTCTGCAATGAAGAAATCAATTCTGGAATATGTTTTATGTACATTAGAGAAAAATGTGTTGTTTTTTTCAGTAGTATGTAAACATCTCCATGGATCATATAAATCTTCTTCAGCAAAAATATTACCAAGACTCAATCTGGTCTCTTTTAGTAGTATCTACATTAGGATCCATTGGGGCATTAAAATCTCAGCAGATGATAATATGCCCTTTCTGTATTCTCCGTACCTTTCTCAACAGCTTACGTATGAATTTTTGTTGATGCTTGTTAGGAGCGTAAATGTTGGCTATTGTGTAAGTAACATTGTCTATAATAGCAACTAGAATTATATACCGACCATGGTTGTCTATTACTGAGTCCAAAAGGTGAAATGAGACTGTCCCTTTGATTGCCGTTATAAGACCTTTCTTCTTCTTGAGGTTGTTAGAACAGAAGATATGTGGGAAAAGAGGATGCGAAAATGTAGGTGCTTTATCTTTCGCAAAATGCGACTCTTGTACACATATGATGTCACTCTGAAGTTTGATAGCATCAGTCCAGAGAGCTTTTCTTTTATGAGGACTGTTAAGCCCGTTGGTGTTCAGAGAAAAAATTTTAAGTTGCAACATTTTTTAAGGTGTTGATGGTAAGTAGCAGCGACATCCTATTGTGGCTAAGCCAAGATATATAATGATCATGTTCCTGAGTGGAGAGACCAACCTTGAAGGAAAAAAGATAGATTATCATAGAATGTATGAGTAATTTTGAAATCTCGTTAGAAAAAAATATAAGGAGACAAAAATAGAAACAATCGTAAAAAATTCAGAACGTTGTAGAAAAACTTTGAGTCGCCATGCAACTGTAGGGTGCACCAATGTGCACTTATAGATAGGAGGAAATTTACCATTTCCTTCCGGGGTAAAAGTTTCCCTGAGAACAGATAGGTTTGAGGGTTTAGCAATATAAGCAGTAAACTGTAGTAATCCAGTGAGTTTAGGCATGACAAAGTCGCTTTTCTTGTGCGATATATACTGCAAATTATTTGCTCTGAGAGTTATCTTCATCCATAGGGAGCAATCCCCATTTCCCCAACAACTTCAGGCCGTCATCCAGTGTATGGATATTGTAGGAAACATCATTACGATCAACGATCAATTTGGTTGGGAAACCCCATCTATATTTGAGATTATGAGTACAGAGTAACTTAGTAATGGAATTCAGGTTTTTCCGTGCCAATAAAGTTGCTTGTGAAAGGTCTGAGTAGAAAAAAATACCTGCATATGGATCAGGTAGTGGGACATATTGTCGAGCGCTTTGCATCAGGAGATCTTTAATATGATAGAAATGAATTCTCGCAATAACATCTCTAGGGAGTTTTTCTGGTATATGCAAAGGTTTTGGCAATCGATGAGCCCTGTCAATTGTGAGCCCCTGATGCGGGATTTTGGGGAGTAGGTCAGACATCATTTTTTTCAAAAATCCCTGTAGTTCAGTATTTTTGACAGTTTCTGGGATCCCTCTGAATTTTATATTATTGCGTCTGGATCTCTCCTCGATTTCTGACACTTTCAACTTAAGTTGCCTAAATTCTTCTATTAGCTCAAAATGGGAGTCTACCAATTCATTATGCGCGTCAGCGACATCCTCCATTTTGTTTTCCATGTCATCAATTCTTACTCCTATACCTTCTATTGCCACATTAGTTTTGTGCATATATGACTGCACATCTTGTTGAATCGATCCTCTCAGGGACAGAAGCATTTCTTTGATACCTGTATCAAGTATAGGCTGTCCAGATGTGGGGAAGGCAAGCAGTTTATCAGCACAGGGATTATCAACAGGTGGCTGGTCATAATCAGGCAGTGAACTACTGGCATGTTCATCTGAGGGGGAAATCCTCCTTCTTTGTCTCTGAGGTCCAATAATTTCCTCTCTGCCTTTTTCAGTGTTACCAAGCTCACTGTCTCTGTCACTGAGGCGTGCTGGCTGCTGTTCAGCCCTAGAGTGCTGAGGTAAAGCTGTGCCATTTTTCCTCACAGAATCACTATAGTGATTCTTAAATGACCCCAATTTCCTGGGTCCTCCACGGTCTTTCCTTTTCCCCATTGTGACATGCTATTACTCCAGATATTCTAGTATCTTTTTGTGTCCTCAATACCTCTTTTAGTTGCCGTGTGTCGCTTCAGGGAAAATCAGTGCTGCAGAGCTCAGCTAGATAGCAGCCATCTTCCTCCACTGCCAGCCACGCCCCAGTTCATGTGCATTTTTTATTTGTGCACGCTCCTTTTTTTAAATTTTTGCTACAGAATTCAGTCCACCTCCCAGTGGATTCAAGAGGAGCTGCAACACCTAAAGTTATTGAATCAGTTTCTATTCACATGGGCTATCCCTATACCCAATTATGATTTGTGAAAACTGCGCAAACTGGTTTATGTATGTTTTATGTGCGTGTAAAGGCAGACGTCCCGATACTTTTAACAATATAGTATATACAGTATCTCACAAAAGTGAGTACACAACACACATTTTTGTAAATATTTTATTATATATTTTCATGTGACAACACTGAAGAAATGACACTTTTCTACAATGTAAAGTAGTGAGTGTACAGCTTGTATAACAGTGTACATTTGCTGTCCCCTCAAAATAACTCAACAAACAGCCATTAAGGTCTAAACCGCTGGCAACAAAAGTGAGTATACCCTAAGTGAAAATGTCCAAATTGGGACCAAATTGACAATATTTTGTGTGGCCACCATTATTTTCAAGCACTGCCTTAACCCTCTTGGGCATGGAGTTCACCAGAGCTTCACAGGATTTCCACTGCAGTCCTCTTCCACTCCTCCATGACGACATCACGGAGCTGGTAGATGTCAGAGACCTTGCACTCCTCCACCTTCCATTTGAGGATGTCCCACAGATGATCAATAGGGTTTATGTTTGGAGACATGCTTGGCCAGTCCATCACCTTTACCCTCAGCTTCTTTAGCAAGGCAGTGGTTGTCTTGGAGGTGTGTTTGGGGTCGTTATGTTGGAATACTGCCCTGAGACCCAGTCTCTGAAGGGAGGGGATCATGCTCTTCTTCAGTATGTCACAGTACATTTTGGCATTCATGGTTCCCTCAATGAACTGTAGCTCCCCAGTGACGGCAGCACTCATGCAGCCCCAGACCATAACACTCCCACAACCATGCTTGATTGTAGGCAAGACACACTTGACTTTTTACTCCTCACCTAGTCGCCGTCACACACGCTTGACACCATCTGAACCAAATAAGTTTTTCTTGGTCTCATCCGACCACAGGATATGGTTCCAGTAATCCATATCCTTAGTCTGCTTGTCTTCAGCAAACTGTTTGCGGGCTTTCTTGTGTATCATCTTTACAACAGGCTTTATTCTGGGACGACAGCCATGCAGACCAATTTGATGCAGTGTGCGGCATATGGTCTGAGTACTGACAGGCTGACCCCCCAACCCTTCAACCTCTGCAGCAATGCTGGCAGCACTCATACGTCTATTTCCCAAAGACAACATCTGGATATCATGCTGAGCATGTGCATGCAACTTCTTTGGTCGACCATGGCGAGGCCTGTTCTGAGTGGAACCTGTCCTGTTAAACTGCTGTATGGTCTTGGCCACCATGCTGTAGCTCAGTTTCAGGGTCTTGGCAATCTTCTTATAGCCTAGGCCATCTTTATTTAGAGCAACAATTATTTTTTTCAGATCCTTAGAGGGTTCTTTGCCATGAGGAGCCATGTTGAACTTCCAGTGACCAGTATGAGGGAGTGAGAGCAATAACACCAAATTTAACACACCTGCCCCCCATTCACACCTGAGACCTTGTAACACGCATGAGTCACATCACACCGGGGAGGGAAAATGGCTAATTGGGCTCAATTTGGACATTTTCCCTTAGGGGTGTACTCACTTTTGTTGCCAGCGGTTTAGACATCAATGGCTGTGTGTTGAGTTATTATAAGTGGACAGCAAATTTACACTGCTATACAAGCTGTATACCCACTACTTTACATTGTAGCAAAGTGTCATTTTTTCAGTGATGTCACATGAAAAGATATAATAAAATATTTACAAAAATGTGAGGGGTGTACTCACTTTTGTGAAATACTGTGTGTGTGTGTGTATATATATATATATATATATATATATATGCAAACATACAGTGGGGACGGAAAGTATTCAGACCCCCTTAAATTTTTCACTCTTTGTTATATTGCAGCCATTTGCTAAAATCATTTAAGTTCTTTTTTTTCCTCATTAATGTACACACAGCACCCCATATTGACATAAAACACAGAATTGTTGACATTTTTGCTGATTTATTACAAAAGAAAAACTGAAATATCACATGGTCCTAAGTATTCAGACCTTTTGCTGTGACACTCATATATTTAACTTAGGTGCTGTCCATTTCTTCTGATCATCCTTGAGATGGTTCTACACCTTCATTTGAGTCCAGCTGTGTTTGATTATACTGATTGGACTTGATTAGGAAAGCCACACACCTGTCTATATAAGACCTTACAGCTCACAGTGCATGTCAGAGCAAATGAGAATCATGAGGTCAAAGGAACTGCCTGAAGAGCTCAGAGACAGAATTGTGGCAAGGCACAGATCTGGCCAAGGTTACAAAAAAATTCTGCTGCACTTAAGGTTCCTAAGAGCACAGTGGCCTCCATAATCCTTAAATGGAAGACGTTTGGGATGACCAGAACCCTTCCTAGAGCTGGCCGTCCGGCCAACCTGAGCTATCGAGGGAGAAGAGCCTTGGTGAGAGAGGTAAAGAAGAACCCAAAGATCACTGTGGCTGAGCTCCAGAGATGCAGTCGGGAGATGGGAGAAAGTTGTAGAAAGTCAACCATCACTACAGCCCTCCACCAGTCAGGGCTTTATGGCAGAGTGGCCCGACGGAAGCCTCTCCTCAGTGCAAGACACATGAAAGCCCGCATAGTTTGCTAAAAAACACCTGAAGGACTCCAAGATGGTGAGAAATAAGATTCTCTGGTCTGATGAGTCCAAGATAGAACTTTTTGGCCTTAATTGTATGCGGTATGTGTGGAGAAAACCAGGCACTGCTCATCACCTGTCCAATACAGTGCCAACATAGAAGCATGGTGGTGGCAGCATCATGCTGTGGGGGTGTTTTTCAGCTGCAGGGACAGGATGACTGGTTGCAATCGAGGGAAAGATGAATGCGGCCAAGTACAGGGATATCCTGGACAAAAACCTTCTCCAGAATGCAAAGGACTTCAGACTGGGCAGAAGGTTTACTTTCCAACAAGACAAGGACCCTAAGCACACAGCTAAAATAACAAAGGAGTGGCTTCACAACAACTCAGTGACTGTTCTTGAATGGCCCAGCCAGAGCCCTGACTTAAACCCAATTGAGCATCTTTGGAGAGACCTAAAAATGGCTGTCCACCAACGTTTACCATCCAACCTGACAGAACTGGAGAGGATCTGCAAGGAGGAATGGCAGAGGATCCCCAAATCCAGGTGTGAAAAACTTGTTGCATCTTTCCCAAAAAGATTCATGGCTGTATTAGATCAAAAGGGTGCTTCTAAATACTGAGCAAAGGGTCTGAATACTTAGGACCATGTGATATTTCAGTTTTTCTTTTTTAATAAATCTGCAAAAATCTCAACAACTCTGTGTTTTTCTGTCAATATGGGGTGCTGTGTATACATTAATGAGGAAAAAAAATGAACTTAAATGATTTTAGCAAATGGCTGCAATATAACAAAGAGTGAAAAATTTAAGGGGGTCTGAATACTTTCCGTCCCCACTGTGTATATGTGTATATACGTTTTTTTCTTTATAAATAGTTTATATATTTTTCACTAGTTATATGAGGTTTATTTTTGTTCTTATACTGTATGTACATATTTTTTAGTTTAATTTTTCTTCATTTTTTATTTTATTTCAACCTTTATTTTATTTTATTTTTTGCTTTTTGCAATCACTATTTTATTAATATCACATTTAAGTTTTGTTCATTATGTATTTTTAAATATGATATTTGTCCTGCCACATATACTGCATTTGTTGTGCCTCTGCCTTTCAATTAACAGCTGTGTTTTTACTAACTATTTTAACAGAATGGAATACTGTCCTCTGTAGTGTTCGTATTTGTTTCTAGTAGATGTTGTTAATAGTTTTTACTTTCAATTATCTCACACATTGTTGTCTGATCAGCATGTCAATGAGGAGCTGGATGTATATATGGATTGGATTCACAGCATGTGTTTGATATTTGTATGTAACGAGCATTGTAGCTGGATTTTCTTTCAACCTGGCTCAGTGCATCCGGAGGTGGACCGATCACACGTAATGAATAACAGCTGTTATGAGAGTTTAAAACTGCATTTGGTGTTTGTGTCTGTTGGGTAATGAATAAGCATTGGTTTTATCATGAAACCTGTTTACCTGTTGGTCCTCTATTGTCTTTGTACCACCTGTCATCATCTTTTAAGCACAATAAAGTGGATCTTTGGTGTGCAGCCATACGGATTTTTCTTGTCCTACACTGTGCAATATGCAAGTTGGGCTGGCAACCGACAGGAGGAGGTGTATGGGGATGTATCAGAGGTGAACCTACCTGGAGCAGCAACACAGTGTTGATACTTAACCCTTTTGTTGTAGTGGTGTTTCACAGACCCCGATACGCAATTTCAGACCTCAGTTCCTTAGAGAGATACCAGGACCGCACATCCACCCCTTTGAGTAACTTCATACCAGGCTTTGAGCAGTGGAAACAACTTTGCTGAACTTTTGCAATAACATGTACTAAAACATGCGGCAACATCTTTTCCCTAACTATACTTAACTTTGGGAAGAGTCCAAACAGGAGATAGCTCGAACAAAGGAGTTCATGTCCCTGGGAGTATTCCGATGGATAGGCGATGGATAGGCGTTAACAACCTCAAACTCCTCATTTAACACTCCAGGAAAGAGGGTATCTAAAGTGTAGATTCAATATGTCTCCCCTTGGCAGAGCCTATGAAAACACTCTGCCCCAGGGAGATCTCTAGGCATGGCTTTAATAACCCAAACACATAGGCCTGAGGTGGGCCTGTTATGAAACTCCAAGAAATGGAGATGAACACATTGAAGGGGATTTACTAAAACTAGAACAAAACTAGCTCGAACAAAGGAGTTCATGTCCCTGAGAGTATTCCGATGGATAGGCGATGGATAGGCATTAGCAACCTCAAACTCCTCATTTAACACTCCAGGAAAGAAGGTATCTAAAGTGTAGATTCATTATGTCTCCCCTTGGCAGAGCCTATGAAAACACTCTGCCCCAGGGAGATCTCTAGGCATGGCTTTAATAACCCAAGGCCTGAGGTGGGCCTGTTATGAAACTCCAAGAAATGGAGATGAACACATTGAAGGGGATTTACTAAAACTAGAGTGTGCAAAACCTGGTACAGCTCTGCATAGAAATCAATCAGCTTCTAGGTTTTATTGTCAAAGCTTAAAGTGGTTGTAAAGGCACAAGGTTTTTTTACCTTCATGCCTTTTATGCATGAAGGAAAAAACCTTCTGCATGCAGCAGCCCCCCTATTACTTACTTGAGCCCCCTCTCAATCCAGCAATGTCCAGGAGAGCTTTGCCTCTCCAGGGACTCGCGCTCCTGATTGGCTTTTGGCAGTAGTGGGAGCCATTGGCTCCCACTGCTGTCGATCAAAGCCAGTGAGCCAATTAGGGGACAGAAGGGGCAGGGCCGAGCCAAGGCTTCATGTGAGAATGAACATGTGAGAATGAACACACAGAGTAGGGGCTCAGATGCCCCCTTAGCAAGCTGCTTGCTGTGGGGACACCTGGCAGGATGGAGGGGCCAGGAGCACAAACGTGGGACCTGAGAAGAGGATGATCCGGGCTGCTCTGTGCAAAACCACTGCTGTCAAGTCACCTGAGTGACAGATGAGGTGACAGATGCCCGCCGTTGGGGTCAGGAGTGCACCGCTAAGGTAGTGGACCTTACGGCTGACTGCCGTGAATGGGACTCTGGGTGGTTAAGGAAAGCAGGTCCTCTGGAGTACTGACACAGATCCCACTGGGAGCTAGAGTATGCGATTCCCCAGGGCATGGAGTCTAAGAGCCAGCAGGTGTTCACTAGAGCCTCTAGTGGTGAGGATGGACTGCGCTGCAACTGGCTCCAGGTCGCGACCCCCAGGGTCTCCCACCTCACACTCACGGTAGGCTGCTGGAGAATAGAGAGGAATCAGCAGTCCAGGACAACAAGGGATAGTCAGGAGATAAGCCAACATTCGGGGAAACTAGTAGACAAGGATAGACAGAGAACACGCCAAAAGTCAGGGTATCAAGCAGGCAGGGATAGTCAAAGAACAAGCCAAGGACGGTCAACAGAATCAGAAGTAGAGCACACGGCAAGACACACACAGAAACGCAAACACACAATATTGATCAGCAAGGCAGGCTTGGACAGCACAGTGTTAAATAGTGTATCCTGTAGAGGCTAGGGTAGAGCCATGCTGAGGGAAGATTACTTAACCATGCAGGTGTGAGAGTGCAGGCTCTAAGGCTGATACACAGACCAGAGGTAAGCATACAGACAAGGCATGAAAGTATTACTACAGATTCATGACAGTACCCCCCTCTTATGAGGCCTCTTCCTCCCCCCCTTGGGACCAGGCTTGGAAGGGAACGTCCTTCCTCAGAAGATGAAGTGTGAAGATTTTAGATGCAGTGATCCAAGACCTATCCTCAGGAACAAGCCCTTTCCAATGCACGAGGTACCGAAGAATGCCTTTACAGAGCCGGGAATTCAGAACTTGACTAACCTTGTACTTTAGATTATCCTCAGAGACCAGAACTGAGGTAGGGAGAGGACGAGAGGACTTATCGAGGACTAAAGGCTTCTTAGGAATGGGCAAGGGCATGAGAAGACCAGCAGGAGCAGGAGGGGCCCTAGACCCTTAAAAATGAGCTGGACATCCAGAAAAGGACCATCAGACTGGACAGAGGTCAGTGGATCCATGAGGTCAGGTTGGTTAGCGAGTGACGTGTCACAGAAGTCAAGCCGGATAGCTGAAACACAAGCAGAATGCAGAGAGTCCTAAAAAAAAGGTTGAACGCCCCACCTGGCTGAATGAGGCAGTCTATCCAAAGGATGGGTTGAACCTCTTAGACCGGTTTGAATGGATGTAGTAGTAGTAGGGTGAGGCCAGGTTATAGAAGATCCTGAATAAGAAAAAGCAGGACGCTCAATAGGCATGGGCTGGACTGGCATAACTGGTGCAGAGGCCGACTGAATTGCATCGCAAGGCGTAGCAACTGTGGAACTTGCAAACAAGTTAGCCTGGCTGTGCGTCCAAGGGATTTTAGGGACAGGCAAAGGTAAATGGTTATGCAAATTGGAGTGAATGATTGGCTCAGACTCACAGGTGGGATCCTCATCCAGAGTGTCAAATGACCTAGAGAGTGCATCAGCCCGACTATTGCAGGACACATCTCGAAATCGCTATACGCAGCGGGAAGAGCAGAGGATACTGAGATGGTGGCAACAGGAAGTTTCTCTTTTGGGGCAATCCTGAGTAGGCAGGACGAGGAAAAAGAGGAACCCCAAGCCAGGATCTGCCCAGCAGACCAGTCAACGTGATCCGTAACCAAGGAAGACCAAAAACGATAGGAATTGAGGCCTTAGGTAAGATAAGGAAGGATATCCACTCCTGGTCGAGTGTCCCTACTGACATCTTAACAGGGAGGGTCTGAAAGGGGGTACGGCCCCCTGGGAGAAAAGTGCCATCAATCGCCGAGATCACCAATGGCGTGGTGAGGGGCAAAAAGGTAAGTCTTATGGAAGATGCAGTTCCCCAGTCCATGAAATTGCCAGCGGCTCCGGAATCAAGATATGCCGAGACCGAATGAGAGGAAGCGCCAACATGAAGGAACACAGAAAAAAGACGAGAAGGTGATGTTTCTGGGTCCAATACTCCACCTTCCAGATATATTAGACCTGAGCGTTTTTCTGGATGAGGAGAGCAAGTGTCACGAAAAATGACCTTTGATAGAGGCACAGGCCCAGAGTTCTGCGCCTGACACGTTCCTCGGGAGATAGCCTGGTCTGGCCCAGCTGCATAGGTTCCTCAGCTGGCAGGAGGTGCTCCTTGGGTCAAAGAGGGGAGCTCAGGCTGCCTAAAGACCAGGGAGTACTGGCGCCTTTTTTCCAGGGTCCTCTCCTGAAAGCCAATGTCGATCTGGTTACAAAAGGAGATGACACGTCCAGATCAGCAGGAATGGTTCTTCCCACTAATTCCTCCTTTACTCTGTCAGAGAGGCCATGTAAAAAGGTTGTAACTAAGGCCTCATTATTCCAGCTCAGCTCAGCAGTCAAAGAATGAAAATGAAGCAGACTCTTGACAGAGATGTAAAAGGGCGCTGGCCGCTGAAGAGACATGACTGCAGCTGTGACCGGAACAGATAGCGGTTGAGGTTGTTGAACCGGGGGTCCTAAGGAGGCCTGAAGCTGTTCAAAGTGGTAAGCCAAATCCTGAAGGAATCGCATCAGCTGGGTCTGATTAGATTCCTGGGTCTCGAGCCTGCGGACTATGCCCTGCAGCTGATCATCGGCAGGTAGCGGCACATCAGCCGGGTCCATGGCTGATCAAACTATCAGGTCACCTCAGTCCAGGTGACAGATGCATGCAGTTGGGGTCAGGAGTGCACCACTAAGGTAATAGACCTTACGGCTGACTGCCGCGGATGGGGCTCTGGGTGGTTCAGGAAAACAGGTCCTCATGAGCACCTACATGGATCCCACTGGGAGCTAGAGAATGCGATTCCCTAGGGCGTGAAGTCTAAGAGCCAGCAGGTGTTCAACAGAAATGTAAAATTATGAAAATGTGGTGCTCGCAAATGTTATTAAACATGTGTGACTAAGTGTAGATGAGTGCAGATGTGAATATACAAAGCAATGAACATATAAATAAAATCCAAATAAATGTGCTGAATGTTCTGATGTTCTGATGTTGCTGATCAGAACATTCAGCACATTTATTTGGACTTTATTTATATGTTTTTTGCTTTGTATATTCACATCTGTACTCCTCTACACTTAGTCACACATGTTTAATAAAATTTGCGAGTGCCACATTTCCATAATTTTACATTTCTAGTGAGTAGCACTTTGTGTGTGGCAGCTGCTTTAGTTTTCTTTTCCACTGTTTTTTCACCATTCAGCGTGAGTTTAAATTTTATATTATTCTCAGGTGTTTGCCAGAGCCTTTAGTGGTGAGGATGGACTGCGCTGCAATGGGCTCCAGGTCACAGCCCCCAGGGTCTCCCACCTCACACTCATGGTAGGCTACTGGAGAATAGAGAGGAATCAGCAGTCCAGGACAACAAGCGATAGTCAGGAGATAAGCCAAAGGTCGGGGCAACTAGCTGACAAGAATAGACAGAGAACACACCAAAGGTCAGGGTATCAAGCAGGCAGGGATAGTGTGAAGATATGAAATATACAAGACATATTTTTCTATGTATCTAGAGTTCTTCTTCAACATCAAAATGTATTTCTTATTATTTTGAGTAAAATGTTTCTGAATTCTTTTGGTATTGCAACACATGTGGCTGTCATGGTTGGCCTCCAGTTGACATGAAATGTCCTGCCAATGACATGACACAATTCTTGGAAAAGATGTTGATATGGAAAGATGTTGATACGGAAAGTCCCTGTTTAAAAGTCAAATTAAATCCCTTGAAATAATTATTCTTCCCTTTTTATCAAAATAACTTGTCACCTATAAATCAGCCAGGTCAGGATGACCCAAAAAGCTGGCCAAAAGTTATGTTGAAATACTTAGTAAAATGCGTACTTGTGATGTGTAACTTTAGATTTGTGCCCGCCACAGACTGCAATGTTATGATTTTCTATAAAAGGCTGTATCAACTTGTATTCTGTATCACATTCCCTTGGAAGATGTGATCCGCTGTATGTACAGTGCATATTCTGCAGTAAACATACATGAGACGAATGCAGCTCTATTGGCGTTGATGATCCTTTTTTTCAAGGCTCTACTTAACATTTGGTGACCCTGATTCGTGTCTTCTTGTCTGAATCTCCACCACCGGCTCTCCACCCGCACCAGGACGGACAGCAGCAAAGAGGCCTCAGGTGAGAAAAATGTATATTTCTCATGATATAAACTGTCTTTTCTGTGCGGTGTTGAGGGGCCGGTTGGGGGAGTGCAGCCACAGAAGGTAAACACGTTTCCTATTTGATTTTGCCTGCATTCTGTCTCTGCATGATTACTGAGAATGTTAAAGGTACCTATTACAACTTAAGCATGCTAAAGAATGATCATTTTAAGTGCTTGCCTTTTCTCCTTATTCCCAGAAATTACAATGTATATATATTTTGTAAAGGGATGTATAAGTGCAGGTACCACAATTTCTAAAGAGTGAGTAGAAGTTGGTGGTGTTGAATTTTTTTGTATGTATGATTTTTTGAACATTTGTGGTCCTAAGGTGGATAGGTTTGCCTTCAGCGGATAGCCACAAATGGGTGAATGACCTGCTGTATGTTCTCTGGAGTAGGGAGTCTAGATAGGGACTAGCCTATTGCCACTCAGAAAGGAGACGTCCTTCTGAGAGTAGAACGAGTGAGATATCTCAGATTATTGTACTGGGCTGCTGGTACACAGCCATAACGATAAACGGTGGAGCTCTCGGTCCTGGAGTTCCAAATTATTGTCATTTCTGAAGAGAGTAATGAGAAATTGTGATAAATATGGGAAATTTGCTTGAAAAAAAAATGTTTTACCTGTCATGAATACATTTGGGTTAACAAAAGATAGGGCAAAAAAGTTACTAAAAATAGCAAAAGCAACAGGGCTAAGTATTGCCAAATTACAACCAAGTGCTCCTATCATCAGAATGATGGTGAGTGGAGACCCATATGCCCTGAAACATCATGTGAAATGGTGTAAACTAACAAAGAAGGAGTATAAGAGGACCCATCTAAATGGTGGCTGCCAGAGGGTCCCTTGATACACCTGCAATTGATGCATTATTTAACCTGCTTTTTAAAATGTCTGAGTGTGGGGGGGGGGATTGAATGTTTAGCAGCCTGGGAAGAAGTATCCAGGAAGGATATAAAACCACCCCCCTATAAAATGTGCTCAGAAAAAGCTGCTTTACATGTAGAAGATGAGGATGAGATGCTCAATGCTTGGGCTTCCCCTTATGACTTAATAAGAAGGGAATTGTCAGGAGCGTCTGCACCTATGGTACAGCAAGTGGAAACTACAGGAGGGGAGTCAACTAGTGATATAGGAGAAGCATCTGGTTATCAGCAGGCCACTCCAAGTATTATGACAGAAACCCCACAGCGTAGACACATAGGTAAACTTGTTTCTAAACACTATTCCCCACATTACCGTAGAGAGGAACCATTCTATGATGTAGATGGTACAATGATGTTTGAAAAAGATGGGGAACTGTGGCAGTACACTCCAGCAAGAGCAGATGCCTTGGCAAGATTTAATAAATTAAGTAGATCTGATACTAGTACTCCTCCAGCAGGGGGATCTAGGGATCCTGCCTCACCTGTGCTAACTAGGCAACAGGCAAAACGGTTGGGATTAGTGCCTCAGCGTACCCCAGAAGATAGACAGAGGACAAAAGAATATTTTAGATCCCAATTAGAACCATTTGGACAAATGCCCTTGAGAGAGGCAGCTTTGCCAGGGGAGGAAGATGCCCGGGGGAATTATACAGCAAGGATAGGAAAAGTTTATGTCCCTTGGAAACCCAATGAAATTAGGGCAATTGTTGCTGATCTACCCAGCTTAGAGAAATGTCCAAAGAAATGCTATAAAAAGCTGATGTGGATAGAGAAAACGCAACAAGCTACATTTACCGATATGTGGATTCTGATTGATTGTGCTGTGCCTGAAAAGTATGTGGATGTATGGAATGTATTTGTAAGAAATAAGGGAACATATGATCAAGGGATAATGAAGGTGGAAGATCCACCACTAGACCCGGTTGAGTATGCAGAGACAATTAGCAGATTGAATGAAATCTATGAGATTGGGTAACAACCACTTTTGATAAGGGGCAAGATATGCAAGCATTGATGGATGTTGTTCATCAGAAGAAAGGTGAGGATGTGTTAGATTATTGGAATAGATTTAAAGATGCTATTCAAAAGCATAAGGATTGGATCCCAGTAGATGAGACTGCTTTGTCCAAGACAGGGTCTGATTGACAGTTTCATGGGAGGATTGTTACAGGAAGTTAGAGAATGGAGAAAGAAACCATCGCTAGAACTAATGAATATTGAATTCTACAGAATCTGAGAGATTAATAAGGATAGAGATAAAAATAAACAATAATGAATGTATAACAAGTTCCCGTATCGGGGAAAGCAGCACTGCATATGGAAAGTATTGAGGTGTAGGTCTTGGCTGTTTAAATTGGAAGGGAAAGACAAGCTAAGTCTAGCAGAATTTAGATGTATTTTAGAAATGCCCCAAGAGTGGGGGCTCGGGTTCAGCAGATAGTAGAGTGTGGTGTTTGATTAATGAAAATTTCATTCCTTCCCTGAGCTTACTGTCTTGAATTTGGGACAAAATACAGAACCAATGATTGATGTGTCAGTTAATGGTTTATCTATCCTGTGTTTAATAGATAAAGGCGATTCAAAGAGTTAAATATATGTGATGCCAATTTTTCCACTTCGAATCAGCAGGTAATTTTGGTCGGGGTAAGTAATGATGTAATTACTGCCAAAGTCACTGAGCCTCTATAGGTAAGAATGGGAGGTCAGTGTCATAAATGTTCTTTTGTTTTATCGCCATACTCCCCTGGCAGTCTGCTAGACAGAGGTATACTAATAAATATAGGACTAACTATAGTTTTAACCACTGAAGGAATGGAAGTAAAACATACTTGAAGTAAAGGGAGACTTTAGATTTGCTCCTTATGTCAGCAATTTATTAACCCCAAGCAAAAAGGGGCTATTGTAAATATTTATAGTGACTCAGTCTATGCTGTAGGCATAGTGCATAGTTTTGCACAACTCTGGCAAGAGAGGGGTTATCTGACAGTGGCAGGAACTCCAATACAGCATAAAGAGTTAATTGTCGGACTATTGGCAGCTGTCCAGCTGCCTCTTAAAGTTGCAGTGATTAATTGTAAAGCACATACCAGAGCAGATGATAGTATATCGCATGGGAATGCTTTGGCTGATAGGTATGCTAAAGATGCTATACATTCTTATGAGCTAATTACAGCGCTTCCAACATTCCTGCTCACAGATCTTCAAGTGGATCTGGACATCCTATCAGCCCCGCAGGCAAGCTCGCCTCATACATCCTTTTTGACCACAAAAGGAGCTGTTTGTGGGGCAGATGGTCTATGGAGATTAAAAAACAGACTGGTTGCTCCTCCGATTTTGTTCTCTTGTTTGTTTGCTTTGAGCCATGGGCCTTGCCATGTCTCAACAGGAGGGATGTGTCGGGTGGTAGCCAGAGATTGGTGGGCTCCAGGTTTTCCTGCATATGCTGCTAAACAGGTTATTGAATGCTCTATATGTCAAATGCATAACATTGGAAAGTCAGTGCTCACTCCCATGAAGCACATTCCACATACTGAGGAGCCATTTCAAATTGTGCAAATTGACTTCTCAGATATGCCTCCTTGTGGTCGATTTAAGTATCTTTTGGTTTGCATTGATCAATTTTCGAGTTGGCCAGAAGCCTGGCCCACGGTAAAAAATGATGCCAGAACTGTAGTAAAATGTCTAACGAGGGAATTGATACCAAGGTTTGGTATAGGGTCAATAATTTCCTCAGATAGAGGGACACATTTTGATAACAAACTCATGGCAGAAGTAGTGAATATTTTGGGTATGAAACAGCAATTGCACACTCCTTACAGACCTCAGGCTAGTGGGATGGTGGAACGCAGCAATCAAACCCTGAAGAGGTATTTAGCCAAAATAACTGCCAATGGACAAAGCACATGGGTAGAAGCGTTACCTATAGTCTTGGCGACCATTAGCCCATTAGACCATTAGCCACTACCCCTAAGGAGAAACATGGACTGTCACCTTTTGACATATTGTTTGGGCGTCCACCTAAAAGACTACATTCATCCCTTGTGCAGCCAGAGACAGTGACTTTAATAAATGGTCAAGATTCCATGATAGAATATGTTCGCAAATTGGCAAATGTGTTTTCTGGTACTTTTTCCAGAGCCAAAGCAGGACAACCTGTGGACACAAGTGAAGGAACTCACAGACTAAAGTCAGGAGATTGGGTGTATATCAAGAATCACACACCCCGGACTACTTTGTCCCCTAAGTGGAAAGGACCATTTCAGGTCATTCTTGTGTCTCCTACCGCAGTGAAGCTGAAAGACTATAAGTATTGGGTGCATGGTTCACACTGTAAGAAGTTTGTAGTTCCAAAAGAGAATATAAGCCGGTCTGCTACTGGCAAGAATTGTTCTGTACCTTTACCTTCCAGGTCTCCTCCACTGACTCGTGCTCGAGCAAGAAGACTGCAGAATGAATCTCCTAGGGCCTAAGATGAATGTGAAGCTCTAGAGTGTTATCCTTTGCGGTGGAGCGGTGGTATGGATTACAGTCATGGCATATGAATGGACATACAAGAAGGAAAAGGGTAAGATACAAGACACTTTTCTTTTAAATGCTACTGTAATGGAAGAAATGTCACAACTTGAACCAGTTTCAGATGCTGACCTACGAGCACGGAGGGAAGCCGCACATGAATATCATGTCAAACTAGAGAAAATTGAGTACTGTCCATGATACTTTTTTTATTTGCACTAACATATAATTTTTCAGGACAAGCTTTCGGGGTATGTCCCCTTCTTCAAGGTCCAAGCAGTACTGATTCACAAATTTTTAAGCAGCAGAAGAAGGGGACATACTCCGAAAGCTTGTCCTGAAAAATTGTATGTTAGTGCGAATAAAAAAAGTATCATGGACAGTACTCAATTTTCTCTGTCACAATTGCACTAATA
This sequence comes from Aquarana catesbeiana, assembly GCF_042186555.1. Classification (NCBI taxonomy): domain Eukaryota; kingdom Metazoa; phylum Chordata; class Amphibia; order Anura; family Ranidae; genus Aquarana; species Aquarana catesbeiana. The sequence continues at coordinate 130,383,656 of NC_133330.1, forward strand.
CGGCTACAATCAAATCAAGTATGTCAAACTAGCAGAGCCTTTCCATAACTCTTTTGTATCTATGCACCTGCAAGCCACCAAGAAACTGAATATCACTAATTGCTGGATATGCACACATGCACCTATTTCTCATAAGACTATACCTTTGTTAGGAATACCTAGCACTTTAGCTGAAATAGAGGACAGTGCACACTTTGGTGAAGTCAGTAGAACGATGATTGACAGAGCCATTTCACTTCTACTATGAGAGGTAGTGTGGGAGAAGAGTGGCGCTGCCCTAAGAATGTTTATTGGTAAATGAATTACAAACTTTTATTTATTACCACAATTGCTTGTATAGGCTGTCTCCTTAATTGTACCTAAGTATGGTCATATCTCAACCAGTAACTTTGTGTGTGTGAATCCCAAATAATAAACCAAAAATAATAAACCAAAAATTAAGTGAAAAATTAAGGATTGAAATCTTATTACCCTATTATCAGAGAGTGCTTGTTATATTTAAATTGCCATAAATAATGTGAAAAAAAGACCATTAATACTTTTAAAATTAGATAAAATAAAATAAAATAAAAAAATTGACCCCAAGGTTCAAAAGTATTGTGACACTAAAACATCCTATAAAGTGCAGTATAAAAAGTGTTTCATATAATCAAATTAATGTGAATATGAAAAAAGTTACTTTAAAAATTAGATAAATTAACAAATTACCCCAAGGTTAAAAAGTATTGTGACACTAAAAATAATCTTTTAGGTGAAGGAATGTGTGTGATAAATACGGGGTGTCAGTGTGAGAGGGTGTTTAGAAACTCAAAATAAGTTAATTCGGTACTTTATATAGATATTATTTGAAAGTCATCCCATACTCCAAAACTATTGGGACAGTATGGCACCTTATCAAGGGCAAACTGCCTATTACATATAAATATAATTATAAATACAAAGTGTCAGTGCCAGATTCTATTGTGATTCTCAGAGGAATTGTTGGTATACCCACAAAATAAAAATTACATTGAGATAATCCACAAGGCAAGTCGCATGAGAATAGTGAAACTCTTATATTATGTCAGCAATTGCAACAAAAAGCAGTGACTTCTGTGTGTAGTTCAAACAGTGACTCGAGGTGCTCACCCCCTGTGCTCCCCCACTCACCAGAAAGAAACACCCCTACAGGGGTACCGAGCGATAGAGTGGGTGCCTTTGGGGATGGGGGTGAGCACCTCGAGTCACTGTTTGAACTACACACAGAAGTCATTGCTTTTTGTTCCTGTGGTTGATGAATTGCATATACTGAACTCAGCTAATTATATTGTCCGGCTGGAGGCCATTTTCTGGTTTTAAACGGACAAAATAATTTATAAATCCCTATTGCAATTGCTGACATAATATAAGAGTTTCACTATTCTCATGCGACTTGCCTTGTGGATTATCTCAATACACTTTGTATTTATAATTATATTTATATGTAATAGGTAGTTTGCCCTTGATAAGGTGCCATACTGTCCCAATAGTTTTGGAGTTTGGGATGACTTTCAAATAATATCTATATAAAGTACCGAATTAACTTATTTTGAGTTTCTAAACACCCTCTCACACTGACACCCCGTATTTATCACACACATTCCTTCACCTAAAAGATTATTTTTAGTGTCACAATACTTTTGAACCTTGGGGTAATTTGTTAATTTATCTAATTTTTAAAGTAACTTTTTTCATATTAATTTGATTATATGAAACACTTTTTATACTGCACTTTATAGGATGTTTTAGTGTCACAATACTTTTGAACCTTGGGGTCAAATTTTTAATTTTTAATTTTATTTTATTTTATCTATTTTTAAAAGTATTAATGGTCTTTTTTTCACATTATTTATGGCAATTTAAATATAACAAGCACTCTCTGATAATAGGATAATAAGATTTCAATCCTTAATTTTTCACTTAATTTTTGGTTTATTATTTTTGGTTTATTATTTGGGATTCACACACACAAAGTTACTGGTTGAGATATGACCATACTTAGGTACAATTAAGGAGACAGCCTATACAAGCAATTGTGGTAATGAATAAAAGTTTGTAATTAATTTACCAATAAACATTCTTAGGGCAGCGCCACTCTTCTCCCACACTACCTCTCATATCTATTCAATTAGACCCCTTAGGGGAACTAATTAGGGAGAGGCTGCAGCTCATACAGTGTCTGAAGCGCGGATTTATTTACTTAATTTCACTTCTACTGTTCACAAATGCCCCATTGAGAAAACCAGCTGTCTTCATTAACTTTACTAGAACCTATACACCTGAGTTGCTTTCCCAGGGTTACCAGAGTATTACCCGACCGATTGGGAATTCCAACTGCATGGATAATGCCAATATCAGGTACTGGTTTGATGGTAAGGATACTGTGTGGAGTACTGACAGATATAAGGAATGACATGACTACACACATCGTCAACATTCCCGGCAGAACAATATGAAACTATTGATGTGCCTGCAAGGATATAATTTCAATAAAGCTTGTGCTGCCCCACCAGGCTATTACTTCATATGTGGAAAGAAAGCATATACTTGGGTTCCTTTGAATTCTAAGGTGGTTTGTTACTTTGGTAGAGTCATACCTGCTACTTGGTATATGGAGGATAATGACTTTCAAAAAACACAGCTCCACAAAATACCTATACACTTTCTTAAAAAAGACTTTGTGCATCTTAGCAAAAGGGACCTCACTGGTCAGTCAGTTCCAGGAGAAGATGAACCCCCGGGACAAGATCAAGAAGAAGATTCTGAAACTAATGTAAAAAATGACAATTATCCTGATAGGCCTATATCTTATCCTAAGTGAGATGATAACCTTACAAATATTGAATCACATGATAGAGAGATTAAACCATTGTTTTCTATTCCTTGGGTAAATAGATGTTGTATTAAAAAGGCTTTCAGTTTCATCATTGATTTGGCAGACCTGATAGATAACATTACTGCCTTGTATGATAGAAATTTTATAGCCCTTGCTACAGAATTAAAGATGATCAAAAAAGAGGTTCTGCAGCACCGGCTGGTGCTGGATTATCTCACGGCCAGTCAAGGAGGAATATGCACCATAGTGGGAACTACTTGTAACTACAATGGAAATGATACTAAGCCTGAAGATGCTATCATTTCGCATGTAAAAAAGGTACAACTTAATGAAGGTTAATTTTCGCAAAGAGCATACCGAAACTGCTTGGGTTGAGGGTAGCTGGGAAGGCTGGCTCTCCTGGCTCAATCCTCTCAACTGGTTTTCCGGTATTGCGGGATGGTTTTCTGGTATTTTAGATGGTATTCTATATATTGTAGTAATTATAGTCCTCATAATCTTAATAGTTAAATGCGCACCTATGTTATGCAAATGTTGTTTGAAGATAACCACACGTGCTTGTACTAATATTGGTTCTTCTGAGCCCTCGAGGTCTCGAGTCAGAACTGCTCATGAGATGGTGGTCCGTATACCTGGAGATCAACCTAAAGACACAGAAGAAGCTTAAAAGGGATACCGAAAGAATTCTAAACACAGGAGGGGCTGTGAAGATATGAAATATACAAGACATATCTTTCTATGTATCTAGAGTTCCTCTTCAACATCAAAATGTATTTCTTATTATTTTGAGTAAAATGTTTCTGAATTCTTTTGGTATTGCAACACATGTGGCTGTCTTGGTTGACCTCCAGTTGACATGAAATGTTCTGCCAATGACATGACACAATTCTTGGAAAAGATGTTGATATGGAAAGATGTTGATACGGAAAGTCCCTGTTTAAAAGTCAAATTAAATCCCTTGAAATAATTATTCTTCCCTTTTTATCAAAATAACTTGTCACCTATAAATCAGCCAGGTCAAGATGACCCAAAAAGCTGGCCAAAAGTTATGTTGAAATGATATGTGATTTTCTATAAAAGGCTGTATCAACTTGTATTCTGTATCACATTCCCTTGGAAGATGTGATCCACTGTATGTACAGTGCATATTCTGAAGTAAACATACATGAGACAAATGCAGCTCTATTGGCGTTGATGACCTTTATTTCAAGGCTCTACTTAACAATAGTCAAAGAACAAGCCAACAGAATCAGATGTAGCGCACACGGCAAGACACACACACAGGAAGCCAAACACACAATATTGATCAGCAAGGCAGGCTTGGACAGCACGGTGTTAAATAGTGTATCCTGTAGAGGCTAGGGAGGAGCCATGCTGAGGGAAGAATGCCTAACCATGCAGGTGTGAGAGTGCAGGCCCTAAGGCTGATACACAGACCAGAGGTAAGCAGACAGACAAGGCATGAAAGTATTACTACAGATTCATGACAACTGCACAGAGCAAGAAAGTATAACAAGTTTGTTATTTTTTTTTAAATAAAAAAACAGACTTTAATATTGCTTTAATTGAAAAAGCTGAAGTTTGAAGATGATTGACTACCATGTACAGCTGCACCAGATTCTGAGTGCTCCAGTTTTATTACCTCCTCCTGTTATATGTTTGTCCTTCCCTTCTTTAATGAGGTGGCGATGCTCGCCAAATCTTTCCTTAAGGCTTAGCTCCCTGATTTCGAGGGACTGTCCCTGATTTGGTCCCTCTTTCCTCTTCATTTGTCCCTCATTTTGGTCTGATCTAAATAGATGCATATAAAATGCACTGTTTATCTTTTAAGTGTCTTTTCAAGTGTTATCTTCCCAGTGCTAAAACTTTCATCCTATTTCTAAATTGCTACATTTGTACATTTTAAAAGCCAGTATGAAGGAATAAAAGTGGTTTTAAAAAAAAAACTATTAGTTAAACTGGGTTTAACTAATAATCTGTTTGTTTAATTTTCTTTTAAGGGGACGTGACAGGGGGGTGTCCTATGCCTACATACTTTTGCTAATAGGTGTCCCTCATTCCCAGCTCAAAAAGCTGGGAGGTATGCTTAAGGGCTTAATGGTACGACCCACATATAGCAATCCACATGGACAGATAAGACAAAACACTATAAAATCAGACAAAATATTAACTATTTGTAATGTAGAATCTTTTTTTGTTGAAGATTTAACCATTTCACATTTTCCAATCCACATCCCATGATCGATTATTTATTTTAGATATATTATAATGTAGCACCCTCAAGTGTGTGCTAGAGTTAGTGTAGGCAAACCATACTCTGACTCACACGTTAAGCTGGTGAGTCTTAATTAGGTCAGGGTTCATTAGAGTTCAGGGCTGGATGACTCATCCTGGCAGCTCTCTGGTGCCTCCCCCTGGTATAGAAGGTTGGAGAATCTTCTACAACTAGAGGGTAGGAGTCAGGAGGAGTTGTCTTGTATATTTATGAGGCCTCAGCCATTTCCCAGTAGCGGGCTGGCAAGGGACTGAGTTCACCTTATAAACAGACATGGGCCATACCAGTGGGGCAGTCGGGTGGAAGATGGAGATACAGTGTTGAGGAGGCTGGGGACTAACAAAAGAGGGAGGGTGCCACATCTAGCCAGTCTCCCTTGAAGACAGCAATGTGCTTAAAGTGTTTGTAACCCTAACAAAAAAATGGAGGAGAAATCCTGTTCCCTTATAGCAGGTTAAACAGAACAGTGCTTGTACTGTCTAACCTGCCCCTCTCTAAACTGTAAAATACCTGGCTGATCCTGCCTGGTTCTGCCCTCACCCCTGTAAACTGACCACAGTTTATCATGGCTGCTGAGCCCTGACATCGTGATCAGTTTACGTGCCTCTGTCATCCGCAGCTTTCCTGTCCTCCTCTGTCCTCTCTCCCCTCCCTGCCTGTCAGCTCCTGTGTTAGTATGAGCTGTCTCGCCCCCCCCCCGCTGCTATTGGTACCAGTTTTAAAAATGTCACCGGCAGCCCCTCTCCTGTATCTAGCAATAACATACTGTAAGTGTTTTTTTTTAACCAGTTCAGGGAAGGTAGAAGAGGGGGAGGAGCGTATCTTTATGTAAAAAATGATGCAAAGGTGGTAGAGAGGAGCAACATTATGAATGGCACTAGAGGGGAGGTTGAGTCAGTGTGGGTATAACTCCAAAGAGAAGACGTAAGCAGGAAATTAGTAGTGGGGGTATGTTATAAGTCACCCAACCTGCAGGAGGAGGAGGAGCTAGAACTACTATCACAGTTAGTAATGGCAGGGAAATAGGGAAATGTAATCATAATGGGGGACTTCAATTATCCCGATATTGACTGGGCTGAGGGAACAGCTCACTCATTTAGGGCCCGTCATTTCATGAATGTCTTACAGGACAACTTCATGTCCTAATTGGTGGATTCCCCGATTAGAAAGAATGCCCTGTTAAATATATTAATTACGAAAGATCCAAGTCTGATCTCAGGTGTGGCGATATGTGAAAACTTGGGATCTAGCGATCATAGGATGATCATATTTAGCGTAAATCATAGGAAACTGAGGCATGAGGGTAGCACAAAAACTACATTTTTAAAAAGCAAATTATTCTGAACTGCGAGCACTGCTACATGACATAAATTGGGCCCAAATCCTGGAAACATTGAACGCAAAAGAGAAATGTGGATGTTTTTGGAGCATATTAAACAAAGGCATCAAACAGTGCAATTCCAATGGGCAATAAGTATAGAAGAGCAAGGATTAAACCTGGGTGGCTAAACCGTAATGTGAAAAGTCTCATTAAGGAGAAAAATATGGCCTTTAAAATATATAAGGGGATTGGGTCACCGTCAGCATTCCAACACTACAAGGAATGCAATAAGAAGTGTAAAATTGCAATCAGGACGGTTAAAAACAATTATGAGATACACATAGCGGAAGAAAGTAAAAAGACCCAAATACATTTTTTAGATATATTAACAGTAAAAAGGCAAAATCAGAACACATTACACACATAATAGATGAGGATGGGAAGATGGTTAAAGATGACACAAAGAAGGCAAATGTACTAAGTACCTTATTTTCCTCAGTTTTTACGCAGCTATACGGATAATGGCACAACAAAAGACATAAAATAAATAAATGGTGCTGCGCTCTATGTAGGTAACACTGGCGGGGTAACCACAAAGTGAGGACCCTTAGCCAGCTTGAATCCAAATGGATTTTTATATTGGATACTTTTGCACCTCGGGGATTGAATATCGAATTCGATCATAACTGTTTTATTAACAATTTTTGATTCTTTAGAGCAAGTACCCTCTTAGCTGCATTTATTTACCCTGGCACAATCTCCTCTTTTATTATACAATTCTCCTTGCATTATCTAGATGTCTATTTTTTAATGACACCATCACCTCTTTTATTACTTGGCTCTCTTTGCACAACATAATTGTCTGCTTTATTAATGATTTTTAACATATCAGAGTTAGCACTCTCGTAGCCTTATTCACCTACCTTGATATCATCCCCTTTTTACTATAGTATATTATTTAGCTTTCTCTGTATTGTGTTGCTGACATCACTTCCGGTGTCCCCATTACTCCTTTGTTTGCTCTTCATTACTTCCCATATCCCCAGAGGAATATATACATCATTTTAACATCCAATTTGCCCATTGTGTGCATTTATAATCCATGCGGTTTGCGTTTGTAGATCGCTACCCTTATCTTACACTGTTTTGCCCCTAATCTCGGTCTTGGACTTGGCTACCTTTAGCCAGCTGCTTTGCCTTAAGATCATTCAGAAAATTTCCATCACTATGTTTTTGGATGGTGTACTATAAGAAAATAGTTGTGGCACTAGGCCGTTATGAGTATCCACTAAAAAATGGCTGCTGCACCACTCCTTAAAGTGGAAGTAAACCCATCCATAAAACTTTCATTTCCAGCACATGCTGAAAATGTAACATTCCCATTGGTTGTGCTCTCAACCAAACTTTCAAACCATTGAATGGCTGGTGTCATAACTGATCACATGTGCAGCATCATGGCAGTTGTAGATTAAACAGAGGCAAAGATGGCAGCTTCCTTGGCTGAAAAAGATAGGGGGGTTTACTTACATTTTAACCATTGGACCACAAGAAAATGGCCACTCATCAAATCAAATACTAAGCCAGTGGCGGCTGGTGCTCCATTTTTTTTTTTGGGGGGGGGGCGCAAACAAAACCCCAACCAACCCCATACCCCCCGTCACTCGCCCGCAATAGGGCCTACAGATAGATAGACATTGGGTGGGAGAGATAGACAGACAGACAGACAGATAGATACTGGGTGAGATAGATAGATAGATAGATAGATAGATAACATCTATTCCTATATACTGATCTCCATGTATACACCGCTGGGATCTGTAGTATGATTTTATATAAACCCATGTATTTCATATTATTCATATTTATTTTGATGTGTTATTAATATCAGTAGTAGTATCAATAGTAGTAGTATCAATATCAATAGTAGCATCAATAGTAGTAGTAGTAGTATCAGTAGTAGCAGTAGTATCAGTAGTAGTAGTAGTATCAGTAATAGTAGTAGTATCAGTAGTAGTAGCATCAGTAGTATTAGTAGTAGTAGTATCAATAGCAATAGTAGTAGTAGTAGTATCAATATCAATAGTAGTAGTATCAATATCAGTAGTAGTAGTATCAATATCAGTGATAGTAGTATCAATAGTAGTAGCATCAATATCAATAGTAGTATCAATAGTAGTAGCATCAATAATAGTAGTATCAATATCAATAGTAGTGGTAGTATCAATATCAATATTATTATTATTATTATTATACAGGATTTATATAGCGCCGACAGTTTACGCAGCGCTTTACAACATTAGGGCAGACAGTACAATTACAATACAATTCAATACAGGAGGAATCAGAGAGCCCTGCTCGTAAGAGCTTACAATCTAGGAGGGAGGGTCAAGTTATACAAAAGGGTAATAGCTGTGGGGGATGAGCTAATGGAGAAAATAATGCAGTTGTTAGATGGAGGCAGGATAGGCTTCTCTGAAGAGGAACGTTTTCAGGGATCGCCTAAAAGTGGATACATTTGGAGACAGTCTGACAGATTGAGGTAGGGAATTCCATAGGAGGCTCGGGAGAAGTCCTGGAGGCAGATATGGGAGGAGGTGATGAGGTAGCTAGAGAGCAGGAAGTCTTGGGAGGAACAGAGAGGGCGATTAGGTTGGTATTTTGAGACTAGGCTAGTGATGTAGCTGGGGGCAGTTGTAAATGGCTTTGTAACTTATTGTTAGTATTTTGAATTTAATTCGTTGGGCGAGTGGCAGCCAATGGAGGGATTTGCAGAGAGGGGTAGCAGACACTGAGCAGTTTGTAAGGTGGATGATGGTCTGGCAGCAGCATTCATGATGGACTGAAGGGGGGATAGTCTATTTAAAGGTAAGCCAATGAGGAGGGAGTTGCAGTAGTCGAGGCGAGAGATAACCAGGGAGTGAATCAGGAGCTTTGTGGTTTCATTGGTTAGAAATTGACGTAGTTTAGAGATGTTGCGGAGGTTGAGACGCCAAGCTTTGGAAAGTGATTGCACGTGGGGCCGAAAGGAGAGTTCAGAATCCGGGATAACACCTAGCACCCTGACATGTGGGGATGGGTGGATGGTTGTGCCATTGCTCTTGACTAGGGATGAGCTTCGAGTCGAACTCATGTTCGACTCGAACATTGGCTGTTCGCAAGTTCGCCGAACAGCGAACAATTTGGGGTGTTCGTGGCAAATTCGAAAGCAGCGGAACACCCTTTAAAAGTCTATGGGAGAAATCAAAAGTGCTAATTTTAAAGGTTTATATGCATGGTATTGTCATAAAAAGTGTTTGGGGACCTGGGTCCTGCCCCAGGGGACATGTATCAATGCAAAAAGAAGTTTTAAAAATGGCCGTTTTTTCGGGAGCAGTGATTTTAATGCTTAAAGTGAAACAATAAAAGTGTAATATTCCTTTAAATTTTGTACCTGGGGTGTGTCTATAGTATGCCTGTAAAGGGGCGCATGTTTCCCGTGTTAAGAACAATCTGACAGCAAAATGACATTTTAAAGGAAAAAAGTCATTTAAAACTACTCGCGGCTATTAATGAATTGTCGGTCCAACAATACACATAGAAGTTCATTGATAAAAACGGCATGGGAATTCCCCACAGGGGAACCCCGAACCAAAATTAAAAAAAAAAATGACGCGCGGGTCCCCCTCAAAATCCATACCAGACCCTTCAGGTCTGGTATGGATTTTGAGGGGAACCCAGTGCTAAATTTTTTTTAAAAAAGGCGTGGGGTCCCCCCAAAAATCCATACCAGACCCCCAGATCCCGCCCCCCCCCCACTGTGTGAAATGGTAATGGGGTTCAAAAGTACCCCTACCATTTCACAAAAAAAGTGTCAAAAATGTTAAAAATGACAAGAGACAGTTTTTGACGATCCCTTTATTTAAAGTCTTCTTCTTTCCATCTTCTTTTCGGGTCTTCTTCGTTCCTTCTTCCTTCAGTTTCTTCCTCCATCTTCTTCTTCCTCTGATCCTCTGCTTCTTGCTCCGGTGTTCTCGTTCGGCATCTTCCTCCACGGCGTCTTCTTCCCTGCTTTGTTTTTGGGCCGCTCAGCATCCATGGGAGGCTCCCGCTGTGTGACGCTTCTCTTCTTCTAACACTTCTTAAATAACGGAGGGCCGGGCCACCCGGTGACCCCGCCCCCTCTGACGCATGGAGACTTGACAGGGACTTCCCTTATGGCTTTCCCCATGACGCCAGAGGGGGAGGGGTCACCCATTTACGTAACGTGTGACCCCGCCCCCCTCTGACCTCACGGGGAAAGCCATAGGGTAAGTCCCCGTCAAGTCCCCGTGCATCAGAGGGGGTGGGGTCACCGGGTGGCCCCGCCCTCCGTTATTTAAGAAGTGTCAGAAGAAGAGAAGTGAAACACAGCGGGAGCCTCCCATGAATGCGGAGCGGCCCAAGAACAAAGCGGGGAAGAAGACACTGTGGAGAAGGATGCTGGACGAGAACACCGGAGCAAGAAGCAGAGGATCGGAGGAAGAAGAAGATGGAGGAAGAAACCGAAGGAAGAAGGAAGGAAGAAGGAAGAAGACCCGAAGAAGATGGAAAGAAGAAGACTTTAAATAAAGGAATTGTCAAAAACTGTCTCTTGTAATTTTTAACATTTTTGACACTTTTTTGTGAAATGGTAGGGGTACTTTTGTACTCCATTACCATTTCACACAGGGGGGGCCGGGATCTGGGGGTCCCCTTGTTAAAGGGGGCTTCCAGATTCCGATAAGCCCCCCCCACAGACCCCCACAACCACCGGCCAAGGGTTGTGGGGATGAGGCCTTTGTCCTCATCAACATGGGGACAAGGTGCTTTGGGGGCTACCTCAAAGCACCCTCCCAATATTGAGGGCATGTGGCCTGGTACGGTTCAGGAGGGGGGGCACTTTCTCATCCCCCCTATTTTCCTGCGGCCTGCCAGGTTGCGTGCTCGGATAGGGGTCTGGTATGGATTTTGAGGGGGACCCCCACGCCATTTTTTTAAAATTTTGGCGCAGGGTTCCCCTTAATATCCATACCAGACCTGAAGGGCCTGGTATGGAATTTAGGGGGACCCCCATGCCATTTTTTTTTTAAATTTTGGTTCGGGGTTACCCTGTGGGGAAATCCCATGCCATTTTTATCACTGAACTTTCATGTGTATTGTCGGACCGACAATTCATTAATAGCCGCCAGTAGTTTTAAATGACTTTTTTCCTTTGAAATGTCATTTTACTGTCAGACGGTTCTAAACACGGGAAACGTGCGCCCCTTTACAGGCATACTATAGACACCCCCCAGGTACGAAATTAAAAGGAATATTACACTTTTATTGTTTCACTTTAAGCATTATTAAAATCACTGCTCCCCAAAAAATGGCCGTTTTTAAAAATGTTTTTGCATTGATATCCCCTGGGGCAGGACCCAGGTCCCCAAACACTTTTTATGACAATAACTTGCATATAAGCCTTTAAAATTAGCACTTTTGATTATTCATATTCGAGTCCCATAGACTTTAACGGCTCATCCCTACTCTTGACAGATAAGTCAGGGGAAGAGGCACGTGGGGGAGGAAATATTATAAGCTCGGTTTTGGACAAGTTGAGTTTGAGGAAGTGATGTGACATCCATACAGATATGTTGGTTAGTAAGTTAGCGATGCGTGAGGAGACTGATGGAGTGAGTTGAGGGGTGGAGAGATAGATTTGTGTGTCGTCAGCGTAGAGATGATATTGAAAGCCATGAGAGGCTATCAGCTGACCCAGGGAAGAGGTGTAGATTGAAAATAAAAGAGGTCCAAGAACAGAACCTTGGGGGACCCCGAAGGAGAAGGGAAAAGGAGTGGGGGAAGTAGAATTGTAAGTGACATTGAAGGTGCATTGGGATAGGTAGGATGAGAGCCACTGAAGAGCACAGTCATGGAGACCGAGGGAGTAACGTTTTTTGAGGAGGAGGGGGTGGTCAACCGTGTCAAAGGCAGCTGAAAGGTCCAGAAGTAGGAGTACAGAAGATGTGTCCACTGATTTTTGCAGTTAGTAGGTCATTTGTGAGTTTTAAAAGAGCAGTTTCTGTGGAGTGTTGGGGGCGAAATCCAGATTGAAGGGGATCAAGAAGGTTGTTCTTAATGAGGTGGTCACTCAGTTGGTTGTAAACCAGGCGTTCAAGGAGTTTAGAGAAAAAGGGGAGCAAGGAGATAGGGCGTAGTTTGTTAAGATTGGAAGGGTCCAAGGACGGCTTTTTAAGCATGGGGGTGACCAGTGCATGTTTTAGAGCATTGGGGAAAATCAATATCAATAGTAGTAGTAGTATCAATATCAATGGTAGTATCAATATCAATGGTAATAGTAGTAATATCAATCGTAGTATCAATATCAATAGTAGTAGTAGTAGTATCAATATCAATAGTAGTAGTACTATCAATAGTAGTATCAATATCAATAGTAGTAGTATCAATATCAATAGTAGTAGTAATATCAATAATAGTATCAATATCAATAGTAGTAGTATCAATATCAATCGTAGTATCAATATCAATAGTAGTAGTAGTAATATCAATAGTAGTATCAATATCAATAGTAGTAGTAGTATCAATATCAATAGTAGTAGTACTATCAATAGTAGTATCAATATCAATAGTAGTAGTATCAATATCAATATTAGTATCAATATCAATAGTAGTAGTAATATCAATAATAGTATCAATATCAATAGTAGTAGTATCAATATCAATAGTAGTATCAATATCAATAGTAGTAGTGGTAATATCAATAGTAGTATCAATAGTAGTACCAATATCAATAGTAGTAGTATCAATATCAATAGTAGTATCAATATCAATATCAATAGTAGTAGTATCAATATCAATAGTAGTAGTAGTATCAATTTTAATAGTAGTATCAATATCAATAGTAGTAGTATCAATATCAATAGTAGTAGTAATATCAATAGTAGTATCAATATCAATAGTAGTAGTAGTAGCAATATCAATAGTAGTAGTAGTAGTAGTATCAATATTATTTACAGCCAGACATTACCTTTCCATCGCCCCATCATCAGAGACATCTCTGCTCCTCAGTCGTGTTGTCTCTCCTATGGAGACAGTTTCAGTGTAAGAAGTTATATGAAGTTTGAAGTAGAGAATGACATTTAGGGGCGGAGTGGGGGAGGAGCGTGTTCATCTGAATGTTATGATAGATAGATACAGTATCAAAAGTGAGTACACCCCTCACATTTTTGTAAATATTTTATTATATATTTTCATGTGACAAAACTGAAGAAATGACACTTTTCTACAATGTAAAGTAGTGAGTGTACAGCTTGTATAACAGTGTACATTTGCTGTCCCCTCAAAATAACTCAACAAACAGCCATTAACAAAAGTGAGTACACCCCTAAGTGAAAATGTCCAAATTGGGCCTACAGTGTCAATATTTTTGTGGCCACCATTATTTTCCAGCACTGCCTTAACCCTCTTGGGCATGGAGTTCACCAGAGCTTTACAGGTTGCCACCGGAGTCCTCTTCCACTCCTCCATGACGACATCACGGAGCTGGTGGATGTTAGAGACCTTGCGCTCCTCCACCTTCCGTTTGAGGATGCCTCACAGATGCTCAATAGGGTTTAGGTCTGGAGACATGTTTGGCCAGTTCATCACCTTTACCCTCAGCTTCTTTAGCAAGGCAGTGGTCGTCTTGGAGATGTGTTTGGGGTCGTTATCAGGTTGGAATACTGCCCTTACGTCCCAGTCCCTGAAGGGAGGGGATCATGCTCTGCTTCAGTATGTCACAGTACATGTTGGCATTCATGGTTCCCTCAATGAACTGTAGCTCCCCAGTGTCGGGAGCACTCATGCAGCCCCAGACCATGACACTCCCACCACCATGCTTGACTGTAGGCAAGACACACCTGTCTTTGTACTCCTCACCTGGTTGCCGCCACACATGCTTGACACCATCTGAACCAAATAAGTTTATCTTGGCCTCATCAGACCACAGGACATGGTTCCAGTAATCCATGTCCTTAGTCTGCTTGTTTTCAGCAAACTGTTTACAGGCTTTCTTGTGCATCATCTTTAGAAGAGGCTTCCTTCTGGGAAGACAGCCATGCAGACTAATTTGATGCAGTGTGCAGCGTATGGTCTGAGCACTGACAGGTTGACCCACCACCTCTTCAACCTCTGCAGCAATGCTGGCAGCAATCATACGTCTATTTCCCAAAGACAACCTCTGAATATGACGCTGAGCACTCAGACGTGCACTCAACTTCTTTGGTCGACCGTGGCGAGGCCTGTTTTGAGTGGAACCTGGCCTGTTAAACCGCTGTATGGTCTTGGCCACCATTGTGCAGCTCAGTTTCAGGGTCTTGGCAATCTTCTTATAGCCTAGGCCATCTTTATGTAGAGCAACAATTCTTTTTTTCAGATCCTCAGAGAGTTCTTTGCCATGAGGTGCCATGTTTAACTTCCAGTGACCAGTATGATAGAGTGAGAGTGATAACACCAAATTTAACACACCTGCTCCCCATTCACACCTGAGACCTTGTAACACTAACGAGTCACATGACACCGGGGAGGGAAAATGGCTAATTGGGCCCAATTTGGACATTTTTACTTAGCGGTGTACTCACTTTTGTTGCCAGCTGTTTAGACATTAATGGCCGTGTGTTGAGTTATTTTGAGGGGACAGCAAATTTAAACTGTTATACAAGCTGTACACTCACTACTTTACATTGTAGCAAAGTGTTATTTCTTCAGTGTTATCACATGAAAATATAGAATAAACTATTTACAAAAATGTGAGGGGTGCCTGGGACTATCAGGAAATACCAGTTGACAACCCTGAAATCCTGGATGAAGAGTCGGCAATGTGGCAGAGTAATAGTGTGCTTTGCCAACCTGTCCCCGCAGCTATGGAGGCGGGGGTCTTATGACCGATGCAGCAAGTGCTGACTGACCTTGATGATCCTGTTTCTGCATGGGATGATCTTGGATGGAGGAATGTGCCTGTCCAGCAGCATGCCAGAGAATCAGCAATGGAAAATCTGGAGATTGCCATCCCCAAAGTAGAAGTGCTGACAACAGGGCAGAGCTCTGCTAACATCTGCCCAGCACCGATAGCATCTTCTGGGTTCCACGGACAGGAGATGGTGAACCTCTATCCCCAGACAGCAGTTGCAGAGACAGGGAATTTGATAGACTTTTCTCTTGAGGAAGAACAACCTGATGAGCCTCCAGCAGAAGAGCTGCTATCAGGGCCAAGGTTCACTGTGCTCTGCTCAGCACCAACAGTGGCTTTGGCCTTCTTGAGAGAAGAGGTAGTCGGTCTTTCTCCCACAACACTGACAGGGACATGTGATTTTCTGCCAGCAGCATCTATGGAGTTACAACAAACTTCTCCAGCTGAAGATCTTGTATCTGAACAGAGGGTCCAAGACCTCTGTCCCACACTTTTAGCAATTCCAGAGACTGGGGATTTAATAGACGTTTCTGTAGAGGAGGAACCACCTAGCAAACCCCCAGCAGAAGTGGTGGCAACTGGACACAGGGTCTAAAACCTCTGCCCCACACCTGCAGCAATTGTGGAGGCCCAGGGTGAGGAGGTGGCAGCCTATCGCGAGCTGCAGATCAGGATCCAAGGAGAGAATGCAATCATCACCTCACAAATGCAGCTTGATCTGGTGTCGGTGGATGGGGCTTCAGTCCCCACCTGTATACCCCAGGGATGCTGGGCAGTCGGCCCAGATCCCCAACAGCATGACGGTGTGAGCTCAGTCCCCCTGTCTTCTCTTCATTGGCAGAAAGGACTCCAGGGAGAAGGACCAGTCCAGGCCTCTCCCCAGCGGCGGATATGTTCTCTGAGAGAGGCAGAGGTTGGCAGGGTGAGTAATGCTCTGTTTGGAACAATTTGTTTGGGGTACTGTGTGGGCACAGGCATTAGAGAACTGGAACTATGAACTAACTTCAGAGTCAATCCGTCTGGGGTCTCCTCCTGTGTTAGTCTTCTGCCGAAAGGGAAGAGATGTGACGGGAGGGCCCGTGGAACCCAGAATCCCTTGGAAAGTATGGGATGCCCTTGTTTCAGCTAACTCTATACACCTCTTTTGTCTAAGACTGAGAAAATATATCTTGGACTACTTAAAATGGGACAGTGATATTTGTCCACAATATCTCCCAGGATGTATGTAGAGACTATTCTTGGTTTGTTTGATTCTGAACTCAACATGTTAGTTAATTGAGAGAGCTGATCACCTTGTCCTCTGTACAATGTAGGAGACGGGCCGACTCCTAGTGGAGCTCCTGCTATTGTGAGAAAATGTCCTGTGGTTGTACTTATGATAATGTATAATTGATTAATCATAACAATTCTCAGGAGGGCACGGAGTCACATCGGCTGCTTAAAGGGATTAGTTAATTAGCTCATGTTAATTTGTTACAGGTGTATTGTTAGAGTAATATGAGCAGGAGGGGGGACCTCCTCTTCTACTGTATAAAAAGTCTTGTATTCTGGTTCTAATAAATGAGTCCATGTTAGCAGCTAAACAAGTTTCGCCTTGTTTTGTGCTTTGTGAGCAGTTGGAATATCTGATATCTATATCCAGACTGGGAAGAAGTGGTATACCGACGGAAGCACTCAAGTGAAGTGAGGGACGTTCCGTGACATCCAATTAAGGCTAAAGCTGCTAACATAAAGCCCAATCAGGGTCCAATAAACAAATATATACACACAAACACTGGCAGTGCTATAAACTCTAATAATATGATATAAATACTAAAGAGGGGGTGTTTTGTAGAAACAAATAAAACGCTTTAAACAGGATTACACTATGGAGTTTGTTTTCTTTTCTTTTTGACTTGACTCGAGCTTACCACTGTGTGACCCAACCCTCTGGTGCAGCTTTCCCTGCAAACTGGAAACAGAGATATCAAACCCGTGTGGTTTTTTTGCCTATAATCTAGTTGATTTTGGTAAGAGTTCAATTTGAAAGGGCATGTGAGTACCCTCCTGCTTCTTCACGTGTGGAGGTGTTGGTGACAGCCTAGCATCTTGCAAGCAGAAATTGAACTCTTTTCTGGACAGTCTCACTTGATTTGATTGTAGCCGTATTAGTGCAATTGTGTCAGAGAAAATTGAGTACTGTCCGTGATACTTTTTTTATTTGCACTAACATACAATTTTTCAGCCATAACCATCAAACCAGCAGATAAAGGGGGAGCAGTCGTTGTGATGGATACAGACAAATATATACAAGAGGGCCAGAGGCAGCTGGCAAATACTACTTACTACAAAAAACTGGATTATAATCCGACCCAGGATTTTACTCAGCAATTAAAAGGTCTCATTGCGACAATACCAAGCCACCTACATTCAGAACTCATCAATGCGATTCCGGATAATCCAGAAATTGGAGACTTCTACATGCTGCCCAAGATCCACAAGCCAGGAAATCCAGGCAGACCCATTATAACAGGTATGAATACACTTACCGAACATATCTCAGGCCTTGTAGAAAACATGTTAAAACCTTTAGTCATGAACACTGCAAGTTTCCTGCAAGACACCACTGATTTTCTGAACAAGCTTAACAATATACAACAATTACCACCTAATACACTTCTAGTCACTATGGATGTAGAATCTCTGTACAGTAACATCCCTCACAAGGATGGGTTGGCGGCATGTCACAGATTCTTATCATCCTCACCAGACCACAAACACACTGCTGAGGATGTGACACGGCTCATTGAATTCATTCTTACACACAACTACTTCACTTTCAATAATGACATCTATCTCCAGTGTATGGGTACTGCTATGGGCAGCAAAATGGCACCCCAATATGCAAATTTATTTATGGCTGACCTGGAGGACAAATTTCTGAACAGCATACAACAAAAGCCATACAGATATTATCGCTATATTGATGATATATTCATGATATGGACTGAAGGTGAAAAAAATCTAAACCAATTCTTCTCATTGATCAACACTTTTCACCCATCTATCAAACTAAAAATGGACTATTCGAACACACATGTCAACTTCCTGGACACTACAGTATACATCAGGGATGACAAGCTACACACGTCGATATACAGAAAACCGACTGACCGATGCAGCTATCTTCACAGTTCCAGTTTTCACCCCCAACACACTAAACGGGCCATCATACACAGCCAGGCCATCAGATACCACCGAATTTGTTCAGACCCAGAAGACAGAGATAAACATCTCAGAACACTGGCAGACTCCTTCCATAAGAAAGGTTACAAAGACAAAACCATTAACAACAGCATAAACACAGCCTTGAAAACCCGAAGAGAAAATCTCCTCCAATACACAGAGAAAAAAACAAATAACCGAGTACCTCTAGTCACCACATACAACCCAGCACTTGAAGGGATCAAAAAGATAATCAAAGACTTACAACCCATTATAACAGAGGATGAAACTCTGAAAGGAATATTCCAACAACCCCCATTATTGGCTTTCAGACAACCACCCAACCTCAGACACAAACTAATCAGCAGGAAACTTCACTCTGATTATGAAGTCACAAATAATGGTAGCAAACCCTGCAATAAAAAACGCTGCAAACTGTGCAACCAGATCAATCTATCCAAAAGTGTTACAAACACAAATGGGACCTTCAATATCATGGGATCTTACAGCTGTACCTCAAGTAATGTTGTGTACCTCATCCAATGCAAAAGGTGCAGCAAAGGATCTTATGTTGGTGAAACAGGACAGAAGTTGCAAGCGAGGATGAATTTGCACAGACATACCATCAAAGAACATAAAGAAGACAGTTTATGCACACCTGTGGGACATCATTTCTCACAATCGGACCACACTATAGAAGACCTCAATGTCTTAGTTCTTAAAGGGAATTTCAGAACTATCCAGGAAAGGAAAACGTTTGAACTAAGAATGATACTTCTTTTTGACACGAAGAATAATGGCCTGAATTTAGATATTGGTTTCCTTACACATTATGCTAAAGTTTTACGACCGCTCTGTGACCAGCATCCCCCCCTGCATTCCCTCCCTAGCTCTCCCTCTGTCTTATCTCACTAACTCTGCTGCTATCTTTATTGCCATTGATTTGTATGTGTTTGGTTTTCTTTTTTTTTTTTTTTTCTTTTTTCCTCCTTTAACATTCTGCTTAAAAATTTGTGAATCAGTACTGCTTGGACCTTGAAGAAGGGGACATACCCCGAAAGCTTGTCCTGAAAAATTGTATGTTAGTGCAAATAAAAAAAGTATCACGGACAGTACTCAATTTTCTCTGGACAGTCTCACAAATTTAACATAGAAATTTAGCTGCAATATATTACAGACTTTTCATATTATATATATATATATATATATATATATATATATATATATAATTGTACTGCATGATAACTCCTTTAGTATTTTAATATTTGTATTTATATCATACTATTAGAGATTATAACGCTGCCAGTGTTTGTGTGTGAATAAAATATTCTAGTTTGTACATATTACATTATTTGGGACCCCCTTTTCTTTCTCCATATCGTATATGCCCAACCTGGGAGGATTTTCATTGCTGCCTATTTGCACAAAGGAGGTCTATACATATTATTGCAATAATAACTATCTATCAGGATATAAGGTTTCCTAGATGATCTCCATGTTATGCCATCTATAAGAAGCCCCTAGTGTAATTCACTGCTGGACCCTGTATTTCCATTGTCTTTATTTATACGCTGTTACCTTACCGTCACTGTGACCAACACTTTATTTACATCCTTTTTTTTATATATATATATCTATATAGATATATAGATATATATATCTATAGATATATATCTATATATATATCTATAGATATATCTATAGATATATATATAGATATATATATAGATATCTATATATATATATATATATATACTCAGCATTCAGTGTAGCCTATATATACAGTGCATTCAAGGGTGTATAGTTTATAATACACTTCAGGTGGTGTACACAGTATATAATACAGGGTGTACAGTTTCTAATACACTTCTGGTGGTGTACACAGTTTCTAATGCAGTGCAGCCGTTGTACAGTTTTGTCACAAGGGCCACGTACCTGAGGTGAAACCGAAGTAGTGGGGAGGCCTCCCTTGCACCTCGGGTCCTTGAAGCCTCTGGAGATGGAGACAGTGACTTGGTGGACACCGAGTGGTACTGGTGCCAGGGGTGTGGAGCACCATGCAAGCCTAATGCCCTGTACACACGATCGAACATTGACATTCCGACAACAAAATCCATGGATTTTTTCCGATAGATGTTGGCTCAAACTTGTTTTGCATACACACGGTTGCACAAAGTTGTCAGAATTTCCAATCGCTAAGAACGCGGTCACGTACACCACGTATAACGAGACGTAAAAAAGGGCAGTTCAGAACCAAGTGCGACACCCTTTGGGCTCCTTTTGCTAATCTCGTGTTAGTAAAAGTTTGGTGAGAGACGATTCGCGCTCTTTCAGACTCGTGGTTTTCATATCGATTTCTGCTGTTCAGTTTGTGCTTGTGGGTTTGTATCTGGTCTTCAGTGCATGCAGTGAGTTCGTATTTGATTATTCAGTGCGTTCTTGTCCGCTCGTTGCTGTTTTTCAGGTCGCTCTTCACAGGCCTTGCTGTTCTTCAGTGCGTTCTGTTACTTCGTTCTGAGCAGCTGACCGTTTTCTAGCCATGTTGCGTATACGTACTCCTCGTAGAGTTCGTGCTGTGCGGGGGCTTGGTGTTGGGGTCCTTACCTTGACATAAGTCCAGTCCATGAACAGGGTGCGGAGGAGTTCATGGACCAAGAATTGGTTGCTCCAGCGTGACCAGTTCTGTCACTTGCCTTTGCTCCGTGAGATCCGTGAGAATAATCCTGACGATTTCAGGAACTTTCTCAGGATGACGGACCCCGTATTTCACCGTTTGTTGGCTTTGTTGACCCCCTATATCAGCAGGCAGGATACCTGCATGAGGCAAGCCATCACTCCAGAGCAGTGGCTAGTCGCAACCCTGCGATACTTGGCGACGGGGAGAGGCCTGCAGGACCTTAAGTTCTCGACAGGCTCTGGGGATCATTATCCCAGGGACCTGTTCTGCTATCATTCAGGTCCTGCAGAAGGAGTGTATTAAGGTAAGATTTTTATCCTTTATTATCACATTTTATTGTCTAGAATGTTTGTTAATATGTTGTATTTCTTTCCTCATTCCCTAATTACCATGATTGTAATATGCTGTGAATATCCCCTTTGTCCTCTGCATGCTGGAATTTTAGGTTTTATTTTTTGTCATTCATGCATATTTGCCTTCACTTACCTCCCCAGCATGCTCTCCTGGCCCTATATTCACCTCGTCTATTCAATTAACAATGTATTTTGTCAGCTCCATAGTAGTGCTTTACCCTAAAAACCCCCTAAAATTTAGAAAATTGTGATGTGTGTTTGAAATTCAAGCAGAGTGCCAGAGGATTTTTTTTGGTGTCCCAAAATCATTTGGAACCCTCCCCCCCAACTGCTAACTCAGCTGATAACAATCCTCTATCTGCTGACTTTGCCAAACCCATACACACTATACCCACCTCTTTTTTTTTTTTTATTGTATTTTTATTAAGATATCAAAGAACAGGTACAAAATTGTAGCAAATTGTATAATATACTATCAATGAAAGTGTATCATAAACAATCATAATAGAAAAGAAAAAAACAAAACAAAATAGCAGGTAACATTTATAAGTAAAAAAAGGAGAAAGAAAAATGTTCACAGATACTAGACACACGTGTGAATTATATCATTTCCCTTTGGTGCACACAAAAAAATGCAATATGGATAAAAATCTAGGGCCTCAAGATTAATTAGGGCCATATAATAGGTAAAAAATTCTACGATAGAAACACTAGGGAGTTAGGGCATGTTTGGTGGCACAGAATTCCTGAATCCCGAGAGATCCGACGGTTCCCATATTTTATTAAATTGGGAGATGCAGTCATGTACTGAGGCCGTCAAAAACTCCATCGTCCGATTCTCGCCCACCAGATGGAGAAATCCGGACCATGAAGGAGGCGTATTGGATAACCAGGACATGGGGATAATCCTCTTGGCGGCCAACAAAATATAGGATATTAGTCTGTTTGTCTTTTTAGATATACCTAAAGAAGGTAATCCTAGCAGATAATTTAAGGGATCCATCGGAAAGGACACCCCGACCACCTTTTGTATAAGTAAATGCACATCACGCCAAAAGGGTTGTATCAGGGAACATTGCCAGAAGATATGAAATAAAGAGCCTAGGCCAGTCCCTCACCTCCAGCAATGTGGTGGAATCGAGGGTTTGTATTTATGAATTACGTCAGGAGTTCTATACCAGAACATGAGAATTTTAATGGATGTCTCCCTCTGGGGACGCACTTGGAGGATCTAAATGTAGAGGACCAAATCCTGTCCCACATCTGTACTGTGACAGGACGGCCCATTAAGTGGGACCACCTGCTCATATAATGGTGCAAGGTCTCCGTGATAGGAGTCCACTCATGGAGGATACGGTAAATACATAAAATTAAATGTAGTTGATGAGGGCCCTGTGCACATAGATATTCAAAGGTAGTAGGCTTGTCTAGGGTCAGGGTTGGCGATTTAGAGTGGAAGAAGTGTCTAACCTGCAGGTAAAAATGAAAAAGATGTGGTGGAATATCGAATTTTTCACCTAAAGTGTCAAAAATATGAAGTCTCCTCGTTATGGGATGTACCAGGTTCCAGAGCTGAAAGAGATGAGCATTGATCCATGGAAAAATCCTTCCCAGGGACATGCCGTCTGGAATGAGCGGATTGAATAGTACATTCACAAGAGGAGAGCAGGGGGACACAAGGGGGTAGTGCTTGAGGCAATGGCGCCAAATGGTTAAAGTTAATGTAATTGGGCCCGGGCACTGATGTTTATATATGGGATCTAGAGGGGGGGGGCACCCCAAATCAAGGAACATGGGTGAACCGGATAGAGTACTCCTTTTTCAATTGCTGCCCACTGACTCTGCGCGTGAAAGGAAGTCCAGGATGTAATGGCCCTTAAATGTGTGGCATAGTAGTACTTAGTAATATCTGGAGCTCCCAGACCTCCCCTGGACTTAAGGGAAAATATCACAGAGCTCGCTATGCAATGGGCTCTACCATTCCATATAAATTTTAGAAAATTCCTGTGGAGTGCTTTTAGTTGTGGGACGGGTAAAGCTACTGGAAGAGTTTCAAAGTGATAGAGCAATCTGGGTAAGATAGACATTTTTAAAACATTAACCCTGCCTAAGAGAGACAGGGGGTATTTGGTCCAATTTGACAGGGATTTATTAATATGCAATATCAGAGGAGAAAAGTTAGTGTTATAAAGAGATGCGTAGGAAGGAGTTAGTAGAACACCTAAATATTTAAGAGAGGCGTTACACCATTTATAAGGGTACGATTCTTTAAGTTGGGATAATAAGGTTGGTGGAATGTGTATAGGAAGGGCTTCAGTTTTGGAGATGTTGACTTTATATCTGGAAATAGCACTAAAAGAAGCCAGTAATTTATGTAGTGAGGGGAGAGATATCAACGAGTTAGTGATAGTAAGCAAAATGTCGTCTGCAAATAACGATAATTTATATTCCCCCTTTCTCATCACCACCCCACAAATATCTGGCTGAACATGGATAGACTCGGCCAGGGGTTCCAGACATAAAATAAAAAGGAGTGGCGAAAGAGGACAACCCTGCCGAGTCCTGCTTGTCATGGGGAAGCCAGGAGACAGGAAGGATGAAATTTGCACCTGAGCTGTGACAGTCGAGTATAGGGCCTCTAAGGCTTTTAAAAAGGGGCCTTTAAAACCAAATATTTTCAAAGTTGCAAACATGTAGGGCCAACTCAGCCTGTCAAAAGCCTTCTGTGCGTCTAAACTCAGAATTATTGCCGAACGAGAAGTTCTGTCTAAAAGATCTATTAGATCTATTGTACGCTGGGTGTTGTCTCCAGCATGCCTACCAAGCACAAAACCCACCTGGTCTCTGTGGATCAATTTGGGTATTAGTCCAGAGAGTCGAGAAGCAAGGATTTTAGTAAATATTTTGTAGTCCGAATTTAAAAGGGCTATGGGTCTGTAGTTATCAGGGAAAGAGGGATCCTTTCCAGGTTTTGGGATGACCGTAATGAGTGAATGGGAGAAGTGTGAGTGTGGAGGAGTACCTTTAAGGAGGGAATCATATAAAGCCAAAATGTGGGGAGATAAAATGTCAAAAAAAGATCTGTAATAAGAATAGGGCAAGCCATCGGGACCGGGGGATTTGTGTAATGGGAGATTTTTGATTATAGATTAAGAGTTCCTCAGCTGAAACCGCCCCATTCAAACTCTCTAAATCTGTTGTAGTTAGTTTCGGTAGCTTTAAATTGGAGAAAAAGGACTTTTCCTGGGTAAAATTAAAATGGTTCTCTGGGGTCAAGCAATTATACAAATTGCTATAAAATTTGCCAAAGATTTTGGACATCTCACGGGGGTAGTGTGTTCTAGATCCATCTGACTGTTGAAGAAAGTCAAGGAGTGAATTAAACGGTCGTGGGCATAGCTTATTAACTAACACTCTGTAAAGGTTTATTGGAATATTCATAAAATTTTTGTTTCGTCCACAGTATGGACCTGGCTGTTTTATTAAGTTTTGTTGATTTAATTTGTTCCCTGAGATGGATGACTTTGCGTAATTTCATCACTGTAGGACCACTCAAAGGCCTCTGCTCAGTAATTACCAGAGCAGACGTCAAAGACTGGATAAGGCTATTTCTATCCCTTTTCAGCCAAGAGCTTTCAGCTATACATGCACCTCGGAAAACAGCCTTGTGTGCTTCCCACAGTGTAGAAACCTGAGATACAGATCCTGCGTTTAGCAGAAAGTACTCTTTCAAGCCATTTGCTAGGATGGAGTGAGATACGTCCGACTGTAAAAGGTGTTCGTTAAGACGTCAATGACAGGACTTGGTATAAGTCTGAGAAAGAATAAGGCCTAACATAATGGGCCCATGTAATGGGAGAAATATCTGATTCAACCACACAGGGAATGAGTGGAGCTGAAACAAAAAAGTGATCAAGGCGAGAGTACATTTTATGGGCTGGCGAGTAGAATGTAAATTGTTTAGCAGAGGGGTGTTTTATCCTCCATGAGTCGAAAAGCCTGTTTAATCTAATACGTTTACGAAAGGCGTTGGCTTGGGACAAGATTTTTTTTCGATGGGGCAGCACCAAAAAGGGTAAGTCTATCCCTAGTGGGTGACATGACCAGATTGAAGTCCCCACCAACAATCATAAAAGGTTGTGAGCGATATTGAGGAGTATCAAAAAGCTTGTTGAGGAAATTAATCTGACCCGTATTAGGAGCGTATAGATTCACCAGCGTAAAAGAAGCGGACATACACTCACACTCTAGGATAAGAAATCTCCCGTGAGGATCCACGTGAGACCTCCCAACCTTAATAGGGCACGATTTTCTGATCAGAATTGCCACTCCCGCTTTGCCCGTGGAATCAGAGGCAAGAAAGGAGGTGGGGAAAAACCTTGAGGCAAATTTTAATGATCCGCTTGCCTGGAAGTGGGTCTCCTGGATCATTACAACATCCGCACCCGATGCCCTGAAGTCCTTTAGGGCCATCCAGCGTTTGTTAATGGAACCCAGGCCCTTCACATTGTAGGACATAATTTTCAAGGCCATGTTTGTAAACTATTCAGACAAGCTAGTGTAGAGATATCAGATAGCATAGGTATTGAAGTGTTAACAATTTGAGGGTGTATATATAATGAAGTTTAAGGGTATTGTGAACAACCAGTATTTTTCCATCTCTAACCACCAGGTGGCAGATGCGAGTGGGTGTGTTTGTAGGTAGACGGACTTGAGTGGCAGAAGGGGCCAATTCTTCTTCCGGAAGAGGAGGAAGGCCCAGAATTTTTAGGAAGGCCTCAGCTTCTTGCAGATCACATAAAGAATACTGGGCTCCATCTTTAGATACAGCTAGGCGGAAAGGAAATCCCCAGAAGTATGGAATCTTGTGTTGTTGCAGATGTAAAGTAAGTGGACGTAGATTCCTCCGTTTAGCGAGGGTGATGGGAGAAAGGTCACTAAAGATCTGCAATTTAGCACCCTTATACATAATTTGTGATTTATTGTGTGTTGCCAATGTTAATACTTCCTTACTTTCGAAGTAATGGAACCTCACCACAACGTCCCTGGGTCTAGCTCTGGCCGGTGGCTTTGGGCCCAGAGACCGATGGGCCCTGTCCAAACGCCAGTCTATGTCTACAACTGAGGCGGCCAAATTGTTGAAGAGGCCAAGAAGATAAGCCCGGAGGTCAGAGTCACCCACCATCTCTGGAATACCTCTGAAACGTAAGTTTTGTCTTCTTTCCCTGTTCTCTAGGTCCTCTTGTTGTAATTGTAGTTGAGAAACTGAGAGACGTAAGGTATGATTTTCCTCCTCGATCGCTTGTACATAGTTTATCATCTCGTCGAATTTGCTCTCCAGAGTGTCTGTGCGATCTCCAATTTGGGTTATTTCTCCTCTCAATTCAGCAGCCAATTTGCTGACCTCTGCCGAGACATTGGACGTAATTTGTTGAAGTAAAAGTTGCAGTTTGGTGTCCAAAATGTCAGGGGTAAGAGTCATAGTTGGAGGTGGAAAGTTAGGAGTTTGATTCTGAGAGCTAGGCATAGGGGCATTGGTTGCATCTTTCGAGTCGAGGGAAGGGTCTAGTAAGGCAAAGGGGTTTGCGGTGGAATTAGAGGTAGGAGGTTGCGTTCTAGTAACGTAACGCTCCATGTTCAGTTCCTCCCGTGACCCAATCTGTGGTTTGTAGTATCACTGTTGTTGGCTAACTTTGAACCATGAGGTGTGTAGAGAATTTAGTGATCAAAAGGTCAGGCTTACCTCTGACTCTGTAGATAGCTAAGTTATTTTCACGGAGGTCTTGGTGAGCAGACAGGGACCCTGGATTTATTTAGGCGGCATCCGTCTTGTAGGTAATGTTGTGCCTCACTGAAATTAATAGTTCCACTAATTTACATCTCCACCTCCCCTCACCATTAGTAAGAGAGGAGTGAGACAGTCACTGTAACTCCAGAAGCCTTATGAGAGCCTGGGCAGCTAAAAGAATGGCAGAGATAGCTGCAGGGTGTATGCTGGAGTCCCAAGATGGCCGCCGACCTCCAGGAACAGGCCGAAGCCACGGTCTATCCTGAGGGGCGGCCGCCGGGTGGGTGAGCATAGCCGACTCCAGGCCCCAGACCCCCCCAAGGCACACCGCAGTAAAGGATCGGGCAATCCCATGCCCCCCGGGGACACGACTGCGGGTGGCTGCACAGTAAAGTCTACTCACTGTTTCCCAAGGGAACGTCCGCAGTCGAGTCCGCAGGCTGCGGCAACGCGACAGGCCACAATATGCCTGGGCTATCTGTCCGTGGCTCCTCCACGTCCTCCCCGAGCTGACGGGTCAGATCAGATGTTCCCCGGAAGTGGATCAGCCACCCGGTGTGAACAGACAGTCCATCCACCCTCCAGATCGCGAATCCAGTCCACAGGGAGCTCCAGAAGCCTATAGGCCCCAAGATGGCGGAGGGCCTCTGTGATCCGGAGGAGGCCTCAGCACGGAAGTGGATCAGGCCGGTAGAAACCCAGATAGACACCGGGAGCAGGTTAGCAGGGGTCTGGGATCCAGATGGAAAAAGGTTTTGGCCGAAAAAGGCAAAAAATAACAGTGGATGGCACTGGATTTGTATGGGGTATGAGGAGCCGAGCTCATACACATCTTGCCAGCAGCACGTCCGGACACGCCCCCTATACCCACCTCTTTTGCGGTCATATTTATGTATGAATTCCCCAAAGCATGTAGTGCAAGGGCTTGCCTGAATACTTTCAAATGGTATTGTTTAAAGTTTTGGTATCCTATTATCATCTTGATAGGTAATAGCAGAATGTAAAAATGTGCTAAAATGTGTACAGTGTGTATTTATATCTTTGTATTATGACACTTCTTACCTGTCCAGTGGGCTGCCAATAGTGTAAGTAAGGAGGGGCTGGCCAAACTAATACACATTATTTCGCCATTCATCTCATTCACCAGACTGTGGCCTCCCACTTTGCCCGGCGTTGGGACTTTCCTAACTGCGGAGGGGCAATTGATGGAAAACACATCCACATCGTCCCACCACCCAACTCGGGGTCATACTATTACAACTACAAGGGGTTCAATAGTATTGTGATGTTGGCAGTGGTGTCGGCTACTTATGAGTTCCTGTATGTGGACGTGGGGAAGAATGGCCGGATGTCCGATGGTGGAGTCATCGCCCAGACGGAGTTCTACAGGCGTCTCCAGAATGGCAGCTTGGACTTGCCACCTCCAGAAGACAATGTGGAAGGACTCCCATTCGTCTTCCTAGCGGATGAAGCGTTTGCGCTGGGGGACCATCTTATGCGGCCATTCCCTATGAGGACCCTCACCCCGGACCAGAGGATTTTTAATTACCGGCTGGCCAGAGCCAGAAGAGTGGTGGAGAACACGTTTGGAATCATGGCCAGCCGGTTCCGCCTATTTCCTACACCCATACACATGGCGGAGTATAAACTGAATCATATCATCCTGGCATGCTGTGTTCCCTACAACTTTTTAGGGCGAAATACTGCCAACTATGCTGCCTCAGTTGGGCCTGAGGCCGGAATTCAAGTAAATGAACCAACCCTGACGGTGCTTGAGGCTGGCCGTCCTGGCTTGCCCCCCCTGAGTGCCCACGAGGTCCGTCTTAGATACCTTGATTACTTTGCGGGTAGGGGGGCCATCAATATGCCAGACAATGTCTGATACATTTTTCAAATTAAAAAAAAAAATTAACTACTAAAATCTTTGGTGACATTTACTGCTTGTGTTTCTTTTAGCTGACCCTGACAGAAATATGAGGAGTCCTGAAAATGGCTTGATTATGTAACCTAAAAAAGCACTGTTGGGTGTTATTTACTAAAGGAAAATACACTTTGCACTACAAATGCACTTGAGCCTGCACAAAGTGGATTTGCCCTTAGGAAATAACCCCCATTGTCACTGAAAACAACAATTTTACCACCACAAAATTTTAGGAGCATTGAAACAATAATCCACACATTCTTGAGTATCAATCTTTTTAATACCAGCACAATCACGTGCATTTATAAAAGGTTTTTAAAACAAATCAACATGTTTGTTGTATAACATTTTTTTGGGTCACATTAATAAAAGTAGAAATGTCCATTTAAGGTAAAACAGGCATGTTTCAAACAAACAAAAAATACACAAATCTGGAACTTACAAAGTTCAACTTTTGTAGAAATTGAAGACAATATCAGACATGAGTATTTATAAACTGTGTTTGATATTGCGTTCAGATGGGGTGAAGTCACCCCTGGAAAAGCCAAATTTTGAAGATGCACACAAATTGCCGAATGTCAACATGTGCTAGCTGCCATCACGGGGGATCAAGGGATTGTTTTGGGGGTGCAACCTCTTCCTCACAGCTACTTTATTATTGAGGAAGCGGTTGCATCCCCAAAATGCCTACATTGATCTCCCGTGATGGCAGATAGCACATGTTGACACACTGTGTGCATCTTCAAAATTTGGCTTTTCTCAAATATGTCCAAAAATCTGAAAAATTTTTCAATTCCAAAAAACAAAAAAAAGTAAGAGATTTCGAGGTGTTTTAAACTCTCCCTAAAACATCAATGATGTTCTTCATTTTGTTTTTAAAATCATTGATGTTTTTCTGGATGTTTTCCAAGTCCCTATTACACCCCATTAACTCCCCGATCAGGATCTGGGCACTCTCACTGGTGAAATGTCCTTCATCCACAACATCGCGATCACCTAAAAAAATAAAAACAAAAACACACCATGTATTATAAATATTCCAGCATCCATCTCTTACCTGAGCCTGTGGTCGCAGACACTCACCTGTTGTGGTGACTATTTCCACCACGTCTCCTTTCTCCTCCTCCTCCTGTTGACTTTGTTGGATTTCCACTTCCTCATGAGGTGGGGGGTCTGTGGACTCCTCGGATGAGTGGTGTCCTCCGAGTCTTTTCTCCCATATGTAAAAAAAAAAAAAAAATATAGGTATTGTAACATCGGGGGTTGGTTTAGCTTAAAGGTAGAGCTTACCAGTGAGCCGAGTCCACGCCAGATACGCAGTTTTAAGGGCTTGTAGGCCCACTTTTATTAAAGAAAGAAAATGTCCAATAACAGAAGTGTTGCCCACACAGGGGTTTCAGCTTTCCACAGCAACAATGTAAGTTTAATCAAAAATACCAAGCCACCTGGCTCTCTTCAGCAGCACTGCTGCTCAGACTTATACTTCAGCCCTCTCGGCTCTATAACAGAGTTCCTGTACACCCAGTACCTCAGCACTCTTTTTCAGCTTCCTTTTACAGCCCACAGGCTTGGACCCTCTGTCTACTCTGACAGACCTGTGCAGACATGCACACTTCTCCCTTGCTTGCCTGGACTCCTCGGGAGGGTGGAGCCCAGAACTATGGTCAGGTGTCTACAAATAGCCCAACACACACCTGACCAGTCAATCTGCTGGTGGATCTCAAAACCTGGAGAAAGCGGCAAAAGCAGTTTTCTCCAGTCCACATTCATGCTCTGAAGCCCTGCCCCAAGCAAACGTGCATACCCCATGTCCACCTCAACCCCATTTTCACAGTGACAGGGACTCTCACTATTACATATCCCCCCCCTTTGTTTCGATCCGGAGGGAGGAACACCAGCACCCGTCATGGTTGGGACACCTCTGCGCTGGCTGTCAGCCACGTAGGCCCAACCTTTTTTTCGGGTACGTCCCACCCTGGATCTTAACAGGGTCCTACATTTCCCTATACTCAGCCTATTCCCTCTGTCCTTGGGGTTCCTGAGCTCACATTTCTTTTCTGTTGGCCCCCTGCCTTTCCTGCTACTTCCTTCCAACTCAGTTTCCTGATTCTGTAGAGAACCTCCTCCAGACACTACGCCTGATGAGTAACCACCTTTTCCCTCACTGGTACCCGTTTTCCCCATCACAATAGGTCTCTTGGGTTTACCAACTCTTTTGCCTCCCCACTTCAAGTTTCCTGGTTTCCCAAAACCTCTCTCAGCATTACTGTTCTGAGACTGTAGGGGGCCTATTTTTATGGTGTTTTTAACGGGACTCCTCCTCTTATTTCTGGTACCTGACTCAGCAGTCACTAATTGTTTACCAGGTTTACCTGTACCTTTGGACACCACATTATAATGTACCATTAACACATTACTTGATTCATCATTGACAGACATTTTCAAACCAACATTACACCTCTCAATGTTGCACATGTCACCAATGCCTTTTTTTCAGCATTTGCTAGGGCAGAGTCTGCAGAGGGCACACATACCGGAGGGCCGCCATCACCCACAGGAACCTCACAGGATGTCACCTCCCCTGGGTTCACCCACTCTGCAGACAGCTGTCCTACCACTTGACCTTTAATACCACCTGGATTTCTATCCAAAACCGGAACAGGCGAGCTCTCGTCTGATCCGCGTACCAACCTTATTGCACTTTTTACCCATTTCCCCGTCTCAGGGACCATATCAGGTTTGTCACATAAACCTATTATTGGACTGGTGACCCCAGTCTCTTTAACCACCTCTGTCTGAGCCCTGGTCAGGATTTCTGCTGTTTTCTGGTCCATGCTCGGCCCTTCCATCTCACGTGGTTTTTCCACCGGTGCAGTATACGCGCCCTTCACCGACAACTGACCAGCACCACCCTGGACCATAACCGCAGAAATGCTTCCCATCGGGCTGTTAGGAGGTGAAACCTCAGACATTGACTCATTTTTAGTTTCTCCAAAGCATCTCCCATATACCATTTTTTCAGGAATTAACCCAGCAGCATACCCAGAAGCAACTTTTAACAAGAGTAATACTTTCAAGAATAAACCATTCCTGTCTTGTTCTTCTTTGTTCTGTACAGCCTGCCATTTAGTGCTCCACCTAGTGGTACTCCACAGTACCAGGCCATCTGACTGTGGAGGAGACACCCCAATATAGATTGGCTGTACATCCCAAAGTTTAAGCAGCTCCTTTAATGCTTTGGTTACAGACCAGACCCTTAATCCCAGACCCAAGTCCGTTCTGGGGACTTTCATTACATTGGGAATGCAGAGAGACTCATTGGCTGAGACTTGAGAAGTTGCAATTGTCAAACCAACATCCTCCCAGCTGGAGGTAACCACAGCCTGGTGCTCACCCAGAGCGCTGCCAGGTGCTGGACTCATACCCAACTTCTCAGGTTCAGCATCAGTGAACGGCTCCAGAACATTACCAGTGACAACGTCACTTTGACACTCCATGACAACCTCAGTTTTGTGCATAAAAACCTCATCTATCAGGGAGATAAGATTTTTACTCCAACTATCCCAATCCATTGTTTGTGCGCTCCATTCACCTGTACTCCTCAGAACCGATCCATCCGTCCAAGGGGACACATAACAGATGGGCTCAGGCTCATTACACAAATCATTGTGAATCATGTCAGACTGTGGTAATACATGTTTTAACACAGAAGGTTGCAATATACCATGTTCACCACCTTGCTCGGCTGGTGCTTCATAAACCTCACACACCTTTGCATTTTTCACAGGTTGTGTTAACCCACCATTTACCTGCACATTTTTAGTACTAGCAGTTTGCACTAACACATTACCATTACACGGTACAGTTCCACACTGTCCCACCAGAGTGACATCGCAGTTGTCCAGGGCAACCTCCGGCTCTAATAAATGAAGTTCCCTGGAGATGTCTAGGGACAACTGTGATGTCTTACTACCAGTTGCTATGGGCAATGGCCCATTTTTGACTACAGCTTTTGCTCTGCAAGAACCTGGGGGTTTCCCAACAGCAATACATTTTCCATAATCATCAACATTGACAGCATTTGTACCTCTTGCAGGCTGTCCTAGCCCACCGCCAACTTGAGACTGGCAGACATTAGACACATCACTATTTTCCTCTTGAGATGCACACACAGGTGCAGGTTTGACTTTAACCCCTGCCTCCCCACTGCACAGGGACAAGTCACCCTCAAGAACACATTCAGTGGCCCCACTAACTGGGGTCACTCTCACATCATCAGGGACAGTCTCGTAACCAGTCCTTTTATACATGAAATCAGCAGTTCCAGCCATCACTTCATTAAAGTCAGTCTTACCCACCGCAGTAGTTGGGGTCACCATCTTCATTTGAGTACGTTGTCTTATAAACCAATCCTCTGCTGCACTTTTACTGGCCAACTCCCCCTGGTGGCCACGGGATGAAACTACAGCAGGCATCTCCCACTGTTTAGCACCACCTGCCGACACAACAGGAAACTCCTTCTTGTTGCTAGGGGTGACTGCAAACATATTTTCACAGGAATCTGGGCCCGCAGATAAAGACCTTTTCTCAGCAATATTATCTCCAGCTGAATTCCAGAACCCAGGACAAGAAAACATGCCACGCCCCAGCTGGCCACATTCCAGGCATGGTACTGGACGACTTTTTCCCAGAGCGCTTCTCTCCTGGCGATTCCCAGCTGGCTGGAACGCACAAGCCTCGTTGCGGGGACGCTGAGCCAAATCTCCTCTGCAGCTTCTCCTGTCCGGCACCACTTTCACTCTCGTCGCCATGGGAGATCGCGCTCTCCCAGCAGAACTTTGCTGGCTCTCTCCAACATGATGTATCGGCTTCTCCTGAAGCCACTTGCCACGATCCTGGTTAGACATACCCCATGGTACACAGACAGCCCGACTGGCTTCCTCTCTGTTGCTACGGGCAACCACTCTTGGTCTCAGCCTTTGATCAGCCTCTCTCTTTGTAAATAGCATGGGCTTCTCTCTGCTGGATCCTGACACGTTGACATTTTTCACAATAGCTACTGTTTTAACTGCAGCAGCGTTACCAGGGGCAACAACACCCCTCTTCCAGTTATGGACATCCAGCCGCTCTCCCCTTACACTGAGGGTTGGCTTTCTTTCCTCTGTAGCTTTGTCCAGCGCTGCCAAGTGCCGTTTGCACCAGTCCACAGCCGATTCAAACACTGGTGGACTTTCCATATTCGCAGTCACTCCACTGCACTTTTGTGGCCTCCAGCAAAAAATGAAGTACTGTCACTTTAGAGCAAGTTGCTTTTCACTTCATGCAAGCTTTCCTCACCTGCACAGTGCACACACAGATTGTGCTGTCTCATGCACACAAACACAGTTCATAGCAGAGAAAAAAAAAATTTGACTTTTCATTCACAGGTACACCACCTGCAACACGCAATGCCTTTTGCCTGGCTGCCCTTCCACACACAGCCAATAGTTCCTGACTTGAACTCACTGTGGAGCAAGGACCCGGATTCCACCGTCTTCTGCCCGCATCCAACAACCACTTGTAACATCGGGGGTTGGTTTAGCTTAAAGGTAGAGCTTACCAGTGAGCCGAGTCCACGCCAGATACGCAGTTTTAAGGGCTTGTAGGCCCACTTTTATTAAAGAAAGAAAATGTCCAATAACAGAAGTGTTGCCCACACAGGGGTTTCAGCTTTCCACAGCAACAATGTAAGTTTAATCAAAAATACCAAGCCACCTGGCTCTCTTCAGCAGCACTGCTGCTCAGACTTATACTTCAGCCCTCTCGGCTCTATAACAGAGTTCCTGTACACCCAGTACCTCAGCACTCTTTTTCAGCTTCCTTTTACAGCCCACAGGCTTGGACCCTCTGTCTACTCTGACAGACCTGTGCAGACATGCACACTTCTCCCTTGCTTGCCTGGACTCCTCGGGAGGGTGGAGCCCAGAACTATGGTCAGGTGTCTACAAATAGCCCAACACACACCTGACCAGTCAATCTGCTGGTGGATCTCAAAACCTGGAGAAAGCTGCAAAAGCAGTTTTCTCCAGTCCACATTCATGCTCTGAAGCCCTGCCCCAAGCAAACGTGCATACCCCATGTCCACCTCAACCCCATTTTCACAGTGACAGGGACTCTCACTATTACAGTATACTTAGCACACAGATATTTGATGACAGAAATAGGAACATGAAACATTGCTTGGAAGTGGGGTACAATTGTCTGTTTTGGCAGAGTTCCAAGATGAAGAATTTTTTTTGTCACTTTGTCAAGCTTGAATACTTACCTGTTTTGTACAAGCTTCACAGATGGAGACACCCCTATAGTATACACTGGAGCACCTGTGTGGGACCCCCTAATAAAAAGGGTGTTCTGGTGTCCTACACTAGTGCTCAGGCGTCTAGATTTGTAAACAGCTGCTGAGTGTCCTCTCCTTACACAGAATCTAGTTTGCATTTCATTCTAGTTACCAACCCATCTAGACAGTAAAATTATTTGACGAGAAGTAGGCTAGCAAAAATGTATTCAAATGCATATGTCCAAAACATGGTGTTTTCTATTCCGAACGAACAATGTTTCATACGAACGAATAATGTGCCCATGAACATGAAAGTTGCCATTTTAAACTGTACAACAGTAAAGAAAAACACATGGAGCAGCACGAATGTTAGAAAGATAAAGAATAGGAACACAGGACAACTACTTACTTTTTTGCAGCACTCTCCTGATCCTTCTGTACTGCTCATGCTCCCTTAATTTGAGGTCCGACCACCGCTTCCTCAGTTGATCTTTCGATCGTCGTACCCCGAAATTCATCTGCAGACTCTTGACAACTTTCGCCATGAACTTGGCCTTTCTGACATTGGGGCTGGGGTAAGGTCCATACTTCCCGTCATAGTCGGCCCTCTTCAGTATGTCGACCATCTCCAACATCTCTCCAAAGGACATATTTGAGGCCTTAAATCGTCTCTTCCGGGATCGGGACATTTCAGGCTCCGGGCTTTCCTCCTCCTCCTCGTTGGTGTAATTATCAGACACCTGCTGTGTCTCCGCCATGTGCTCTTCCCCACTGCGCCGAACGAGAAGGGGCGGGGAATAGACTAGAAAGAACGTCAGGGGTGGGCGGAGTTTCACGCATGCGCAGTGTATATAAAGCATAACACACGTGCATAGTACGTACGATCTGTGAGCGGAAGAATGAGTATCGGAGGCGCCGATCGTGATGACGAAGGTAAGATTTAAATTTTGGCCTATACTCAGGGCCAGACTGGGTATGAAAACTAGCCCTGGAAAAAATGTCATACCAGCCCCATAGCATTATTATACCAGCCCAACAGCATAACGTCATTATTTTCTTGTTCATAAAATGGAAAACCATGCATTTTAAAGCACATTTAAAGAGTGCATTATATATAGATAAGACACATATAAAAGCACATAGGGCTTTATATATATATATATATATATATATATATATATATATATATATATATATATATATACACTGCTGTGCGTTCGCTGCTTACACAGTGCTGTGTTAGGAAATCAAATAAATCGCTTCCCTAACACTGACCCGCCTCTCAGCCAATCAGGTGCACTGGGTCTGGTTACCTGTCACCTGATTGGCTGAAGCGACAGGCGCTGTGATCGGAGGGAGCGTGGAGCAACGCGCTGACCTGAGACAGGTAAGTGCCGGCCGGGGGGGACACTGGCAGGAATTGATGGGGCAAACTGGCGGCAATTGATGGGGCAAACTGGCAGCAATCGATGGGGCAAACTGGCGGCAATTAATGGGGCAAACTGGCGGCAATTGATGGGGCAAACTGGCGGCAATTGATGGGCACAGTGGCTGCATTT
Organism: Aquarana catesbeiana; assembly: GCF_042186555.1. Classification (NCBI taxonomy): domain Eukaryota; kingdom Metazoa; phylum Chordata; class Amphibia; order Anura; family Ranidae; genus Aquarana; species Aquarana catesbeiana. The sequence continues at coordinate 130,420,868 of NC_133330.1, forward strand.
GATGGGCACAGTGGCTGCATTTGATGAGCACAGTGGCTGCGTTTGATAGGCACAGTGGCAGCGTTTAATGGGCACAGTGGTGGCGCTTGATGGGCACAGTGGCTGCGTTTGATGGCACAGTGGCTGTGTTTGATGGGCACAGTGGCGGGAATTTATGGGCACAGTGGCTGCGTTTAATAGGCACAGTGGTGGCAATTTATGGGTACAGTGGCTGTGTTTGATGGGCACAGTGGTGGGAATTTATGGGCACAGTGGCTGGGTTTAATGGGCACAGTGGTGGCAATTTATGGGTACAGTGGCTGCGCTTGATGGCACAGTGGCTGTGTTTAATGGGCACAGTGGCAGCGTTTAATGGGCAGAGTGGTGGCGCTTGATGGGCACAGTGGCTGCGTTTGATGGCACAGTGGCTGTGTTTGATGGGCACAGTGGCGGGAATTTATGGGCACAGTGGCTGCGTTTAATAGGCACAGTGGTGGCAATTTATGGGTACAGTGGCTGTGTTTGATGGGCACAGTGGTGGGAATTTATGGGCACAGTGGCTGGGTTTAATGGGCACAGTGGTGGCAATTTATGGGTACAGTGGCTGCGCTTGATGGCACAGTGGCTGTGTTTAATGGGCACAGTGGCTGCAATTGATGGGTACAATGGCTGCGTTTGATGGCACAGTGGCTGTGTTTGATGGGAACAGTGGCGGGAATTTATGAGCACAGTGGCGGGAATTTATGGGCACAGTGGCTGCGTTTAATGGGCACAGTGGTGGGAATTTATGGGTACAGTGGCTGTGTTTGATGGGCACAGTGGCTGTGTTTAATGGGCACAGTGGTGGCAATTTATGGGTACAGTGGCTGGGCTTGATGGCACAGTGGCTGCGTTTAATGGGCACAGTGGCTGTAATTTATGGGCACAGTGGCCGCATTTAATGGGCACAGTGGTGGCAATTTATGGGTACAGTGGCTGCGTTTGATGGGCACAGTGGCTGTGTTTAATGGGCACAGTAGTGGCAATTTATGGGTACAGTGGCTGGGCTTGATGGCACAGTGGTTGCGTTTAATGGGCACAGTGGCTGTAATCGATGGGTACAGTGGCTACGTTTGATGGCACAGTGGCTGGAATTTATGGGCACAGTGGCTGTAATCGTTGGGTACAGTGGCTGGAATTTATGGGCACAGTGGCTGTAATCGATGGGTACAACAGTGGCTGCATTTGATGGTACAGTGGCTGGAATTTATGGGCACAGTGGCTGTATTCGATGGGTACAACAGTGGCTGTGTTTGATGAGAGAGAGAGAGAGAGAGAGGGCGGCAATTGATGGTTACAGTGGCTGCGTTTGATGGCACAGTGGCTGCATTTGATGGGCACAGTGGCTGCGTTTGATGGGCACAGTGGCGGCGTTTAATGGGCACAGTGGTGGCACTTGATGGACACAGTAGTGGCAATTTATGGGCACAGTGGTTGTGTTTAATGGGCACAGTGGCTGCAATTGATGGGTACAGTGGCTGCGTTTGATGGCACAGTGGCGGGAATTTATGGGCACAGTGGTGGGAATTGATGGGTACAGTGGCTGCGTTTGATAGGCACAGTGGCTGTGTTTAACGGGCACAGTGGTGGGAATTTATGGGTACAGTGGCTGCGTTTGATGGCACAGTGGCTGCCTTTAATGGGCACAGTGGTGGCAATTTATGGGCACAGTGGCTGTAATTTATGGGCACAGTGGCTGTAATCGATGGGTACAACAGGAGAGAGAGAGAGAGAGAGAGAGAGAGAGAGAGAGAGAGAGAGAGAGAGGGGGGGGGGAGAGAGAGGAGGAGAGAGAGAGGGAGAGAGAGAGAGAGAGAGAGAGGAAGAGAGAGAGAGAGGAAGAGAGAGAGAGAGAGAGGAAGAGAGAGAGAGAGGGGAGAGAGAGAGAGAGAGAGAGAGAGAGGGAGAGAGAGAGAGAGAGAGAGAGAGAGAGAGAGAGTTTTGTACCTTAATTGTTGTGCTGCACGGCCGGCCACTTCTATTCTCCTCAGATTAGTGGGCGGTGCTGGCGCAGCACGGGACAAATCACGAAGGGAAAACTCAAGCAGCACGGTGTTCTCCTGCTCCTCCCCTCACACACACAGAGGCATATTACACTTTAGTTGAGTGTGGGCGGCGCCGGATCTGAGGAGGAGACAGTGACACAGGCATTGCATAGTGCGGCGGCCAACGCTGCTCTTCACATTGGTGACACAGGCAGCCAGCCAGCCGAGGCAAAAGCGGCCTCAGCGGTAATAAATGCAGCCAGCCTACCGGGAAATATCCCGGTATCCCGGTAGGCCAGTCCAGCCCTGCCTATACTTCTTCTAGATTGAGGCCTGTATTTAGACAAGTTTTAAGACTTTAGGCTGACATTAGGGTTTGTCTGGTGTTGCGTCTTGCAGTGAAAATGGATCTAGTCAATGATCAGGAATTTATGCCAATCTTCATAGATATGTTCAGGGAGCTGCCTTGTTTGTGGCAGGTAAACCACCCCGAATATAAGAACCAAAGAGGAAGGCAGCGCTGGATAAATTGCTGCTATTTGTAAAGCCGGTGATCCCCATGGCAGACATAACCCCCTCTTTGAAGATCCTAATTGGTGGCATGAGGAGCACTTATCTAGGGGAGCACAAGAAGGTCCAAGATTCCCAGAGATCAGGAGCTGCAGATGACATTTATGTCCCCAGGCTGTGGTACTATGACAGGCTGCATTTTCTGACAGGCCAGATTGAACCCGGGCCAGCAATCTCCATTCTTCCTTCCACGCTTCCTTCCCCTTCAGCTGAGGCTTCTGACGCCCCCAACCTGGGCCTTCCAGGCAGCAACATGTGGAGGAGCCCAGCTTGAGCCAGGTATAGCATTCTTCTTCTGGTTGTCAAATTAATGATATTAAATATATGTTAGTTTGGAGTACTATTTATGATTGTGATTGATGAAGCAAAAACTAAAACCATGTCCCTTTTTCATACACAGGGAAGTCTCAGCCAGGAGGTGGCTGGGCCAAGCAGGCTGCCTGATACCCAGGTCCCTCCCCTCCACCTTCAAAGAAAAAGTGGCAGGAAGAGGAGTAACCTGGAGGAGGCTGCAATAGGCCTCTTTTGGAAGGCTACTGAGGCCCTCAGAACACCCCACAGTGTGGAAGATGATTTTGCAGAGCTAACTGCATGCAAAATGATACAGATGGAGGAGGGCCAATGACTCTTATGTGAGTTTGTAATTTTGGAATCTCTAAATAAGGGGTTGAGGGGCCAACTCACATGTGAAACCCACATTTGTCAGCTCACCCATGGTCCTCCTCCTCCTTCTCCAGGTCCTCCTCCTCCTCCAGGTCCTACTCCTCCTCCTGCCACACCTCCAACACCAGAGCCACAGCCGGGAAGGAAGCGTGTAAGGAAGACCAGAGAGTGATGACCTGGGTTCAGTCTGGTCTGGCAAAAGATGCAGGCTCTTGTATGACCACAGCCTGGGAACATACATGTCATCTGCTGCTTTCATGATCTCTGGGACTTCTGGACCTTAGATATGGACTCCTCAGGCCACCAATTTTGCAGTAAAATAATTGATGTCTGCCCTGGGGGTCAGAGGCTTCACCAATTTCTGTTGTTTCTCCAGTGTTGCCTCCCTCTTTGTTTGGTCCTGAGCCCTTAATAAAGGATTTTTTGTTTCAATTATACTTGCCTATGTGTGTTTTCCTTCAAAAAGGACAGTTTGTTTGTGAGGAGGCAGGTACATTTCAAATATACAATGTGAAATTAACAAGAGACACCAACACCAAGCAATCTCCTTTATATTAAAGAATACAAGATAATAATGGTGTCGTGGTAACTTGACACACAAAACACACCCAAAAATATTCTGGAGTAAAAAAAAAAAAAAACACGATCAGGCTTGAAAAAAATACAAAACCCCCCCAAAAAATATATCTTTTTTGACAAATGTGACAAAGCAAAATATATTGATGAAATCATGATAAATAATAAAGAAAGAAGTTTGTGAGAAGTCTGTGTGAATATCAGCAGCAAAACTACTTCATTCTTCTAGCATTATAAAGAAGAAGAGAGTGCGCTGCATTAAACAATTTTAAACATTGCAGCCTGGCGAAAGTGCTATATCCATTCCGAACGCTAATTTTACCAGACCGAGCTGTTCCGTCTCGGAATTTCTTCTGAGCATGCGTGGCACTTTGTACGTCGAAATTGTCCACACACGGTCGGAATTGACGCGATCGGATTTTGTTGTCGGAAAATTTTATAGCCTGCTCTCAAACTTTGTGTGTCGGAAAATCCGATGGAAAATGTCTGATGGAGCCCACATACGGTCGGAATTTCCGACAACATGCTCCGATCGCACATTTTCCATTGGAAAATCCGACCGTGTGTACAGGGCATAAGTCCGAGATCCGAGCCAAAGTCAAGTCCAGGTTGACAATGAAATATAAAAGGGTTAATCAGAAGAAGAATGGTCAAGATCAAAGCCGGGGTCGGTTCCAATATGGCAGCTGAGTACAAAAGGGCAAAGAAGTAGAATGGTCCAGGTACAAATCAAAGGTCAATGGCAAGCAGCAATTAAGAGTAGTCAAATAGGTTTCCAGGTCAAAACAAGTTCAGACAGACCACACACTAGCAAAGGAACTAGGGGGGACTGAAGAAAATCCAGCAATTTGGCAGTGTCTGGGCTTATATAGGGAAATTTGAGGTCACTTCCTGTGCGCCTCCTGGGCATTTTCCCGCCTTTTTCCATCGGGTTGAGGTAATTTCCTGTGCGCCTCCTGGGCATTTTCCTGCCCTTTTCCATTAGGTCTTCTGCTCAGGTGCGGGTTGGCGCACTGAGGCGTCTTTGGCGCATGCTCAGTTGGCACATATTTCCTCTTACAGCAACACGCTATTGGTGCATGCATAGCAAGCCCTGGACTCTTACAAGTTTCTAATACAGTGCAGGAAGTGTATATAGTTTTTTAGATACTGTGTACACTGCCTGCACTGTATTAGAAACTGTACACACTTTATTAGTACAGTGTGTACAGTTTCTAATACACTTCAGGTGGTGTAATAATACATATATATATACAGTCTAGGATATATTAGGGATGAGCTTTATGTTTGGGTCGAACATGAGTTCGACTTGAACATTAGCTGTTCGCCCGTTCGCCGAATAGCGAACAATTTGGGGTGTTCGCGGCAAATTTGAACACCCTTTAAAAGTCTATGGGAGAAATCAAACGTGCTCATTTTAAACGTTAATTTGCAAGTTATTGTCATAAAAAGTGCTTGGGGACCTGGGTCCTGCCCCAGGGGACATGGATCAATGCAAAAAAAGTTTTAAAAACGGCTGTTTTTTCGGGAGCAGTGATTTTAATAATGCTTAAAGTGAAACAATAAAAGTGAAATATTCCTTTAAATTTCGTACCTGGGGGGTGTCTATAGTATGCCTGTAAAGTAGCGCATGTTTCCCATGTTTAGAACAGTCCCTGCACAAAATGACATTTCTAAAAGAAAAAAGTCATTTAAAACTACTCGCAGCTATAATGAATTGTCGGGTCTCGGCAATACAGATAAAAGTCATTGAAAAAAACGGCATGGGATTCCCCGACAGTCCATTACCAGGCCCTTTGGGTCTGGTATGAATATTAAGGGGAACTCCGGGCCAAAATAAAAAAAATGGCGTGGGGGTCCCCCCACAAATCCATAACAGACCCTTATCTGAGCACGCAACCTGGCAGGCCGCAGGAAAAGAGGGGGGATGAGAGAGCGCCCCCCCCTCCTGAGCCGTACCAGGACACATGTCCTCAACATGGGGAGGGCGTTTTGGGGTAGCCCCCAAAGCACCTTGTTCTCATGTTGATGGGGACAAGGGTCTTATCCCCACAACCCTTGCCTGGTGGTTGTGGGGGTCTGCGGGCGGGGAGCTTATCAGAATCTGGAAGACCCCCAGATCCCGGCCTTCCCCCTGTGTGAAATGGTAATGGGTACAAATGTACCCCTACCATTTCACAAAAAAAAGTGTCAAAATGGTAAAAATGACAAGACATGGCTTGGGACAAGTCTTTTATTAAAAAATAAAAAAATAAAAATGTCCCATGAAGTCCATTCATCTTCTTCTCTCGCTCCGACATGCCGAAAAAGAAAAAAAAAGCCGCACCGGCCTGCCTCCATGGGAGGCACCTGCCGTATGACGCGTCCTGGCAGGTGACAGTTCTTTCATAACTGAGGGCGGGGCACACGGTGACATCCCTGGGTGACCCCGCCCCCTCTGATGCATGGGGACATCCCTATGGCTTCCCCATTGCACCTCCCATGGAGGAGGGTCGGTGTGGCTTTTTTTTTTTTGTCGGTTCGTCGGCAGAGCAAGAGAAGAAGAAGACTTCATGGGACATTTTTATTTTTTTATTTTTTAATAAAGGACTTGTCCCAAGCCGTGTCTTGTCATTTTTACCATTTTGACACTTTTTTTGTTAAATGGTAGGGGTACATTTGTACCCCGTTACCATTTCACACAGGGGGGGGAGGCCGGGATCTGGGGGTCCCCTTGTTAAAGGGGGCTTCCAGATTCTGATAAGCCCCCCGCCCGCAGACCCCCACAACCTCCGGGCAAGGATTGTGGGGATGAGGCCCTTGTCCCCATCAACATGGGGACAAGGTGCTTTGGGGGGCTACCCCAAAGCACCCTTCCCATGTTGAGGGCATGTGGCCTGTCACGGCTCAGGAGAGGGGGCGCTCTCTCGTCCCCCCTCTTTTCCTGCGGCCTGCCAGGTTGCGTGCTCGGATAAGGGTCTGATATAGATTTTTGGGGGGACCCCTGCACCATTTTTTTTTAAATTTTGGTGCGAGGTTCCCCTTGAAATCCATACCAGACCTGAAGGGTCTGGTATGGATTTTGAGGGGGACCCCCACGCCATTTTCTTTTAAATTTTGGCGCGGTGTTCCCCTTAATATCCATACCAGACCTGAAGGGCCTGGTATGGAATTTGGGGGGATCCCCAAGCAATTTTTTTTTTTAATTTTGGTTCGGGGTTTCCCTTAATATTCATACCAGACCCAAAGGGACTGGTAATGGACTGTGGGGGAATCCCATGCTGTTTTTTTCAATGACTTTTATGTGTATTGCTGGGACCGACAATTCATTATAGCCGCGAGTACTTTTAAATGACTTTTTTTCCTTTAGAAATGTCATTTTGTGCAGGGAATTTTGTAAACATGGGAAACATGCACCACTTTACAGGCATACTATAGACACCCCCAGGTACAAAATTTAAAGGAATATTTCACTTTTATTGTTTCTCTTTAAGCATTATTAAAATTACTGCTCCCGAAAAAATGGCCGTTTTTAAAACTTTTTTTTGCATTGATACATGTCCCCTGGGGCAGGGCCCAGGTCCCCAAACACTTTTTATGACAATAACTTGATTATAAGCCTTTAAAATTAGCACTTTTGATTATTCATGTTCGTGTCCTATAGACTTTAATGGTGTTCGGGTGTTCATACAAATTTTTTGCCTGTTCGCATGTTCTGCTGCGAACCGAACCGGGGGGTGTTCGGCTCATCCCTAGTATATATATATATATATATATATATATATATATATATATATATATATATATATATACACACACGCACTCTGCATTCAGTGTAGCCTATATATACAGTGCATTCAGTGGTGTACTGTTTCTAATACACTTCAGGCGGTGTACACAGTATATAATACAGTGTGTTACAAAAAAAACATCATGTCCAGAAGGCCACCAAGGAGACGCAGACGCTCACAGGCCACTAAAAAAGGGCAAGCAGCTTCTGTGTCTACAGTTAACAGTGGTTGTCCTGGACATGGTGCATCCTCTGCAGGTGGCCATGGGGCATGCTTGTCCTTTTTTTCTGCTGCTGGCCGTGTTATTGAGCCACAACATGCAGAAGAGTTGGTGGATAACGAAGCCGTTCTCATCCTCCTCATCCTCTGTCACCCAGGCTCAGAGTAGTTTGTCTTTCAATGCAGCTGCCAAAGCGGCCTATTCCACTGGCTCCTTGTCCACAGTCACTCCTTCCGTAGCCCCACCATCATGCACAGAGGAGTCCCCAGAATTACTCGACCACAGTGACGGTTACATGCTGCTGGAGGATGCACAGGGATTGGAAGGCTCCGATGTTGGTTCCCAGGTGGAGGAAGGGACTAACATAAGCCTAGAGAGAGGGGGTGCCACAGAAGGACAAGAAACTGGAAGTCATGTTCCCCCAGCTGCAGCATACTGCCAAGTTTGCTCCAGTGACGAGGAGGGAGGGGATGATGAGGTCACTGACTGTACTTGGGTGCCAGAGAGAAGAGAGGAGGAAAGCGAGGAGGAGGCACAACTCCAATGAGGCAGGATGTCCTCCAGGGGGCAGCTTAAGGGCAGCCACCCTATTGCATTACACCACAGAGCTCCGAAGGTGCAGGGCGCTGCTGACTCCCAGCTGACTTTTAAAAGTTCCTTGATGTGGGCTTTTTTCAACACGTGTGCAGCAGATCGCACCGTTGCTGTTTGCAACTGTAGCGCCCACCTACTTAGGTGTGTGCTAACTAGTTAGTGAAGGTTAGTGTTGGGTGAAATTTCCAGTGCATTACCCTGTTGGTTTGGAAGATATTACAGATGAAGACCTGAAGTAGTCAAAACATTTCTCCTTCGGGAGAAATGTTTTGATTCTTCTTGTATTAACTGTAGTCATAGGGACTTATAGTTAGGAAAAATTGTACAGTATTGTAATTGTGAAGACACTCATGGTTTATTTCTTTATGTCACACATACACAGCACTGTAAAGTAGGGAAATAAGATATGCCTTATGTCAGGTAGGTAGGACTGTTTCCTGGTCTGCGGATTCCATTTTTTCCACAACTGGTGACAGTTGTGTTTTCAAGAGGGCTGTATGTAGCGCCCACCTACTTAGGTGTGTGCTAACTAGTTGGTGAAGGTTAGTGTTAGGTGAAATTTCCAGTGCATTACCCTGTTGGTTTAAGCTTGGTTTGGTTTGATTTGCTTGGGAGAAGTGACAGAGTAGAACTGGGGGTGTGACCACCTGTATTCTGTTAAGAGTGATGCCCTGTTCTTCCAGTGAGAGGTGCTGGAGGGAAGGTGGTTTGGAAACAGGATGTAGTTCGTTTGTATGGGCTACCCTGAACCAATCGTTAATTTGAATGGGCAGGGGCTTTCAGGCCTATATAAACTGTGGGTCACATGCTCAAAGGGTGGATGGGAAATGTAAGAGAAAAAGACAGCATGTAGAGGCTGGTGCAGCTCAAGCGCTCTCCCCTCTGGGGAGGGGAACGTGACATGCGGGGAGGAGAGATGGAGGAGACATCAGGAGGAGGTTGCTATTACCGACAGGAGAAAGACTGGGTGATTGATCCTCTATGGCAAGCATGGACGATTGATTAGAAGTACAAGTGAGTGGGAACCCAGGGAAACAGTGCTTTCAAGAGATTTAAAGGGATTGATGTGCAGGTCAATACAGAAGGGAGTTGGGCCTTAGAGCATTAATACCCTGAAGGAATCTTATCAGTCGGCCCAGAGAACTTTATTCAGAGTATCGTTCTTTGGGTGCACTTGGAAGTGCTGTACGGTCAGGAAGTAGTAACAGACAGGAGGAAGGAAAGCTGCAAAGTGTAACTGGAAGTAAGTGCATGTTAAGAGTTATTCAGAGTGGCTCTATATGATCTGGACTATGCATCTCAGAACTGCAATAAGTGCCTGAGAAGAATAAAGTTCAATGTTTAATCGTTTTGGACTGTCTGCTGTGTCAATCTGTGCAAGGGACGGGGGTAATGGAAACACACTAACGAAAAGGAATGAACTACCCAGCAGCTCCTACGGGGGTAGTGCACTACACAACCTATGTCTGAAGCAAAACAAGCGTGGCCAGAACAGCAGCCACTTGGGCACCACATGCTCGACCAGACATATGATGACCTGCCATGCAGTCCATTGGCAATAGCACTTGAATGACCCACATGATAGAAAAAGGCAGATTTCTCCTTGCTCCACATCTGGGATCTCCAATCCCACTATACCTCCAGTCCTCTCAAAAACCTGCACTGAGAGGAATGAAGGTATAGCAATAGGTGTCACAAGTACTTGCAGCCAATCTGCTAGCAGTACACCACCAACTGATTTCAGCAGGCAAAATTTCCCTACCCCAGTTGCTGAACCGTAAAAAGAAATTCGGTCCCAGCCATCTACATGCTCAGCATCTAAATGCTAGCTTGGCCAAATTGCTAGCACTGCAACTGCTGCCTTTTCAGCTGGTAGACTCTGACCCCTTTTGTGAATTTGTGGAATGTGCTGTACCACAGTGGCAGTTTCCAAGATGCCATTTCTTTTCATGTAAGGCAATTCCAGCTCTCAACCAGCATGTGGAAGGAAATGTTTTGGCCTTTTTGGACAGGGCAGTCAGCAGTCAGGTTCATATTACCACTGACTCATGGTGCAGCAGGCATGGGCAGGGATGTTATATTTCCTTCACAGCACACTGGGTAACTCCGCTGGCAGCTGGTATGGATACAGGACAGGGTTCAGTGTTGGAGCTTGTTCCGCCACCATGCCTCCAAAAAGCTGGTGGTGATTCTGCCACAACATCTGTATGCCCCCTCCCTCCTCTTCTTCTTCCTCTATGGCCTCTTCTGCAGAATTGTCCTCTGAACCAGCAGTGCTCTCCAAGGGCTCAAGCGCTTACGCAAGCAGTCAGCCTAAAAGATGCCATGTGGGGCTTGAGTTGGTCTGCCTAGGGGACAGGAGCAACACTGGGGCAGAGATTCTGTCAGATCTGCAGGGACAGGCTCAGAGGTGGTTGACGCCACGCCAGCTTCAGCCAGGAATGGTTGCATGCAACAATGGCACCAACCTTCTCTCTGCCCTCTGACAGGGACATTTGACCCACGTTCCATGTTTGGCACACATCCTGAATTTGGTGGTGCAGCGTTTCTTGACCAGGTACCCAGGCTTACAAGATCTCCTGAGGCAGGCTGCAAAAGTCTGTGGTCATTTCCACCGGTCATACAATGACAGTGCTTGGCTGGCGGGAATTCAAAGGGAATGCAACCTGCCCACCAACCGCCTCATTTGTGCATGCCCACCAGGTGGAACTCAACGTTGGCAATGCTGCAGCGGCTGCACACACTGCAGAGGGTCATCAATGAGTACCTGTGCAAGTATGGTACCAGGACGGGGTCAGGGGAGCTTGGCCTCTTTTTACCACGCCAGTGGCTACTGATCAAGGATGTGTAATGGAAATTTGTAAGTTCTGTATATAATTGTATTGTATTTTGTATGTATTGCACATTGCCTTCACTGTGCAACAGCTCTAATAATGTTTTCAGTAAATGTTTACATTCTTTCGAGTTCTGATTACAATAAGCCTGCCTATGTAACGCCCCTTGTTACCATAAATGTACAATTGTAATATTAATGTGATACCTACGTAATCATGTGCATAAAAACCTTCAATTGCGTCATAATAAAGCAGAACAGTAATTTGGAAAGATGCTGAGCGTATCTTTTGTGTCTGTTCCCTACTGCAGTAGTTATTATTAATTTGGAACCACTAATCAATATGAGGATAGGAGTTGCCTATCATCAATTCAACCGAGTCAGCATGGCGAGCCAGCCAGGAGGGGATTCCAGGTGACCCTGAGTATCTGAAACGAGGAGCTTGAGACGATCCGGGAATTTCTGATAATCAGCCGGCTGAGGTAAGCCTTTTGCTTACATTTGAGTTATCAGACTTCCTTGATCGGTAAGGCATTTTCGGGACAAAGGGTACCTATGTTACTCCCCTTAATCGAACTGTATTGATTGGTGGTTATATGTTATGTTGTCCCTGTCTATTGTCCATCGGAGTGTTATAAATAAGAAAGGGAAGAATAGTACTGTTCACAGGTATATGTAGTACATCTGCTAGATAAAGTAGTTTAGAGGCAAGAGGGTATAGGCACAAGTAGAGAAGAGAGAAGACTGGCCAGTCATTATGGGCATTGAATTAAGTAAGGGAATGAAGGGTAAGAGACCCTCAAAAATGCCCAGCGCAAGATGAGCGCTACATATGAACCAAAGGTGCGGTTCCGCCTATACTGAGCCCCTAGATTAATGGTTAGAGTGGACATGGATCCACAATGGGTAACTGGGTTACCAAAGTCCACAGGGACCAAGAATCATGCAGAGTAAACGGCTAGAGAAACAGCTATCTATGTGAGCAGGATGGATCAAGGGTGACATTAGAACTAGACAGAAAGGGACATTTTCATGTTAAGTTGTGGGATGAATTTGGGATCAGGCACTACAACTAGTAAAAGTCAGAAACAGAGAAATGAGAGGTAAAACAGAATACTTTATATGTTGTCAGAGAGGGAAGATGGGATGAGCACTGTGGCTCCCCATCTGATCATAGAATCATAGAAGCTAGATATAAAAGTTATTTAAACAAAATAAGGAAAGCAGAATTTAGGCAGGGAAATATTAAAGAGTTAAACGAAAGTGAGAGAATGATATGCATGTGTTGTGTACAAATGGGAAAAATGTAAGCGATTTTAGAGAGATATTGGTGTGTGTGCGAATGCTGGGACCTTTAGTTCTATTGCTTGTGTGTGTCATGTACGCAGAAGTGACCCCCTCCTTTGTGCTCTCATGAAAGAAATGTGGCTGGGATGAGAGGTTAGTGATAAGCTGGAAGGACATCATGCCAATTCCAGTTTTTTAGACAAAACATTTATAACAAAATGTGCCAGGTTAACGAATCTAATGGTAAACAATGTGATCACAATTATTTTAAATCTGTTTTCCAAACATGGTAAAATGAAGGTTACATTTAACCGTGTATTACACAAATTGAATATCCTTTGATAGTGGAAACAGTGCATTTAAAAAAGGGAAATTAAGTAAAATTAAGTAGTAATGAGTATTCATTTCTAATATGAGTTTAACAATTTTAACAATAATATAGATATATTGAAACTGGTTTAGACAACCTTTGGTTGGAAATGAAGTCCAGGTTATTGGGGAAATTTGTAAAAATGGGATTAGTTTAGATTAAGATAACAATTTTGTAATTTTACATTTATACAATAAGCCCTTATTGAGAGAAAAAAAAGATTAAGATGAGGTTGTTATTTTGAATAAAGCTGCCATAATATTTAACAAAGCCAAGATGGATGGGATACATAAGAAGTTTTTCTACAAAAATTATATTGTAAGGTTTTTGATGAAAACTTGATGTGCGGTCCATGATGTAAGAGTAATATTAAATAAAATTTAAATATAACAGACCCATCACATCAAGTCCACACACCCTGTTAGGATAGATGCCACCTGCAGCCAGTTGTTTTATAGTTTTTGATGCTTTCTGGTCCATCATACAGATTGGTCCTTTTGTTTTTATTTATTTTTATTTTTGAAATCCAAAGCAGAATGTGTGGATTGTGAAATGATGTGCCCCTTTTTCTTGTAAAGTACAGTGGTATAAGCAGAAGAATAGTTTTGGATTTATGGACATCTCTGCATGACCGCAGGGTATTGTTATCATTTATTATAATATTGCCAGGAAAAAGTTGTCTTTTGAAACATGAAACTGGAGTTCTTACACAAATAGTGTGATAGAAAACAAGCCATTGTAATATATTTATGCAAGCTGGACCCAGTAATGAAGGGTTCACCCCGATATATCAGAGCTGTAGCTCTTATGCAAAGGTGCTATTAGACAAAGTTAGATATTGTTTTGGTCAATGGTCCGACATTCTGTGCAGCAAATTTACAGCTAACTAAATGTTTGTCTAATGAAAGGTTTAAAATATGAGTTTGTTTATGTACAAATCTAACAATGAAAAATGCGTACATTTATTCAAAAGAAAGGAAAAGACGCATGTGTTAAATTGATGACATAGGAATCAGCTGCTGTGAGCCCAGTGCAGGACACACTCCCTGAAGACCCAGATATTTAATTTTTTGTAGATTTGAGGATGCAGTTTATCACCCAGAAGGATACTCTGTATTCAAAGTCATTGGATCCTTTTTTCCCCAGCTCAAGAAGCAGAGCTCCATGTTTTAGTAAAGCCTGTGAGCTATAAAAAGAGTGTATATTTATATAGATAGTCGAGATATAGAGAGCTTTTGGTTCCATTTAAAGGGCCAGAAGTTTGTTTTTACTTCGGCAGGTAAACCAACCAAGCATGCCAAGTTAATTTGATTGGCTGTTTTCAGCCTTCCAGGTTCTTGCTGAGGTAGCCATATTAACTTTCACACATGGAAGCAGACCAGGTGACTAAGGATGCTGCATTTACAGCCCCGGACACTTGATGGGTCTGTGCAACTCACAGATTCCACCCTAGTTCTGGCCCAGTATAGCTGGGATTAATAATTCAACTTTAAGGACCCCAGAACGAGAAGAACAAGTGGTCCACAGGGGGCAACTTCTTATGAAACGGGACTTTGGAAAAGGTGATCATTTATGTCTGCCAGCCACTCTTTTCCCTTCAGCTTGACACATGGACCGTGTCATCAGTCACAAGAAGTTATGGCTGCCTTAGTAAATGAGCGTGGGATAGAGCCAGGGTTCACCACAGTTGTTTTTATAACACACCACTTCTTGTTTTACCTGTTACCAAAGGTGTTACCAAAAGCTGAACATCCCTCCCAGAGATTACAAAAAGATATATCCAGATGCCCAAGTTAGGATCTTACGAGTATGCATTTTGTCTGTATGGACATGTTTTTTGGATGTCCAGTGGCAAATGCTACTGCAAAGGCCACAGTAAAAAGTGTTATCAGAAGTAGTGTGTAAGTACAGAGTGCCAGAAAGTACAGAGAGTAACAGAGGAAATCATTTTTTTTTATAGGAGAGTCCTTACTAGAAGTTTTGAGGTTTTATTTTTACACCCCCCACTGTCTACAATGTAGTGGACAAAGTAGAGTAAGAAACTAGAAAACTTTTGCCTGAATGTTTTCTTATATTTTATGAAGCCCCTAAGGGGGATGTTGGACTCTCTCCCTATGGGATTTGGTTTGGGAGTGTGTTACTCACTTGCTTATATTTTGTCTCAGCAGCTGAAGTCCTCCATTCGGATCTCACGGAGAATGCTGATGATCTTTTAAGGTTTTTTACAAACTCATTTATGTGTTTTCTCCCCAATTCCAGATCCTAAAAGTTTGGAAGGATCTAAAACTAAAGCCAGGTGACTTTTGGATTGTTAAGAGACATTTATATATAAGGAAATGTTTGGAGACTCAATACAGCATCTATTTCATGTACAGTTTTTGCAAAACTTGAAGGAAAAGTCACCTGGATCCACACCAGACACTGCAAAAATGACTAAATTAAAGAAATCTCTGTGTTTGATTTGTTTCCCTCTTGTGATCACAGTCTAGGGTACTTTTTGATTAAATTACTTTAATTGTAAGGGATATATATATTTGAAATGTAGTTCAGCCATGTTGAAGTCATATTTGTCTTTTGTACGTCTTCCATTTTATGTAGAATTGTCTGTGTTTACATATGCTGATAAGTCAGCATGTCCACAATTCAGCTAGAAGGCCATTCTGGCCACAGGAGTGTACAGCCAGTACTCTGTAAATATGTCTTATCAATCATTTGTTTTTCACAATGAAAAGTCATTTGGTAATGAAAAAGTTGCTCAGCTATTATTTTCTCCACAATGGAGTTTTTTTTTGCCTCTTTGGCCAGGACTACCTCCACCTAAGCATGTGGAGGTTCCAATGTAAAAAAGTATATCAGCGCACATATGACACAAAAATAACTAAAGCAGCTGAACACCAGGGTCAAACGATCAAATCCCTCCAAACAAATTAATAGAAAGGTGCAGCGCTAAATCAATAAAATAACCATAGAGAAATATATAATAGCTAAATCACAAAGGAAGCACAGAAAATGTCCAATAAAAATGTCCAAATATGAAGAAATGAATCCACCAGGAATGTGATGATCACAGCAAACAAATGTGACTGATACTGGAACCTTTCACCATAAACCGAATGGCCTCTCACCTGGTCCCAAAGATCAATCAGGCAATCTCATGAAAGTCAGCAGATAGCAAGGATCTTTAAGGCAAGGGACTCCTCCGGATAACCAGGTAGCAGATGGATATCGTTACCATGAAATCACAAAAGGTACAGACATAGTGCTCTCCGTAATAACAGTTTATTATAAAATGAATGAAATAAAACTTACATAACAAGCACTTCTCAAGTGCCAGGAAGCAAACATGGGAACACAGCAGAGTGTGTACGAGCGGTGGAGCATGCGCAGTAGCCGCGGATGACGTCACGACGTCACGTTCTGTGACGTCATCCGCGGCTACTGCGCATGCTCCACCGCTCGTACACACTCTGCTGTGTTCCCATGTTTGCTTCCTGGCACTTGAGAAGTGCTTGTTATGTAAGTTTTATTTCATTCATTTTATAATAAACTGTTATTACGGAGAGCACTATGTCTGTACCTTTTGTGATTTCATGGTAACGATATCCATCTGCTACCTGGTTATCCGGAGGAGTCCCTTGCCTTAAAGATCCTTGCTATCTGCTGACTTTCATGAGATTGCCTGATTGATCTTTGGGACCAGGTGAGAGGCCATTCGGTTTATGGTGAAGGGTTCCAGTATCAGTCACATTTGTTTGCTGTGATCATCACATTCCTGGTGGATTCATTTCTTCATATTTGGACATTTTTATTGGACATTTTCTGTGCTTCCTTTGTGATTTAGCTATTATATATTTCTCTATGGTTATTTTATTGATTTAGCGCTGCACCTTTCTATTAATTAATGTGGAGGTTCCAGGTTAAAGGTGATAGCAGGTATGGTTAGTGATCAAAATATTGATCAAAAGAGGGGAGACTGTAATGGAAATTTGTAAGTTCTGTATATAATTGTATTGTATTTTGTATGTATTGCACATTGCCTTCACTGTGCAACAGCTCTAATAAGGTTTTCAGTAAATGTTTACATTCTTTCGAGTTCTGATTACAATAAGCCTGCCTATGTAACGCCCCTTGTTACCATAAATGTACAATTGTAATATTAATGTGATACCTACGTAATCATGTGCATAAAAACCTTCAATTGCGTCATAATAAAGCAGAACAGTAATTTGGAAAGATGCTGAGCGTATCTTTTGTGTCTGTTCCCTACTGCAGTAGTTATTATTAATTTGGAACCACTAATCAATATGAGGATAGGAGTTGCCTATCATCAATTCAACCGAGTCAGATGCATGCACTGTCCTGTCACCATTTGAGGAGGCCACAAGGATGGTGAGCAGCAACAATGCATGCATCAGTGACACTGTCCCTCTAGTCTTCCTGCTGGAGCACACTCTTCGTGGAATCATGGACAGGGCACTTGAGGCAGAACAGCAGGAGGAAGAGGAAGACTTCCTTTCCTCTCAAGGCTCTCTTGATCCAGATAGCATTTCTATGGGGCCGCCAAACACACAGGAAGAAGGGGAGGAGGAGGATTTTGTCAGCATGGATGTAGAGGATAACACACAGCAGTCTTCAAGGGATGATTTTCAGTCCCCAGAGACCCAAGGAGTTGTAGGTGGCTGGGAGGAGGTAGTTATGCATAATGTGATCCTTAGTGACCCAGAGGAATCTAATGCCTCTGCAAACTTATGTCGCATGGCCTCCCTGATTCTGCAAAGCCTGCAAAGAGATTAGTGATATCAAGGAAAGGGATCATTACTGGCTGGCAACCCTTCTTGATCCACGTTAAAAGGGTAAAATTGCAGAACTCATCCTGCCTTCGCAGAGGGAGCAGAGGATGAAACATCTTCAGGAAGCCTTGAAGAAAAGTTTGTGTAACGCCTTTCCAGATCCTGGGAGGTTACCATTTCCTGGTGCTGGACAACGTGTTTCTGAGGCTGCGTTCGGTCAGAGGGAGAGCGGTGGAGAAGGTGGCCGGCTGACCGATGCCCTTAAACTATTTTTCAGTCCTCAGCGCCAAGGTCTGATAGGTTCAAGCAACCATCGCCAGCATCTGCATTATATGATGCAGGAATATCTAGGGGCAAGAGCAGACTTGGAGACCTTTCCAACCGAGCATCCACTGGGTTACTGGGTCTTGAGGATGGACCGCTGGCCAGAACTTGGTCAATATGCAATCGAGCTACTGGCCTGTCCTGCATCCAGCGTGCTTCCTGAATGCACATTCAGTGCTGCTGGAGGGTTTGTAACGTATCAAAGAGTGCGCCTGTCCACAGACTCTGTTGATAGGCTCACATTTATAAAAATGGAAAAAGGAAAGGCTGGAAACTGCTCCCTAACATGAGACACCTCCATCCCTATATTGCACAAAAAAACAAAAATTCGCCCATGGGACTTTAAATGAGGTGTCCATGATGATCACAGATAAATGAATGTAATAGTGTGAAAAATATCAAAGTTTATTAGAATCATTATCATCCAATACAGGTCATGCATATAGATGGCAATTCATGAGAACAGGAGCATAACATAATAGTCCTAAAAACATAGCCAAAATTACATACATCAAAGTATTATGAGTACAGATATACATGATACATCTCTAACCCGACGTGTTTCGCGAGCTCTCCTCGCATCATCAGGGGCTGATGTGTATATCTGGTGCCTGTAACAGCAAGTAAAAAAGTAGATTGGAGTATAGGTTTATGTTTGGACAAAAATATGAAGCCAGAACTAGTGATCCCATACTCACTTGTCAGGTAATTGGCTCCTGGGGCCAACCCCCGGCAGGGGCGAGTGGAAAGCATCTCCCACGGGAGCTGAAGGGATGAGTACACCATACAAAGATTCATGAGTAATTTAGGATATCATGACCATTGTTATATCAACTACCTATATACACACATTCATACATCTTTTCATAAAAAATACACCCTGCATGACCTAGGGGCAACACTTGGGTCCCCTTTCTTCTTCTATTTCTTTTCTCCCTTTCTTTTCCTTTTCCTCTCTTTTTCTTTCTAGCATTGTTGGACACTTCTGCACCCCTTGCACTAGAGTATACTATTTCATATTTTCAGGATACTGCTACATCCATTTTTGTAGATTGACATATGTACATTTATACTCATATATTTCATTATAGTGAGTACGCTCTGCAATGATCCTGGGTGACATTTGGGTCCAACCCTCTCCTTCTTTCCATCTTTTTGCCATGCCTGCCCTACGCCTGACCTTGGTCCTCCATGCTTTGGCCTTCGTCCCTTCAGCTCCCGTGGTAGATGCTTTCCGCTCGCCCCTGCCAGGGGTCGGCCCCTGGAGCCAATTACCTGACAAGTGAGTATGGGATCACTAGTTCTGGCTTCATATTTTTGTCCAAACATAGACCTATACTCCAATCTACTTTTTTACTTGCTGTTACAGGCACCAGATATACACATAAGCCCCTGGTGATGCGAGGAGAGCTCGCGCAACACGACGGGTTAGAGATGTATCATGTATATCTGTACTCATAATACTTTGATGTATGTGATTTGGGCTATGTTTTTAGGACTATTATGTTATGCTCCTGTTCTCATGAATTGCCATCTATATGCATGACCTGTATTGGATGATAATGATTCTAATAAACATTTATAAAAATGAATCAGTCCTGGATCAGCAGCTATCAAGCACCTAATGCTGATGTAACTGATTGAATTTGCTATGGATCTGGGATCCCTTGAAGACTGCCTATGTTGCCTATCCTATTCCTCCTGAATCTTGATGATGCTATCTTCCAACAATATTTTTGGTTTAGGGCACCACCACCACCCAAGGCCCAATTTTTCTGCCCCTGTTAACACAGGCATGTAATTATAATTTTTGAAATAATATTTAACAGCAGGGCCAGTTCCTGTGCCCAACAAGAGTAACTGTGAGGGGTTACAGTGTTCTGGCACCACCACCACCCAAGGCCCAATTTTTCTGCCCCTATTTAACAGGGGCATGTAATTACAATTTTTGAAATAATATTTAACAGCAGGGCCCGTTCCCGTGCCCAACAAGAGTAACTGTGAGGGGTTACAGTGTTCTGGCACCACCAACACCTAAGGCCCAATTTTTCTGCAGAGTATATTGTGCAGTCTGTATAGTATATATATACTGCCGTTCAGAGTATATAGTGCAGTCAGTGTAGTATATATAATACAGTGCAGGGTATATAGTGCAGTGTACAATATATAATATAGTGTATTGAAGTGGTTAAGGGGAACCCTATGATAGAATTAAGAACATAAAAATGGCATGGGTTCCCCCCCAGTCCATACCAGGTCCTTTGGCTCTGGTAAAAATTTTAAAGGGAACTCAATGCCGCAGGAAAAAGGGGGGGGGGCAAGAGAGCACCACCCCTCCTGAACCGTACCAGGCCAAAGGACAAGGGCCTAATACCCACAACCCTTGCCCAGTGGTTGTGTGGGTCTGCGGGCGTGGGGCTTATCGGAATTTGGAAGCCCTCTTTAACAAGGGGGCCCCAGATCCTGCCCCCTCATGAGAATAGGTATCGGGTACATTGTACCCCTACCCATTCACCCAAAAAAGTGTCAAAAAAGTATAAACGACAGGAGACAAAAAAGTGTCCCGCGATATCCATCCATCTTCATGGCGCCGACGGACTTGAAAAATATTTTTTAAAAAAACCTCCGCCTTGATGGGAGGTGTCCAACCGACTGCTGTCTCTTGGCTGTGACAGCTGTTATATAGGCAAGAGTGGGGCCACCCAGTGATGTAACCGAGTGACCCCGCCCCTTCTGACATCATCCAGTTACGTCAGCGTGTGGCCCCACTCTTGCCTATATAAGAGCTGTCACAGCAAAAAGATAGCAGTCGGCGGGATGCCTCTCATGGAGGCGGGGTTTTTTTGTTTTTGTTTTTTTTTCTATTTTTCGGGTCTGACAGCACCGTAATTGAACACAATTGGACACTTTTAGTTTTTTTTTAATATAGGAATTTTCAAAAACTGTCTCCTGTCGTTTTTAATTTTTTGACACTTTTTTTGGTGAATGAGCAGGGGTACAATGTACCCGATACCCATTCACATAGGGGGGATCTGGGGGGGCTTCCAGATTCCGATAAGCCCTCCACCCGCAGACAACCACCTCACAACCACCGGGCAAGGGTTGTGGGGATGAGTCCCTTGTCCCCATCAACATGGGGACAAGGTGCTTTGGGAGGACCCCAAAGCACGCTCCCCATGTTGAGGGCATGTGGCCTGGTACAGTTCAGGCCCTTTTCCTGTGGTCTGCCAGGTTGCATGCTCAGATAAGGGTCTGGTATGGATTTTGGGGGGGACCCCCACGCTATTTATTCTTTTCATTTTGGCAGGGGGTTACCATCCCCCCACCCAAAACATCTGGTATGGACTGGGAAGGGAAAGCCACACTGTTTTATTCAATGATTTTTTATGTATATGGCCAGGAGACGGCAATACGTTACAGCCGCGAGCAATTTTAAATGACATTTTTTCCTTTAGAAATGTCATTTTTCTGAAGTACTGTTATAAACATGGGAAAGATGCGATACTTTGCAGGCAGAATAAGGTGACACCCTAACACGATATTTGAAGGAATATTTCATTTTTATTGTTTTGCTTGAAGCATTATTAAAATGCTCCTGAAAAAACAGCCATTTTAAAAACTTTTTCTTGCATTGTTACATGTCCCCTAGGGCAGTACCCGGGTCCCCAAACACTTTTTATGGCAATAATGTGCATATTAGCCTTTAAAATTAACACTTTTGATTTTTCACGTTCATGTTCCGCATGTTCACATGCATTTTTTGTCTGTTCGTATGTTCTGGTGCGAACCGAACCGGGGGGTGTTCGGCTCAACCCTAATTGCCAGTAACACTAACCCACACACACTATACACCTCCATTACTAGCATAGTGTCTTAACTGATCAATATTTTTGATAAGATCAGAACTACCACTATGTCCCCAGTATAGGGTTCCCAAGAAAGATCAGCTTCGACACCTGCCAGCACCTGCGTTTAGCCCCCCCCAAACAAGTACAGTATCAGTAGATCACTTTCACTTCTGATACACAACACACAAAACCGCAACGTTAGCAAAGTCAGGCCTGATCTCTGCTAGCAATAGCAGTTACATTTTTTTTGTAGCGGTTCAAACAGTCCTCGACAACCAGGGGCTTTTTTTTACCTGTGAGTCACACTAAATACCTGTAGATTTAGTGGTCAAAATGTCAAACAAAAAGTACACTAGTGAAGAGGCCTACAGGATACCGTGCATGACAGATGAGAGTGCAGGGGAAGCCTCACTATCAGATTCAGGCTCAGTATACAAACCTGTAGAGAGCAGCAACACCCTGACAGATAGCTCTGACGACAGAGTAGAGGTCACTGCTAAGGTCAGGCATACCCGACCTCATTCTTCTGTTGCTGAGGTGCAACAATCGCATGGTTCTCGTATGCAGCAGAGTGCCAGTACTAATGCCGCTCTACCTTCTGGTGAACTGGTGAGCACTCATCCTGGTACATCCTGGTCATAGACAAACCAGCACTGCAGTAACACTTGGTGACATGGCGAGTCCCATAAGTGTAGTTCAAGCTAGTATGGTGGCTAGCACAAGAAGTGTCCCACAGCCACAAAGGATTCAAACATAGGCCCGTAGAGCCCATAGTGCCCTTCCTGATGCGCCTGCAAATCCTGATTGGCAGCCCACCACTTCTGCAGCGCCCATACTTCCCCCATGCAGTGGCCAACCTGGAATTCAGGTGGAAACAGCAAATTGAACTCCTCTTGGTTAATTATAAGATGTTTTTCATGGAAGATCTGTACAGATCTTTTGTGGAGCAAAGCAATTTATATGCTGATCAATTTATCATCGCAAACCCAAATTTGACCCTTACCACACAATTTGCATGGAAACCTATCACTGTTTCCGAATTTAGAACTTTTCTTGGTCTATCCCTCATCATGGACATTACTAAAAAGTGTGAATTGCAGTCATATTGGTCCACTGACCCAATTCACCATATACCCATGTAAATTATACAAGATTTGTTAGATACAAGCAAATCTTGCGGTTTATGCACTTCAATGACAATGAACGCTGTCGTCCTCTGGGTGACACTGGATATGATTGGCTCCACAAAATTCGGCCCCTCTTAAACCACTTCAACCAAAAATTTGTAGCCTTGTATATCCCCGAACAAGATGTCTGCATTGACGAGTCCCTGATTAAGTTTTCTGGCCACCTTGTTTTCAAACAGTTTCTACCTAAAAGCATTCCAGATATGGGGTCAAAATGTATAAGCTCTGTGACAAGTTAGCCCTTGAACAAGGAAATAAATACTATACCATTTTTCCGAAACATGTCAGGTTCATTGTAAACACACTCTGGTCGACTATATGTCTAGACCTTGTGTGTATATTAGTAAATCTTTGCTGTTTACCATTTGTGTCACATATCATTGTTTTCATAGGTATTCTTATTTTGTATATTAAGTTTATGCTCATATGTATTTCTAATAAATGTTGTACTTTTTTACTATATTACACTTTTTGTACGATCGGGTTTACCTCCCATTCCCATATTATCCCTGGGGCATTTCCCTTTTGCAAAAGAATACATAGGGAGCAGCGGCAAGATTGTTTGGGACTTGGTGTCACCCTTATTCAGAAAGGGGTACCATTTATACGTGGACAATTTTTACACAAGCGTGCCACCTTTTAGTCACCTCTTTCAATTAGGAATTGGCGCATGTGGCACTGTGCGATGTAATCGCCGGAGCTTCCCCCAGTGGCTTGTAAATACCCAACTTAGATGGAGGGAGAGAGCCTGCCTGAGGTGCAATGAATTGCTTTCAGTGAGGTGGAAGGACGAACAGAACGCTTTTGTTCTGTCTTCCATTCACACAGATACGACGGTCCAAACTGTAATGGCGACTGGTGTTGAGAAGCCCCTGTGTGTCCATGAATACAACCTTAAAATTGGAGGGGTGGACTTCAACGACCAGATGATGGGAATGTACTTAACTGCTCATAAGGCCAGATGCTGGTACAAAAAAAGTATATGTATACTTATTGCAATTGACTCTATTCAACACTTAAGTGTGGATCCTTCCTAAAATTCCAGGAAGAGATCATCACAGCCCTTTTGTATCCAGAAGGTGCTGTGGTCCAATTTCCCAATCCAGATGCAGTGAGCTGGCTGCATGAGAGGCATTTTCTGGATGTCCTCCCTGGTACCCCTTCCCAAAGAGCACCACAAAGAAGATGTCTTTTCTGTGTTAAACGCGTGACTCCTGCTTTTTTTGTCCTTCCTGTCCTGGTCAACCTGGTCTCTGCATCGAGGACTGTTTCCATCCTATCACACACTAGTGGACTATTAGTATAGGGTGCAGCATGGCACAGTCTAGGGCACACTTTCACACAGAGTCTCGAAAAATGTTAGATGGCTATCGCATTTTGAGATACCCTAGCCTGGAACGTTCAAAGTTTTTTTACAGTTACAAAAAAAGTGTAAAAAAAAAGCCAAAAATAGCTGTCTTATTGAGTTATTGTTCTGTTCTTACTGTTTTACTGTACTTTATACTATTCTGTAATGTTTTATTGTTACTGTGTGTTTTTATTGTTAACCATTATTTGCTTTGCAAATATGCCATTCTACTGTTTTACTGTACTGTACTATTATATTGTAATTTTTTCATTGTTACTGTGTTTTATTGTTAACCATTGTTTACTTTGCAGGTAGGCCATTCATCTACAGCACTAATTTGTTTATTTTGACAACAACAGGATTTGCTCTCAGAATTTGTAAATCAGTGACTCCAGTGCTGTAGTAGGTGATTTCACCACCACAGTTAAAAAAAAGAGCATATATGACGAAGCATAGGGGCTGGGGTGGACAGAGGGAGGATTGCTCCTATGCTTCACCATGTATTTTTTACTCTTTTTTTTGGCACAGATTGCAATAATAAAAAACGTTGTTTTATTGATACTGTGTTTTATTGTGAACCATTGTTTGCTTTGCAGGTACGTTATTAAGCTGCAGCACTGATTTGGTTATTTTGACAACAACAGGGTTTGCTCTAACAATATATAAATCAGTGACTCCAGTGCTGTAGGAGGTGATTTAACCACCGCAGTTTAAAAAAAAAAAAGAATATACAGTGGGGACAGAAAGTATTCAGACCCCCTTAAATTTTTCACTCTTTCTTATATTGCAGCCATTTGCTAAAATCATTTAAGTTCGTTTTTTTCCTCATTAATGTACACTTGCTCCCTGCTGGTGGCTTGCATGTGGATTTTGTGAACATAAGTGGAATTTTGAACTAAAGTGGAGAGTTAATAACCAGGAGTTGTGCTTCTGACTGCTTCTGCTTACAAGTGTTGTTTTGGGGTTTTTTTTCCTCTTTTATTTGATATGTTTGCTAGCAGTTTTTAAAATACTTTTTTCCCCTCCTTTTTTTCTGAGACTTTTTAAACAGCATTTTTTTTCCTGCTAATTAAGGGGGGTGGTTAATTGTTCACAGGTGTATAAAAGTATCTTTACAAACTCCCCTAGGAGCTTGCTCCCTGCTGGTGACTTGCATGTGGATTTTGTGAACATAAGTGGAATTTTGAACTAAAGTGGAGAGTTAATAACCAGGACTTGAAAACAGAAGTCTTCCAACCTGTAAGTAACATCTTAAATTTCCTTTAAGTAATTGTATTGTAACTGGGAAATGAGTGCTAGCAGGGTTGAAGGTTTTGCTCAGTGCACAGTGTGCCACATGTATGCAAAATTGGTGCAACAGCTCCAGGATGGATACCGCTGTGACAGGTTGCCCTTCTGGAAGCTCACATTAGAGATCTGGAGGAGCAAGTTGCAACACTGGGCAGAAAGGACAACTTTAAAAGGGGTCCTCTGCTCGCTGAGCAGGTGGTCAGTAGGGTTGATGTGGAGGGTGGAGGGGCAAGTCAGGATTATCAGATAGGAAGATGGGTTAATGTAGTTAAAGGGAGTGGAAGGGGCTCACAGAAAAGGAAGGCCAGTCCTGTATTTGTGCATCAAAACAAATTTGCCAAGTTGGGTGAAGATGTGGAGGTGGCAAACACAGAGGTGGCAGCCCTAGTTGTCACTACTACCCCTAACAGCCCATCTAGTAGAGGTGGTGAGAGGAGTGCAGGTAGGCCTAGACAGTTGGTGGTTATAGGGGATTCTATAATCAGAAGGACTGATAGAATAATTTGTCGCCATGATCGCCTCAACCAAATGGTTTGCTGTCTCCCTGATGCTAGGGTTCGGCGTGTGGTGGACCGGGTGGATAAATTACTAGGAGGGGCTGGGCAAGACCCAGCTGTCTTGGTCTACGTTGGAACCAATGACAGTATACATGGAAGGTGGAGGCTCCTTAAGAATCAATTTAAAGAACTAGGCTGCAAGTTGAAGGGAAGGACCTCCAAGGTGATATTCTCTGAAATATTGCCTGTGCCATGCGTAACACAGGAAAGACAGGGGGTGATTAAAGAGCTGAATGCATTGCTAAAGACCTGGTGTAGGGAGGAGGGATTTGGGTTTCTGGGCACTGGGCTGACTTTTCATTGGGGTGCAACCTATATGCTAAAGACGGTTTGCACTTGAATGGAAGGGGGTCTGCTGTGCTGGGGAGAGGTTTATAGGAAGGCTGGAGGAGTATTTAAACTAAGATTGAGGGGTCAGGGTGAACTAGAATTACATCGGGCAGACAGGTCAGTTAGGGGTCAGACATTAATGGAAGGTGGAATGGGGATAGATGGGGGGAGGGTTATGGCAGGTGACAAGAAATTTCCCATGTTGCAAACAGCCATTGGAAACTATAGTGCCATTTGTACTACTAAAAATGATATGAAAAACACCAGAGCAAAAATGTAATAATGCATTAAAGTGTTTGTACACCAATGCCAGAAGTCTGCCAAACAAAATAGGTGAGTTGGAAGCTCTGGTGCACGAGGAGAGCTGTGATGTAATCGATATTGCTGAAACTTGGCTTCAATCCTCACATGACTGGGCTATTAATATTCCTGGCTATGCACTCTTTTGGAGAGACAAAAAAAAAGGAAAGGTGGTGGGGTCTGTCTCTATGTGAGAAGTGATCTCAAAGCAAGTGTGAAAGAGGACTTGGTTGATGGAGAGTGTTATGAGTCTGAAGCATTATGGGTGGAACTGCATATAGATGGGCGTAGTTCAAAGTTAATCACTGGAGTTTGTTATTGACCACCCAATGTTAACTAGGAGGGACTCCTTGCACGAATGGAAAGGGCTGCAAGGGCTGGGAAAGTGATAATAATTGGGGATTTTAACTACCCAGAAATTGACTGGAGTAATGGCACTGCTAGGACAGTTAAAGGGCAAAAATGTATAAACCTATTACAGGACAATTTTATGGTCCATTTTTTTGAGGCCTCAACTAGGAATGAAGCTCTGTTGGACCTGGTAATCTCAAACCATGCAGAGCTTATTACTAATGTCCAGATAAAGGAACACCTGGGCAGCAGTGATCATAACGAGATTTCATTTGATGTTAGCTGTAAACAAGAAATACAGAGGGGAAATATAAAAACACTTAACTTCAAGAGAGCAAATTTTCCAAGGATGAGGGTTGCTTTTCAGGATTTAGACTGGGAGGGAATATTTGCATCGATAAACACAGAACAGAAATGGGAATTCTTCAAAAAGATTGTTTGGGACCTCACTGCAAAGTATATTCCCATGGGCAATAAGTTTAAAATGCTAAACCAAAACCTATGTGGCTCACGGCCAAAGTTAAAGAAGCTATAAACAATAAGAAAAGAGCTTTTAAAAAATATAAAAATGAAGGAACACTAGTGTCGTTTAAATGTTACAAAGAATTTAATAGAATATGTAAAAAAGGAAATCAAAGATGCAAAAATTCGAAACGAACGACAAGTTGCAAAAGATAGTAGGACAAACCCCAAAAAATGCTTCAAATATATTAATAGTAAAAAGGCCAGGTCTGAGCATGTAGGCCCTTTACAAAATAATCTAGAGTGGGTGACTGGGGACAAAGGTAAGGCAAATTGATTAAATACTTTCTTCAACTCTGTGTATACAAAAGAGCATGGGGGAGCTCATGTCCATAATGGGGATGGAAGTGATACAGCCCCGAATGATCCACAATGGCTCAAAAGTGATATGGTCCAGAAATATTTAGACAGAATAAAGGTGGATAAAGCACCTGGACCTGATGGCATCCACCCACGGATCCTAAAAGAATTGAGCTCTGTAATTTCAAAGCCATTGTATCTAATTTTTAGGGACTCATTAATGACGGGAATAGTACCACTGGATTGGCGCAGGGCGAACGTGGTGCCTATATTTAAAAAGGGATCAAAGTCTTCACCAAGTAACTATAGACCTGTTAGTTTAACTTCTATAGTCGGGAAGATACTGGAGCGTTAAATAAAAGACCACATAGACGAGTTCTTGCTGGAAAAAAACATTTTAAGCAACAGACAGCATGGATTCATGAAAGACAGAAGTTGTCAGACAAACCTGATTTCTTTTTATGAAGAGGTAAGTAAAACCTTGGACAGAGGAGTGGCTGTGGACGTGGTATACTTGGATTTTGCAAAAGAGTTCAACACAGTTCCCCACACGTGGCTCATGTGTAACGTAAAGTCTACAGGCTTGGAAATATCAGTTTGTAAATGGATAGAAAACTGGCTAAAAGATAGAATTCAGAGTAGTGGTTAATGATTCTTACTCTGAATGGTCTAAGGTTATCAGTGGTGTACCCCAAGGTTCAGTGCTGGGACCGTTACTTTTTAATATCTTTATAAATGATATTGGGTCTGGGATTGAAAGTAACATTTCTGTCTTTGCAGATGACACCAATCTATGCAGTGGAATAACGTCCTTACAGGATGTCTCCAATTTACAAGCCGACCTCAATGCACTGTCTAATTGGGCGACTATGTGGCAGATGAGGTTTAATGCTGAGAAATGTAAAGTTATGCACTTAGGGGCTAAGAATATGCATGCATCATACATGCTAGGGGGGAGTACAACTGAGGAATTCATGGTGGAGAAGGATCTAGGGGTTTTGGTAGATCATAACCTCAATAATAGCATGCAATGCCAAGCGGCGGTTTCCAAAGCGAGCAAAGTCCTTTCTTGTATTAAGAGAGGTATGGACTCCAGAGAGAGAGATATAATTTTGCCCCGTTCAAATCATAATTAAGACCTCATCTGGAATATGCAGTTCAGTTTTGGGCACCAGTTCTCAAAAAGGATATCGGGGAACTGGAGAAAGTGCAGAGAAGGGCAACCAAACTGATAAGAGGCATGGAGGAGCTCAGCTATGAGGAGAGATTAGAAGAACTGAATGTATTCACTCTTGAGAAGAGGAGAATAAACGGATTTTTAAAACAGCTTACCTGTAAAAATCCTTTTCTTGGAGTACATCATGGGACACAGAGCACCATAATAATGACTATGTGGGTTATACGCTTACCTTCAGGTGATTGGACACTGGCAACCAATAGTAAGAGGGTTCCTCCCATATAACCCCTCCTATACAGGAAGTGCCTCAGTTTTGCAGCAAGCAATGATGATCCCAGAAAAGAGGGGAGGGACCTCTGTGTCCCTTGATGTACTCCAAGAAAAGGATTTTACAGGTAAGCTGTTTTAAAAATCCGTTTATTCTCCTCTTCTCAAGAGTGAATACATTCAGTTCCTCTAATCTCTCCTCATAGCTGAGCTCCTCCATGCCTCTT
Source organism: Aquarana catesbeiana (assembly GCF_042186555.1). Lineage (NCBI taxonomy): Eukaryota > Metazoa > Chordata > Amphibia > Anura > Ranidae > Aquarana > Aquarana catesbeiana. Next base: position 130,450,572 of record NC_133330.1, read on the forward strand.
ATCAGTTTTTTTTTTATCGTACATCAGGGGACACAGAGCACCATAATAATGACTGTGAATGAATGTGGGATGTCCTAAAGCAATGCAACTGAGGGGGGGACACATTATCCCTAATCCCAGCGGGCCTGAGATTATAAAGCAGCCTGCAACACGCTGCGGCCAAAAACAGTCTCATTTTGAGATCTCACATCCACCTGGTAAAACCTGGTGAACGTATGAACTGAAGACCAAATGGCTGCTTTGCAAACCTGAGCCATAGACACCTGCTGGCGTACTGCCCATGATGCACTAACCCCTCTAGTGGAGTGTGCTCTTAAATCCCGGGGTGGAACCCTGCGCTTTAATCCATACGCCTGGACAATAGTCTGGTGAATCCACCTGGATATAGATGAACTTGTTGCCGGCTGTCCTTTTTTAGGACCCTCAGGCAAGACAAAAAAATAGTCAGTTTTCCGAAAAGGAGCTGACATTTCCAAGTAAACTTTTATCTCTCTCACCACATCCAGTGAGTGAAGCGACCTTTCCTCCCTAGTTTTAGGGTTTGGAAAAAAGGAAGGTAAAATAATATCCTGATTCAAATGAAATTTGGACACTACCTTCGGTAGAAAATCCGGACGAGGACGCATGACCACTCTGTCCTGATGAAGAACCATAAAAGGTTCCTTGCAAGAAAGGGCGGCCAATTCTGACACCCTTCTAGCCGATGTTATAGCCACTAGGAAAACTAATTTCCTGGTCAATAGAACAAAGGGAATATGCCTAATAGGTTCAAAGGGTTGACTCTGTAAGGCTGACAGTACCAAATTTAGGTCCCAAGGACATAAAGGTGGTTTAAGCGGTGGCCTCAGGTGTGTTACTCCCTTGACAAAGGTTCGCACCAAAGAATGGGATGCAATTGGAAAAAAAACGATAAGGCCGAAATCTGTCCCTTGATTGTCCCTAAAGCAAGCTGCAAGTCTTCTCCTGTTTGGAGAAAGGCGAGCACCCTTCCAATCGTATACCTACGAGGGTTCCATTCCCTTTTCTCACACCAAGAAATGTATGACTTCCAGACTCTATAATAGATAGCTCTAGAAACTGACTTTCTAGCGTTTATCAAAGTGGACAAGACTGAACCCATAATACCACGGTCTTTCAATAGTCTGGTCTCAATAGCCAGGCCATCAAATTCAGCGACCGTAAAGAAGGATGGAATATGGGCCCCTGAGACAGTAGGTCTGGGCGGCAAGGAAGGACCAACGGGTCCCCTACTGCCAACTTTACAATCTCCGAATACCATGATCTCCTGGGCCACGCTGGGGCCACTAAGATCACTGGCCTCCGTTCCTCCCATATTCTGCGTAATAAGTGCGGCAGAATCTGGATTGGAGGAAAGGCATATATCAGAGAATACTGATCCCAAGGAACCACTAATGCGTCTATCCCGACAGCAAGCGGATCCTTGGTCCTGGATACAAACCTGTCCAGTTTGGCATTGAATCTGGATGCCAGCAGATTCACCTCTGGGGTCCCCCAGTATTGACAGATCTGTAGAAACACCTCGGGATGCAGGGACCATTCCCCTGGTAACAATTTCTGGCGACTCAGGAAATCCGCCTGCCAATTGTCCACCCCCGGGATAAACACTGCCGACAGAAACGGCACATGTTTTTCTGCCCAGGTTGGAATATGATCTACCTCTCTTTGGGCTGCCCAACTCCTGGTACCTCCCTCGTGATTGATATATGCCACTACTTTGGAGTTGTCAGACTGGACTCTGACAGGAAGCCCTCGCAACCTGGACATCCAGAATCGCAGCGCCAGACGAGCTGCCCGAATCTCTAGTAGATTGATGGGCAGAGACCTCTCTGTCTGGGACCATACTCCCTGAAAAGATGCTTCCTCTAGGACTGCTCCCCAGCCGAGAAGACTGGCATCCGTGGTTACCACTTTCCAGACTACAGGTGGGAAAGACTTCCCCCTTTTTAAGTTGCTGGTTCTTAACCACCAAGAGAGGTTCCATAGAACCTGTGGAGCTAGAACCATAGGCTGATCCAGGGTTCGAACTGACTTGTCCCAGGCTTTTAGAATACTGTTCTGGAACACTCTGGAGTGGAACTGTGCATATGGCACTGCACTGAAAGATGACACCATCTTGCCCAGTAATCTCATGCACAGCCGAACAGAAGGGGCTAATTCTCTTTTCACCTTCTGTACAAGTTCCACTATGGAGGCAACCTTTAAGGGCGTAAGGAACACTTTTTCTTGGGCGGTGTCCAAGACCAGACCCAGATATACCAAGGCTTGGGTCGGACAAAGAGCCGATTTGTCCAAATTTAGTACCCAACCTAGGCATTGTAAGACGCGCACTGTACTCGACACGTTTTGAATTAGAGTAGGGCGAGAGCATTCCCTTAGAAGTAGATTGTCCAGATATCCCATTATGGAGACTCCTTGAGATCTTAGAGAAGCCAACACTGGGGCCAGAACCTTTGTGAAGACCCTGGGGCCTTGGCTAGACCGAAAGGTAACGCCACAAACTGGAAATGACTGCCCTCTACAGCGAAGTGTAAAAACCTTTGGTGTGGACTGAAGATTGGCACATGAAGGTACGCATCCTTGATATCTACGGATGCTAAATAGTCTCCCCTTCTTAGGGACCTTATGACCGATTCCATGCGGAAGGATCGGACGTCTACAAAGAAGTTGAGAGCCTTGAGGTCCAAAATGGGCCTTACTTCCCCATTTGGTTTCGGCACGGTGAATAGGTTTGAGTAAAACCCCTTGAACCTCTCCACGTGCGGGACCTTTACAATTACCCCTTGCATCAGTAAATGGTGTAAAGCTAGGAATAGGCATCTTCTTTTCTCTGGATCCACCGGGATCCTTGAATGTAGAAAACGGTTCGGCGGAATCTCCCGGAACTCTATTTTGTAACCGTTCTTTACAGTGGAAATGACCCATCTGTCTTGAACCAGTTCCTCCCAGGCCTCCCCAAAGAGCCGAAGCCTGCCCCCCACCCGTGAGAGCGGGGGCGCCCCTTCACAAGGTAGACTTGAAGTTGGGCTTGGGTGGCTTTTGGGCCCAGGGTTTTTTCTCACCTTGTGGTCTTTTAAACCCTGACGGCTGAGGCCGTCGATACCGCTTAGGGGAAGAGGCACCAGACCCTGGGGGATTAGGAATTTTATAAGAGGGCTGCTTCCCCTTCTTTTTAATAGGAAGCAAAGCGCTCTTTCCTCCTGAGATTTTTTGGATATATTTATCCAGATCATCACCAAACAGGTGCTCTCCATGAAAAGGAAAGGCAGCAAGTAGCCTTTTACATGGTGTCTCAGCAGACCAGTTCTTTAGTTACTCTGCACATATGAACTGATAACAACGCAAAACGAGACATCTGTTGTCCTTTACGGTGTCTACCGCAAAACACAAGGCATGAGGGATCTCTGATAACTCCTCAGCAGATTCCCCTTGGCAAGGTATGTTCTTTACTATCCTCTTAAAATATTTCTTTAGGGATTGACAAATCCCAATAGCTGCAATAGCAGGCTGAACTGCTGCACTGGCAACTGAGAAGGAGGCCTTCAATAAGGACTCTAGCTTTTTATCAGCCGGATCCTTGAAAACCTGGGCATTATCCACTGGACAGGTTAAATTCTTATTTACAGAAGATATGGCAGCGTCTACCAAAGGTGTGCTCCATTTCTTCCTAAACTTTTCCTCCATAGGGTATAACACAGAAAACCTTTTGGGAGGTAAGTATATCCTGTCAGGACGTTCCCAGTCCGCGTAAATCACCTGCTCCAGTAACGGATGCAAGGGAAAAGCTTGGGAAATTTGCTTAGGACGCAAAGATCCCAAAGTAGAACAGGAGAGTGCAGACTGCTGAACCGAGGGTAACTTAAACCCAATTCGTACCATCTCCATTAGAGATTGGATAAACAATTTTCTGGGAATGGGAGGCTGACATTGGTTCTTCAGAGCCAGAGTCCTCAGCTGAGGAATCTTCAGCCTTCCCTACGTCCTGGTCCTTTAAGACCAACTCCTCCAGATCCTCTGCCCTTCTGGTTCCAGGTCACCTGGACCCATCTGGCTATAAGAGTCCTGGGGCTCTAGTGACTCCCCACTTGGCCCAGGCTCAGGGGAGGGAGATCTATTTCGCTTCCCCCCCCTGTGTTACAAAGGCAATCATGCTAGCTATCTTGCCTTCCAGGACTGCTGAGGCAGATGCCAAATCATCCTTAGTAACATAAGCCAAGGCAGATACATTGGTAGTGGCTACTATGCCTGACAAGTGCAATGGCTCAGCCAGGTCAGAAGCCGCAGGTCCTTCAGTAGAGACTGAGGCTGCATCAGTATGGGGTTGGTGTTCTGCTATTTGTGGAGGGACCTTTACCCCTGGGCTTGCCTTGTTCCCTGTTCCTCGTCTTTTGGAAGACATTGCTTACACACGAGAAACACCAAGGAGTACTCCCCACAAACTATAACCAGTCCTTAACCTGTCACCGCTGTCCAAGACCATCTGATTCACGTGCCCACCATTCGTTCCACGCCCGCCAGGAGCTCCATGCTATAAACCCTAGCATAGGATCGAGCGCACGCCTCAGTGGCCGGCGACCCGCCCACCGCATGGCGCATGCGCCGCCCTGACGCACATGGCGCCGTGACATGGACAGCGGCGCACACCGGCGACACACTCACACGCCTGCGGCGCGCACGCGATTGACGCGATGGACGCGCGGCACGCATGCGCACGCGATGGACGCGCAGCACGCACGCACATGCGCACTCGCCTGTAATTTTTAAAAAAGCGCACCAATCGGCCTCTGTCCCTGGACATTGGATCAAGGATCACTGGTAGTTCTGAACATAACAGGGGAAAATACATATATATATATATATATATAATGAACCCCAACGGGGAGTACTCACCATCCCAAGCAGCAGGGCCTGTCTTGCCAGGCCCAATCTTCCCCCATCACAGCGGGTAGTGCCTCTAAGCACCTTCAGGGACCGGGTCGCCCATATATTGGGGTCCACACCCCTGGACCTGTAAAGCACCCTTTGTGGTTTCCTTGGGCAAGTTTGACCAGGAATACCAACTTTTAACAAGGGTCCAGCGCCTAAAAAGGACACATTACAAGCAATACCTCGTTCTTGAGCCGAGGTTCGGGAAGGATTTTTTTTCCCCTGCTGTAGCAAATTGAAGCATGCTCTGCTGGGGTTTATTGCCTTCCTCTGGATCAACTGAGGGTATAAAATTGGGTATATTGGATTGTACAATATTTTTTATTTTATTTATTGTTTTTAAGGTTGAACTGTATGGACTTGTGTCTTTTTTCAACCTGACTAACTATGTAACTATGTAACTATGTAACAGCACTCCATATTGACAGAAAAAACACAGAATTGTTGACATTTGTGCAGATTTATTAAAAAAGAAAAACTGAAATATCACATGGTCCTAAGTATTCAGACCCTTTGCTCAGTATTTAGTGGAAGCACCCTTTTGAACTAATACTGCCATGAGTCTTTTTGGGAAAGATGCAACAAGTTTTTCACACCTGGATTTGGAGATCCTCTGCCATTCCTCCTTGCAGATCCTCTCCAGTTCTGTCAGGTTGGATGGTAAACGTTGGTGGACAGCCATATTTAGGTCTCTCCAGAGATGCTCAATTGGGTTTAAGTCAGGGCTCTGGCTGGGCCATTCAATTGGAGTTGTTGTGAAGCCACTCCTTCGTTATTTTAGCTGTGTGCTTATGGTCAATGTCTTGTTGGAAGGTAAACCTTCGGCCCAGTCTGAGGTCCTGAGCACTCTGGAGAAGGTTTTCGTCCAGGATATCCCTGTACTTGGCTGCATTCATCTTTCCCTCGATTGCAACCAGTCGTCCTGTCCCTGTAGCTGAAAAACACCCCCACAGCATGATTCTGCCACCACCATGCTTCACTGTTGGGACTGTATTGGACAGGTGATGAGCAGGACCTGGTTTTCTCCACACATACCGCTTATAATTAAGGCCAAAAAGGTCTATGTTGGTCTCATCAGACTGGAGAATCTTATTTCTCACCATCTTGGAGTCCTTCAGGTGTTTTTTTAGCAAACTCCATGCGGGCTTTCATGTGTCTTGCACTGAGGAGAGCCACTCTGTCATAAAGCCCCGACTGGTGGAGAGCTGCAGTGATGGTTGACTTTCTACAACTTTCTCCCATCTTTGGGTTCTTCTTTACCTCTCTCACCAAGGCTCTTCTCCCCCAATAGCTCAGTTTGGCCGGACGGACAGCTCTAGGAAGGGTTCTGGTCGTCCCAAACATCTTCCATTAAAGGATTATGGAGGCCACTGTGCTCTTAGGAACCTTAAGTGCAGCAGAAATTTTTTGTAACCTTGGCCAGATCTGTGCCTTGCCACAATTCTGTCTCTGAGCTCTTCAGGCAGTTCCTTTGACCTCATGATTCTCATTTGCTCTGACATGCACTGTGAGCTGTAAGGTCTTATAGACAGGTGTGTGGCTTTCCTAATCAAGTCCAATCAGTATAATCAAACACAGCTGGACTCAAATGAAGGTGTAGAACCATCTCAAGGATGATCAGAAGAAATGGACAGCACCTGAGTTAAATATATGAGTGTCACAGCAAAGGGTCTGAATACTTAGGACCATGTGATATTTCAGTTTTTCTTTTTTTAATAAATCTGCACAAATGTCAACAATTCTGTGTTTTTCTGTCAATATGGGGTGCTGTGTGTACATTAATGAGGAAAAAAATGAACCTAAATGATTTTAGCAAGTGGCTGCAATATAACAAAGAGTGAAAAATTTAAGGGGGTCTGAATACTTTCCGTCCCCACTGTATGCCGAAGTATAGGGGCTGGGGTGGACAGAGGGCAGATCGCCCCTATGCTTCAGCATATATATATATTTTACTTTTGTTGGCAGATTTCTTTATCCACATCGATCAATGTGAATGGAGGAATCTGTGGGCTGAATGAAAAAGAAGAACAGTGCATGTGTCACGTTCCTTACAGCAGAGCCCGAAATGACGAGGGTGGCCTCTTGCACTGTCCCGGTCCTAGCACCCCTGGAGGTTGAGACAGGAACTGCTAGGGCAACGGAAGGGTGAAGGTGCCTACAGGCGGAAGACTGCAGTCCGGGAACACTGGAACCTCTGTTGAGAAGATGTAGACACCGATCACTGGACTTGTTCAACGGATGCCAGATCAGGATCACTTGCAGAGTCAGGAACAGGCAGAAGTTGGCAACAGACTGGCAGCGGGGTACACAATCAGAAGGCAGGATCGTAGTCAGGGACAGGCAGGGGTTGGCAACAGGCTAGCAGCGGGGTACACAATCAGAAGGCAGAGCCGTAGTCATAAGTCCAAGCCAAGGTCAGTATAGGAAGGAGAGACAGACAAGCAGGCAGGGAGGATCCAAGAGAATGGTCAGAGGAAGCCAGGTTTTCAGGAACAAGGTCAATCAGGCAAAGCAGCAAACAGGAACTCAGGGACAAGCTGAAGATAATCCAGCACTGACACTAGGCAGACTCTCTGTTTAAATAGGGTGCGTGCGCCAAGATTCGTTGATGCGTGTGTGCGCTAACGCGCACTCACTTGTATGGGTGGGCCATTACGCATGCCTGATCTGGACCTCACTCGCTTCTGTCTAAGACTCCGCGCACACGCATTGGCGTTAGAAGAACTGAGATTGGCAGCTGGCGCACGGGAACGAGCATTTGTTGTAGTGGTTCTCTGACAGCATGTATGCCCAACATTAGAAGTGGGTGGATGCAGGGCGGTATTCTAATGCTGGGCATACCACAGAATTTTTCGATTTCACATCGATCCATGTAAATGGAGAAAACTGATAGGTTCTCTTTTCTCGTTCAACCCACAGACTGCATGAAAAAAAAAAGAATATTACAATATATGCCCAACAAGGACCAGCAACGTACTAGTATGTTGCTGGACTTTGAGTGATTATACCAGAATGATGCCTGCAGGTTTAGGCATCATCTTGGTATTGTTTTTTTCAGCCGGCGGTCGGCTTTAATGTAAAAGCAATCCTAGTGGCTAATTAGCCACTAGACTGCTTATACAAGCAGTGGAAGGAGATGTTTCCCCCCTCCTTTCATGTTTTTTTCTGGCTCTCCTGTCCCACCGGGAAACCTAAGAATGCAGCCAGTGGTTCCACCAGCTGGCCATAGAGCTGATTGGAAACCAGAATGGCTCCAATCATCTCTATGACCTAAGAAACCAGAAGCTACGATCATTTAATCCGTTTGGTTTAGCCAGATATAAACAGAGCCATTGGGAAATTGGGAGAGCATCTTATTGCACTTCTTGGTGTGGTCAGATTCTTTAAGGGCAGAGGAGAGATTCTAGAGTCTAATAGACCCCACATTTTTCAAAAAAGAGTACCTGTCATTGCTAATATATATATATATATATATATATATATATATATATATATATATATATATATATATATACAGGGTTTAAAATTTCAAGTCCTGAGCTACTAGCCAGGCCTCAAGGGTTACTCGCCACCAGTGCCCCACTCAATCCCTACCCTGCCCGCCCCTAAACACGCCCTCATAACTTCTCATGAAATGACACTTAAATGTTTTATGCAAAAATAAGTTACAAAAATAAATATTAACAACAACTTTATCAGTGCAGCCTCACTTGGGCCCCTTAATGCAGCCTCACCTGTGCCCCTCACTGCAGCCTCACCTCACCTGTGCTCATCAATGCAGCCTCACCTGTGCTCACTATTGCAGACACACTGTGCCCACTATTGCAGCCACACTGTGCCCACCATTGCAACCATACTGTGCCCACCATTGCAGCCACACTGTGCCCGTTGCAGACACACTGTGCCTGTTGCAGCCACACTGTGCCAGTTGCAGCCTCACTGTGCCCGTTGCAGCCTCACTGTGCCCATTGCAGCCACACTGCACCCGTTGCAGCCTCACTGTGCCCATTGCAGCCACACTGTGCCCGTTGCAGCCTCATTTTGCCCATTGCAGCCTCACTGTCCCCTATGCAACCACACTGTGCCTATTGCAGCCACACTGTGCCCACTATTGCAGCCTCACTGTGCCCACCATTGCAGCCACACTGTGCCCGTTGCAGCCTCACTGTGCCAGTTGCAGCAACACTGTGGCAGTTGCAGCCTCACTGTGCCCGTTGCAGCCTCGCTGTGCCAGTTCCAGCAACACTGTGCCTGTTGCAGCCTCACTGTGCCCATTGCAGCCTCACTGTGCCCATTGCAACCACACTGTGCACATTGCAACCACACTGTGCCCCTTGCAGCCTCGTTGTGCCTGTTGCAGCCACACTGTGTCCGTTGCAGCCACACTGTGTCCGTTGCAGCCACACTGTGCCAGTTGCAGCCTCACTGTGCCCGTTGCATCCTCACTGTGCCTGTTGCAGCCACACTGTGCCCGATGCATCCTCACTGTGCCAGTTGCAGCCACACTATGCCTGTTGCAGCCTCACTGTGCCCGTTTCAGCCTCACTGTGCCCATTGCAACCACACTGTGCCCATTGCAGCCTCACTGTACCCATTGTAGCCACACTGTGCCCATATCAGCCTCACTGTGCCCATATCAGCCTCACTGTGCCCATTGCAGTCTCACTGTGTCCATTGCAACCACACTGTGCCCATTGCAGCCTCACTGTGCCCATTGCAACCACACTGTGCCCGTATCAGCCTCACTGTACCCATTGCAGCCTCACCTGGGCAGAGGAATGCATGGCTGGAGGAAGAGGAGAGCCGTGGGGTAGCACACTGTTACCGGCGCTTACATTATAATTGTCTCCGCTCTGCTCGACACAGCCCCGCCTCCTCCTGACCCGTGCCTGTGATAGAACGCATCCCAGCATTGGACCAGCGTTCTGTCTATCACAGGCGCAGGTCAGGAGGAGGAGGGGCTGTGTCGAGCAGAGCGGAGACAATTATAATGTAAGCGCTATCGTGCTATACTGCGGCTCTCCTTCCTCCCCAGGGCGATCGCTGGGAGAACGGCTGCCGATCACCCCACCGGTGGTGCTCTCCCCCTCTCTCCCAGGCAGGCAGCCCAGCTCGCAAGCCCTCATTTTCCACTCACAAAATGCGAGTAGGCGAGTGGAAAATGTGAGGGCTGTGTATATATATATATATATATATATATATATATATATATATATATATATATATACACATTCCCTGTGATAATAATGGTGATTAAAAAAAATTAAAAGGGACAGTGTAAAAATAAAAAAAAGCAAAAGAAACAATAAAATAAAAAATTAAAGCACCCCTGTTCCCCCATGCTCGTGCACAAAGCAAAATGCAAGCATCGGCCTCATGTCGTATGTTAACAGCAATTGCACCATCCATGTGAGGTATCACTGTGAACGACAGATCAAGGGCAGTAATTCTAGCAGTAGACCTCTTCTGTAAATCTAAAGCAGTAAACTGTAAAGACTTTTAAAAATTTATGTAGTTTGTCACTGCAGCACGGGCGTGCGCAACTTTAAAGCATGTTGTCTTTGGTATGTACTCAGCATAAGATCATCTTTTAAATTTTACCAAACATTTGGGCAATATAGTGTGTTTTTGTGCATAAAATTCAAAAAATATTTTATTTTCCAAAAAAAATGCATTTGAAAAATCGCTGCGCAAATACTGTGTGAAAAAAAAATTGCAACACCCACCATTTCATTCTGAAGGGCCTCTGCTTTAAAAAAATATATACTGTTTGTGGGTTCAATGTAATTTTACAGCAATTTTTTTTTTCATGTAAACAAAAAGTGTCAGAAATGGCTTGGTGGTTGGTTATGAGAGTGGGTGATGTGTGGCATAAGCTTCTAATGTTGGGCATAAAATGCCAGGACAGTTCAAACACCCCCCAAATGACCCATTTTTGGAAAGTAGACACCCCAAGATATTTGATGAGACGCATGTTGAGTCCATGGAATATTTTATGTTTTGCTACAAGTTTCGGGAATTTTTTTTTTTTTTACACAAAGTTGTCATTTAAATGATATATTGTTCAAACATGCCATAGGTATATGTGAAATGACCCCCAAAAATACATTCTGCTGCTTCTTCTGAGTATAGGGTTACCACATGTGCGAGACTTTTTGGCAGTCTAGCCGCCTACAGGACCACAAAAACCAAAAAAAAAAGGCTTTCTAAATGCCCCGTACACAGGAGCAGAAATTCCGCCAGCAAAAGTCCAATGAGAGCTTTTGGTCGGAAATTGCAACCGTGTGTATGTTCCATCGGACTTTTGCTGGCAGAATTGAGAGCAGGTTCTCTATTTTTCAGTCGGAAAAGGTTCCTATCCGAAAGTGCGATCGTCTGTATGCAATTCGGATGCGCAAAAAATCACGCATGCTCGGAAACAATTTGACGCATGCTCAGAAGCATTGAACTTCATTTTCTAGGTTCGTCGTAGTGTTGTACATCACCGCGTTCTTGATGGTCGAAAGTTCAGAGATATTTTGTGTGACTGTGTGTATGCAAGCCAAGCTTGAGCGGAATTCCGTCGGAAAAACCATCCAAGATCTTTTCGATGGAAATTCCGCTCGTGTGTACGGGGCATTAGGGAGCAAATTGCTCATTTCATTTCCTCACTACCTATCACAATTTTGGAGGCCATGAAATGCCAAGATAGCACAACCCCCCCCCCCCCCAAATGACCCCTTTTTGGAAAGTAGACACCCCAAGCTATTTGCTGAGAAGCATGTTGAATCCATGCAATATTTTATGTTTTGCCAAAAGTATCGGAAAAATGATGAATATATTTATTTATTTTTTACACAAAGTTGTCACTTAAAATATATATTGCTCAAACATGCCATAGGTATATATAAAATTACATCCCAAAATACAATTTGCTGCTTCTACTTTCCAAAAAGGGGTAATTTGGGGGGGGGGGTTGTGCTATCTTTTTTTTTTTTTTCGCTTGTGACAAAAAAGGAAATATTCAATGGGCTCAACATGCCTCTCAGCAAATTCCTTGAGGTGTCTACTTCCCAAAAAGAGGTAATTTGGAGGGAGTTTGTACTGCCCTGCCATTTTAGCACCTCAAGAAATGAGATAAGCAGCCAGAAAGTAAAAGCTGCATAAATTCCAGTAAATATACCATAGTTTGTAGACGCTATAACGTTTGCGAAAAAAACAATAAATATATGCTTATTGACACTAAAGACATGTGGCTGAATAAATTTAGGCCTAAATATATGACAACATTTGAGTTTATTGGATATTTTTTATAACAAAAAGTAGAAAATATCTTTTTTTTTTTCAAAATCTTTTTTCGTTTATATCGCAAAAAATAAAAATTTCAGAGGTGATCAAATACCACCACCAAAAGAAAGCTTGATTTGTGGGAAAAAAGGACACACATTTTGTTTGGGTACAGTATTGCATAACCACACAATTACCAGTTAAAGGAGCACAGTGCCAAATTGCAAAAAGTGCTCTGGTCATGAAGGGGGTAAAACCTTTCCGGGGCTGAAGTGGTTAAAACGGTGCCTCTAAATACCTTTCTTTCTATTATCTTCAGGCCGGTCACGTGACTCCCGGGCTGCTCTGCTACTCTGATCCAGGACTACAGCAGGAGGGGCTGAGCAGCCAGCATGGCGGTCACGTGACCTCCCGGGTGAGGTCAGAGGGAGATCTGGGCTCCTCCCTCTGTAGCCCTGGATTGGAGTAGCAGAGCGCCTGGGAGTCATGTAACCGGCCTAAAGATAACAGAAAAAAAGGGTATTTAGAAGCACCACTTAAAAAAAACACTTACAGAGTGTGTTATTGCTAGATACAGGAGAGGGGCTGCCAGTAAATCTACCTCTTTGGGTAACAACCACTTTAAGTCTTCAATCCTTCCCTGAGAGATCTCCTGAGAGTCAGCTGGGTGGACTGGTGAAGAGTCAGTCAGGTGGACTGATGACCAGTGACCACAAAGAAAGCAGAGGGGAAAGTTTTTTTTTTAAATAATTACATTTTATTAAGTATTTGGCAAAAGTTCCACTTACAGCACAAGGATAGCATATTCCATTTAAAACAGAGCTTATATCAGTCCTACAGAACAATTCATACGAACTAGAAATGAGATCAATATAGATGGGTATTTTTACGTGTTTTTCAATAATGACTACTTTGTGCTATCGAGTGTTCCTCGTGGGCAGATAACTGCCCCAAAAAGGAATATAAATAAATAAAAAAAAATAATAATAAGAGAAGGCAAAAATAAAATAATGAATAAATAAATAAAATAAACATACACAAACAAACAACACAGACCTCTGGGAAACCCCCTCCCAACCACCAAGCTAAACAACCAACCCGAGTCCACGCCCCACCCATATACAGTAACTTTTCAAAGGTAGAATCTCAGCATGTCTGAGCTCGAGAATTCAATACAGGATGACCATAAATCCATAAATTTATGGTAACATCCCTGTATACTTATACTTACCGTTATTTCATATTTGATTCAGTTCAGCTACCCACTCTTTAATAGTGGGAGCAACTCTTGTACTCCAATGTCTGGGTATGAGTATTCACGCTACGGAGATTAGGTAGGGAAGCAGTCCTTTTGTAGCCTCTCACATGGAGACCGGGTATATGGATAGTAAAGCTATTTCTGGAGATTTCTGGTAAGATATGCCAATGACGAAGGAGCAGATTTGAAATACAGGCTCCCAAAATGCTTTGATCCGGGGGCAAGTCCACCATATATGAATCATTGTATCTACATCTCTTCCGCAGCGCCAGCACTCCTCAGGGTAAATCTGAGAAATTCTATGTAACCTCGCCGGTCATCTATACCATCTAGTCAATATTTTATAGTTCTTTTCTTGCATGTAAGTTGAAGAACTAGATTTGAAAGTTAGCAAGAAAGCTTTTTTCCATTCTTCTGAGGGGATCAAATGGCCCAATTCTCTCTCCCAGTCTCTAATGTAATATGGGCTTAAAGGGAATGCATGGGATTAAAGTATACCATATAACATTGAAATAGTGCTGGAACACTGTGTGCCCATTACAGAGAGACTCAAACGGGGTTAAGTCCCTATGGAGTGAGGTAATTTTGGATAGGTTTCTATAGTAATGTTGAAGCTGGAGATAATGAAACCACTGACCCGCATAATGCGTTCAGTAGTCATTATCGTATTAAGCGCCTGAAGTCCTTTTGATGCCAAGGCTTGTGTAATCGGGAAAGGAGTCGGCAGTATCCATCTAAAATTTTTCGCATATACACCAAGAATAGTTTTCCCACACGTTTGTAATTTCATCATTCCTACATATATAATATTTTATGTTCAGTTTTTATTTATTCACATTTTTTACTTGATACACCTCACTAGTTTCTGCACATCAGACGAGGTTTAGTGGAACAGCGCCAATCACCCCGTATTGGGACTCTATACTACTTAGAATTTCACGTAGGTGTTATTCTGTGCTGGGGGGGCTGCAGTTCCTTTATTACCTAAGCGCGGAGCTATTTGTTTCTTATATCCATCTAAAGAACCTATCTGACAACAGACCAGGCAAAAATTCTGGTGGAAACACCCCACCATGGAACAGTCCGGTCCCAGACTCTGAATAAAGACTGGGTCAAGAGTGGAAGTGTTTGTCTAGATGGACAAAATTTAGGTGCAATCCACGGCAGAGAGGTCAGAGGAACCGCTATTATTTGCTGTTCGATGAATACCCATTGTTTTACTCTCTCATGATGGAACCAGTCCCATATTCTAGTCAATACTGAAACTATGTAATAAAATTCCATCTGAGGTAAACCTGCCCCCCGTCTTATGCTTTACTAGAATATCGTAGCAAAGTTTAGCTGAAGAATTCGGGCAAAGATACCGAAGAAGGCTAGATCTTAGAGACGGAAAGAAAGCCTGTGGAAGAGCTATAGGCAATGTTTGATATAAGTACAAGAAACAAGGTAGAATATCCATCTTATATATTGCCATTCTCCCTAGTCAAGGGTGTTTCCCTTTAGCCCTGGACTGCAATCTATTAATTGTGGAGTTAAGTATGGGAAGATAATTCAGTTCATATATTTTTTCTTCTGAGGGAGCAATATTCACCCCTAAATATTTGAGCGATTGTGATTTCCATTGAAATGGGAAGTTTTTTTTCTAGCGTTTCTTTTTCCATTATTGGAGAGTGATATTGAGACATCAAGATTTTGTGACATTTACTTTAAAGTTGCTATAAAAACCAAATTGTTCCAATATTTGGAATATTTGGAAAAGCTATTCTTGGATTGGATACATATATGAGTAAATAGTGGACCATAGAGCAGCTTCCATGGACAAAATATACCGATATGGTGATAACGGGCAACCCTGGCGTGTCCCATTAGAAATTTAGATAATGTCCCATTAACCTTTATCCTTGCTAAAGGGGCAGTATATAAGGCCATTATTTTCTGTATAAATTCTCCTGGAAGACCTATTTGTTCCAGTGATGCTACCATAAACTTCCAATCTAGTCGATCAAAGGCCTTTTCCGCATCTAGAGATAGAAGACAGAGCGGGCTCTTTGATCTCCGAGCATAGTGTATCAAAAGGCTTATCTTTAGGATATTATCATGAGCTTCCCTATTTGGTACAAATCCCAACTGGTCTAACCCTATTAACCACTTGCCGACTGCCGCACGCCGATGTACATCAGCACAATGGCAGCGGTGGGCAAATGGTCCTACCTGTATGTCCCCTTTAAGAGCCGGGGCTAGCAGGTGTGCACCCGCTGCATACAGCATGACTGTGCCCGTGGGACCAGCGGACTCGATGTCCGCTGGTCTACCGGCGATAGCGTCACGGAGCCTCAGAACGGGGAAGTGCCTATATAAACAAGGCATTTCCCCATACTGCCTTGTGTCATGACAGAGATCACTGCTCCCTGTCATTGAGAGCAGTGATCGCTGTCATGTGAGTTGAAGCCCATCCCCCCACAGTTATGCTGCGTACACACGATTGGACTTTCCGCCAACAAAACCGTGGATTTTTGCTTGAAGGTTGTTGGCTCAAACTTGTCTTGCATACACACGGTCACATAAATGTTGGCCAACAATTCCAAACGTGGGAACGCTGTGACGTACAACACGTATGACGAGCTGATAAAAAGGAAGTTCAATAGCCAGTGCGCCACCCTTTGGGCTCCTTCTGCTAATCTCGTATTTATCTTGTGTTAGTAGAAGTTTGGTGAGAGTCGATTCGCGCTTTTCAGCCTCGTGCTTTTTAGTTAATTTCTGCTTTTCAGCTTGTGCTTGTTGGTTCGTATCTGTTCTTCAGTGCGTGTTGTCAGTTCGTTCCTGCCTTTCAGTGTGTTCTATTTATAGTTCGCTTCTGATTTTCAGTGCGTGCTTGTCCGCTCGTTTCTGATTTTCAGCTCGTTCTTGTCAGGTACTTTCTGATTTTCAGTGCATTCTGTCAGTTCGTTCTGAGCAGCCGTTCGTTTTCTAGCCATGTTGCAGTTGCGTTCTCGTCGGAGAGCTTGTGCCATTGTTGGGCTTGGTGTTGGAGTTCTTGCTTTGACCCAAGTCCAGTCCATAAACAGGGGGAGGAGTAGTTCTTGGACCAGGAATTGGTTACTTAATCGTGACCAATTCTCTCATATGCCTTTGTTGCGGGAGCTCCAGGAGAATAATTCTGATGATTTCAGGAACTATCTTTGGATGACGGACCCTGTCTTTCACTGTCTGGACACCTGCATGTGGCAAGCCATCACTCCTGAACAAAGGCTCATTGCTACCTTGCGGTACTTGGCAACGGGGAGAAGTCTCCAGGATATCAAGTTCACGACTAGGATCTCCCCCAGGCTCTGGGAATCATTATTCCGGAGACCTGTTCTGCCATAATTCAGGTCCTGCAGAAGGACTATATTAAGGTAAGTTTTCTCCTTTAACATCACATTTTATGTATTTAATGTTTGCTAATGTATTGTATCTATTTCATCATTCCGTAATTAACATGATTGTAATATGCTGTGAATGTCCTCTTTGTCCTCATGCATGCTTTAAGCTTTTAATGCTCCTTTTTTGTCCTTCATGCATATTTGCCTTCACTTACCTCCCCAGCATGCTATCTTGGGCCCATACACACCTAGCCTAGTCACTTAACAATTTATTTTGTCAGCTCCATTGTAGTGCCTACCCTAAACACCCCCTAAAATGTGTCCACATGTTATTGTTGTCCTTAAATTCAGGCAGAGTGCAAGAGGCTTTTTTGGGGGGGCCAAAACTCATTTGGAACCCTCCCTCCCCCAACCGCTAAGTCAATCGATACCAATACTCTATCTGCTGACTTTGCCAAACCCATAAACACTATACCTACCTCTTTTGTGTTCATATTTATGGATGAATTCACCAAAGCATGTAGTGCAAGTGCCTGCCTGAATACTTTCAAATAGTACTGTTTAAAGTGTTGTTCTCCAATTATCTTGATAGTTAATTGCAAAATGTTAAAATGTGCTTCAATTTGGACAGTGTGTATTCATATTTTTGGATTATGACACTTCTTACCTGTCCAGTGGGCTGCCAATAATGTAAGTCAGGAGGGGCTGGCAAAAGTAACACACATTATTTATGCATTCAGCTGTCAATGAAGTGGAGAGGGTTACCTGTCCAAAACATCCCCCCACCATAAAATTCTGCCAATGGGCCATCAGAGGGGGAGGAGGAATATGATAGATGGATCTTATACTTTTGTCTTTAAATACTCATTTTAATAAATGTTCTACTTATGTTGGCCAAGAATGTGTCTAATCTGCTTGCAATGTTATGTGCAAAAGTAAAAATGTTTTTTTCTTGTTTGACTCCACAGTTTCCTTCCAACTCACAGGAATGGCAGACTGTGGCCTCCCAATTCGACCAGCAGTGGGACTTTTCCAACTGCGGTGGTGCGATAGATGGGAAGCACATACGGATCATCCCACCCCCCAACTCGAGGTCATACTACTACAATTACAAGGGGTACATTAGTATTGTGATGTTGGCGGTGGTGTCAGCGACTTACAAGTTCCTCTATCTGGACGTGGGGAAGAATGACCTTATGTCAGATGGTGGAGTGATCGCACAGACTGAATTTTACAGGCATCCCCAGAATGGCAGCTTGGGCTTGCCACCTCCAGCAGATAACGTGGCGGGCCTCCCGTTTGTTTTTGTGGCAGATGAGGCTTTTGCGCTGGGGGGAGCATTCGATGAGGCCGTTCCCCATGAGGACCCTGACCCCCGGAGCAGAGGGTTTTTAATTACCGGCTGGCCCGTGCCAAAAGAGTGGTCGAGAATGCCTTTGGCATAATGGCCAGCCGGTTCAGGCTTTTCCAAACGGCCATGAATATGGCCGAATACAAAATCAACCACATAAATTTAAGTTGCTGCATTCTACATAATTTTCTGCGTAAGAATGCAGCCAACTATCTGGCCTCAGTTGCGACTGAGGCTGACTTTTCACCCTCAGAAACAATGACGGCGCTTGAAACTAGCCGTCCTGACTTGCCCCCCCCAAAGCGCCCACGAAGTATGGCAAAGCTATGTGGAGTACTTTGTGGGTAGGGGGGCAATTGATATACCAGAGAATCTGTAAGCTCTTTAAAATATTTTTTTTGTGAAAAACTAAACTCATATTTCATTTGATTTACTGCTTGTGTTTCTTATCTGTCTCCTAGGTTCTCCAATGGCCTTTTATTTCTGGCCATTTTCTTCAATAGTACAAACATAACTTATTTGATACATGAGGTGAAAATCTCTTCTTCAGCTAACTATTATGTTGTGCTGTGGGTCTGCTACACACACATAATGTTTTTGTTGTTAATGTATGTACTGCATTAATGAAAAAAATATTCATCTCCTAGGGGGCGTGGTATGGAGAGAAGACGCGCTGCGTGAGCGTGCGGTTGATCCTGGGCTCTGAGAGACACGAGGAGCAGTGAGCTGCAGCGATAGCTTCCCCTTCCCTCATCCATCTGGGAGATCGTTGCTGGGAATTTTGACACGCCGGCGTACCACCACACAGCCCCCTAGTAAAGGGAAGGCACAGACAGGCGGATTGAGAGCTTATTTATCCCCACAGAGTGCAGTCCGAGGAAAGACAGACCGGAGGGCCTCCGAGCATGGAGGGATAAAGCCTGGTCTCTCTGAGCTCCAAAACAAACAAAGACAAGAGGAGAGGACGCCACTGAAAGGCCGGGGCTCACCGGGTTATGGCCAGAGGAGTCCAATAAGGATAGAGGACCTAGCAGTGCTTGGACCGGAGAGGGCTGAACGGGAGGTTCTCTCTGGGAGGGATAGCCATTTGATGGCGGGACTGATCCCTAAAGAATACCTGGGAACAGGTAACAAGTTTGATGATGGACTGTGGGGGCAAGATATAGGAGGAAGTGGAGTGGTGAGACCCGGGGGGGTCCCGGGGGAGAATGTTCCGGGGGCTGAATGTGGGAGTGAAACCCATGGCGGGGACTCAGTGTTTGTCAGCCAGGGACTGACCCCGAGGGGAGTTGAGGACTCCAGGACACGGATACAGCGATCGATGCCTCTGACTCAAATCCCCCCCACATATCCAAGCAATATCCCAAACAGAAATAACAAGTATAAACCTGCAAGAAGAGCTCAGAGAACTTTTGAGATCCCTCCCTACTAAAAATGATATACAATTACTTATCTCTGCAGTTGAACTGTCTTGTAAGCAAATGGTGGATGGGCTCAGAGAGCACACAATAGCTCTGGGACACAGAGTGGAGGAGATGGAGACAATTCAAGACGGTATTAAGCAAGCAGTGGTTGATACTCAGGAAGCAGTGAAGAATCGTGAAGAAAAAATAAACTCCCTATTAGATCAAATGGATGATCAGGAAAATAGAGACCGCAGGCAGAATATCCGCATACGGGATCTAGCTGAGGTAAAAGGGGCCATGGACTTACTTCAAACAGTGACAGATCTGTTTCGCCGAATATTGGAGTCCCAAGCACCAGATGCTATTGAAATAGATAGAGTACACCAATCTCTATCTTATGTTAATCAGAACACGGATAGACCCCGAGATATTGTTTGTAAATTGCATAAGTTTACATTGAAAGAGGCAATTATGAATGCAGCCCGCAAAAATCCTAGGATAGAGCATGAAGGCTGTCAGATATCCCTGTTTCCAGACCTATCATACTGAACACTGATGCAACGCCGGACTGTTAGACCCCTATTAGAAGCTATGCGGGCTGCTGAAGTGAAATACAGATGGGGTTCACCTTTTCGCTTAATGGCCACCCGGGATGGAAAATCAGCAGTCCTAAGATCAAAAGATGACCTACAAAAATTTACAGAAATACTGGGCTTGCCGTTGGTTGACTTTCCTGATTGGAGAATGAACAGCATTAGATCTCCTTTGCATCGCCCTGAGCAGTGGAGCCAAATCCCAATTAGAAGCAGAGGGAGGAAGACAAATAAGGACGGACAAAATATAATTATAAACGGGCACAATTAAAAATGGAATAGGTCCTAATTAAAAGGGAAGCTAGTTATAAGGAGAGGGGGATGGGGGGGTAAAGGAGGGGAGGAGAGGGATGGAAATGTATCCTCATTGGAAAAGGGGTGAAATATCAGGAGGTAGGAAAGTCCCAAAAGGAGGACTTTTTATTCTGCATTTCGGCAGAAGGGAGGACAATCCCAGGGAAAGGGGGTACACCCTCAGGGGGAGTGGTCCTGTGGGGGGGTTGGGGTGTTTTTCTTTTCTCTTTCTCTTTCTCTCCTTCTTCTCTCCATCCCAGGTACTTTTTTCTTGGAACGGATAAATTTTGTGGAGATGACAAGGGGAACCCCTGGAATGGAGGGGCATGGCAATGGATACAGGAAAGTATATACTCAGGATTAAATGCCAGAGGTGAAGATAGTATCATATAATGTAAGGGGCCTGGGAGCTCCGACCAAAAGGGGCCATCTCTGGTGCGAACTGCGTACCCTGGGAGCAGATATTGTATTTCTCCAGGAGACGCACTTCGCAGCAGGGTCGACCCCCCGTATGCCCTGTTTTCCATTCAACCAATGGTTTCATTCAACCTCTCCTATTCGTGGAGCTAGAGGAGTAACAATAGCCTTTAACAGGGCATGTCCATTTTCACTTATGGAAGTGGAGGTGGACCCTGAGGGTCGCTTTTTTGTTTGTAAAGGGGAGAATACATGGACAGAGCTATACATTTGCCTCAGTTTATGCCCCTGATAATGGTACGGTAGATTTTTTATTGAAAACATTGAAGAAACTGGAGAGGACTAGGGAAGGCGTTCTAGTACTGGGGGGTGACTTTAATCTTACATTGGAGCCTGAAATGGACACTTCATCAGGTAAGACAACATTATCCTTTAGAGCCCAAAGACATTTAAAAAAGAGTATAAGATCTCTCCATCTGGTGGTTAGTTGGAGGGCATTAAATAGCCGAGAAAAGGATTATAGCTATTACTCGAGGATACATAATACTTACTCACGGATTGACTTATTTTTGGTTGACTAATTTTATTTACATCTTGTGCAATCTTCTGTGATTGGATCAATTACGATATCTGATCACGCCCCAATAGCTTTGAGCTTACGAATGAGTGGGGTAAGTAAGAAGGAAAGGACCTGGCGATTAAATGAGTCCATTATGGACGATAAAAGGGTTTTTGAAACCCTACATAATAAATTGACATCGTATTTTGAAATCAATATACCAGGTGAAGTGTCCAATCAGTCGGTGTGGGAAGCGCACAAAGCAGTTATTAGGGGGGAAATGATCGCACAGGGCTCACGTTTGAGGAAGGAAAAACAAAAGGAAATTACAGATCTTTTAGAAGCAATACATAAATTAGAAATGAAACATAAAAATAGTCAGAACCCAGAAGACGCCAATAGGCTGGGAGAACTGAGACTCAACTTAACTAGATGTTTAGATCTGAAGGTCAAAAATAAACAAAGGTATTATGCTCACCGCTTTTACGAACAAGGTAGTAAAGGGGGAAAGTTGTTAGCTAGACAACTAAAGAAACAACAGGAGGCAAGGCATGTCCATAAGTTAATAGTAAATAATAAACAAGTAATTGACACCCAAAAAATAGCAGCTGAGTTCCAAAGCTACTATAAATCTTTGTACAATATAGATGCGGTTTCAACAGGAGCTGAGGACGGAGGGGTGCGGAATAAGATCCGAGAATACCTAAGGGCCTCGGAACTACCCGCTATTCCAACCGCCGCTCTTGAGGAAATGGAACAGCCAATTACGGTGGAGGAGTTGGTTAAAGTAATAAAGGGACTAGCACTGGGTAAAAGTCCAGGCCCAGACGGCTTTACGAATGCATATTATAAAAAGTTTCTCTCCTCCTCCCTTGTGCGACTATTTCAATTCTATAACAACATCTAGTCCCTTGCCCCCAGAAGCATTAACGGCGCATGTGACGGTCCTCCCGAAGGTGGGGAAGGATCCTCAGTTTTGTGTCAATTATAATTGACATTATATTTAATTATAATTATAATTGAGGCCCATCTCCCTCCTGAACTCGGACACAAAGATCCTATCAAAAATTTTGGCCCTCAGAATGCAAGATCATATAGCAAAGATAGTACACCTAGATCAAACAGGGTTTATAAAAGGCCGGGAAGCTAGAGACAATACAATCCGAGCTCTACAAATAAGCGAATTCCAAGGCTGGTTTTGTCAATGGATGCTGAGAAAGCATTTGATAGGGTTGACTGGGTCTTTATGTCCGAGGTCCTGAGGGAGGTGGGTCTAGGAGAACGCATGATGGGTTGGGTTCTGGCACTATATAACAACCCTAAAGCAAGGGTTAAGGTAAATGGTGGGCTATCAGATTATTTTAATATTCGCAATGGGACCAGACAAGAGTGCCCACTTTCCCCATTGTTATTTGCCTTGGTCCTTGAGCCTTTTATATGTAAGATTAGGAGGAACGGGGGGGTTACAAGGATCCGCATTGGGGCAGTGGAGCACAAGGTGTCGGCATATGTGGACAATCTTTTATTCTACTTATCTAAACCTCAAGAATCATTAAGAGAACTAATGCAGGAAATAGATAAATTTTGGGTTTTGTCCAATTTTAGGGTAAATTATGGAAAATCAGTTTTGATGCCAAGTCATGTCCCTACTAGGATGAGGACCTCCATCCAACATAATTTCCCTTTTATTTGGAATTTAGACTCATTGGTATACCTGGGGATACATATTACAGTAAATTTAAAGAAGTTATATGAAAAAAATTATGGAAAATCAGTTTTGATGCCAAGTCATGTCCCTACTAGGATGAGGACCTCCATCCAACATAATTTCCCTTTTATTTAGAATTTAGACCCATTAGTATACCTGGGGATACATATTACAGCAGATTTAAAGAAGTTATATGATCTTAATTATGGCCCGTTGTTTGAGAATATACAAAGGGATTTGCAAAGTTGGAAGGGTCACCTGTTGACCTGGTTTGGAAGAGTGAATGCTCTTAAAATGAATGTAATACCGAGGATTAGTTATATCTAATTCACGGTCCCTGTGACGCTCCCACAATCCTTTTTTAGGCAAATGAGAAGGGCCCTATCGAACTTTGTGTGGGGAGATAAGCACCCAAGTTTGTCATATGATATATTAAGGAAACATAAATTGGAGGGAGAGTTAGGACTCCCAGACATAAATCTGTATTATAAGGCCATGGCCTTGGTACGAATAATGAACTGGCGCCGTGACTCCTCAAACAAACTTTGGGTAAATCTGGAGAAGACAATAGCTGGCAGGACTTTAGAAGGAGCGCCCTGGATTCCAGCTGGGAACAGGGGATTATCGGAATGGACATCTCCAATAACTAAAACCACTTTATTAGTATGGGATAAGTTAAATGCCCTCGGTAAGTTTGCCCCCGTAATATCCTCCTTAGCACCAATGGAGGGATTCCCATGGTTTCAACCGGGGGAGGATGGAAGAAATGTAGAAGGTTGGGGTAGAGACGGGGGGGTAAAGTGTGCCAGGATAGCCCCGTCGGGCACACTGGTACCCTTAAAGGATTTAATATTGAACTGGGGAGACATCCCAATGTCTACCTGGAGATACTTCCAAATAGTAGATTTTTATAATAAAAGGAAATCACTGATTAGACCCCTAAATTCCCTCACTACGTTTGAACCTTGGTGTATAGAGAATCCAGAAGCTAAGCATTTACTATCTAGGATGTATAAATTGATACTTAAAACTCAAAATATATCAACACCTTATTATATTAAGGAGTGGGAAAGAGAAATAGGACAGAGGTTCTCGACTTTACAGATACAAAAGATGATTAAAATAACTCATGGCTCCTCAATAAACTCCCATACCCAGGAGATGGCATATACATTTTTGACCAGATGGTATCTTACCCCAGCCCGGTTAGCACAAATGTTTCCAAAAGCTGATGCATGCTGCTGGAGGGGATGTGAGGAAAGGGGTACATTCCTCCACTGATGGTGGACATGCCCTAAGATTATAAAATTTTGGGAGGCAGTGGCCCCTTGGATCAAGAGGTTGACTTCAAGACCTATAGAATTCTCGGTTATGCACTTCTTGTTCCACGGAATGCCATCCTCGAATAAAACATATAAAAAAAGTATTACCCCACATTTGCTGAATGCGGCAAAGGTATTGATACCAAGGTATTGGAAGCAATCCAATTGCCCCACATTGCTTGACTGGAAAAGGGAAGTAGATACAATAATGGATGCGGAAAAATGGGTATATATGATTAAAGATAAAAATGAGGAATTTAATGATATATGGGAAATCTGGAGAGATCATTCACCCGAGATATTATAGACTGGAATAGAAGTGTCGAATACTGCCATGCCACTCTCTTCAAAGTAAGAGGGGGAAGCATTTGCTTTACCGAGATGTGCTTGAGGTAGAAGGGGTGGGGGGTATGGGGAGATAAGTCCCCGCTCAACCCAACTATCCTTAATGATTATGGGAGAGAAGGAGGGGGGAAAGGAGGGGAGGGATGTTGTTGGGAGGGGGGTTTGATTATGTTTTGGGGTTTTTTTTGTTTTTTTCCCTCTCTCTTTCTCTCTTCTCTTCCATCCTCCCTCCATCCCCTCACAGAAGGGAGGGAGAGGGGAAGGTCGAAGACATATGTATGCACAAAGGGGGAAAGGGTTTTTTTTGTTATGGTGATACTTAAATATAAAGTTAATGGTGGAAGACTGAAAGAGATAAGGAGCACAGGAGACATCTGGGGTGCACAGGGATGGAGGGAGGGGGAAATACATGGATGAAGGGGGTATGCACTTTTGTGAAGGAGACTCAATTGAAGGAGTATTGAATTAATTAGGTGGAGTGGTTAAATATAAATGGGGGGGGGGGGGGGGGAAGTATTTTGGTGGTGAGGATTTTTGCTGAAGTAAGGTGAATATAATGATGTAAAATTGTTAAGTATAAGTACTGCTGTGGTGGTGATTTGAATTGGGGATTTTTTGTTTTTATGAGGTGGTGTGGTTAAATTTAAATGAATTGTGGGGGGAGAATTATTTAAAGGGGAAGTGGGGGGGAGTGTTTGGCACTAAAATATGGGGGGGGGGGAGGGATTGAAAAGGGGGAAATATTTTTTTTTTCTTTCCATTTTATGTTTAAGTATAAAGTAATGATGGTGAAACATTGAATGTACACAGATATAAGCTATAAATAAGAGTTGTATTATGTAACATTTGAGCAGAATTGAATATGTTTAAAATAAATAAATAAAAACATTTTTATTATAAAAAAAAAAAATTCATCCTTTTCAACTCCATGAATTAATTGCTTGGACTCCCTAAAATGGCCTGATTTTGGCAAATTTTACAGCACAGTGGGGGTTATTAACTAAAGGCAGATCCACTTTGAACTACAAGTGCACTGCAAGTGCACTGAAAGTGCACATGTAGTACAAAGTGGATTTTCCTTTAGTAAATAACCCCCATTGTCACTGTAACTACAACAACTCACTAAAAAACTGGTATTGAGCATTGAAAGAAGAAGCCACACATTGTTGAATATAAAACATTTTACTCCAAGCACATTCACATGTGCGTTATAAAAGGGTTTTTTAACAAACCAACATCTTTGGTGTATAATATGTATGTTTGACAGTATATAGCCTTTTTTGTGGCTAAATAGGCATGTTTAAAACCATAACATACACATCCCCAACTCAGGAACTTACAAAGTTCAACTTTGATAAAGTGAAGGCCATATGAGACATTGGTATGTCAAAACTGTGTTGATTTTGCCTTCATCAGATGGGTTGATCTCACCCCTGTAAAAGCCAAATTTTGAAGATGCACACAAATCTGGACTCAAAATGTGGATTTCTCTCGTGATCCCATGCCTAGAATGTGTGTCTTTTCCCAACATCTATTTTTCTAAAGCCACAAAACACACAGTGTGTCAACATGTGCTATCTGCCATCATGGGATATCAATGTACGCGTTTTGTGGGTGAAACCCCTTCCTCGAAACTAAAGTAGGTGAGAGGAAGGGGGTTGCGCCCCCGAAACATGTCCATTGATCCCCCATTATGGGAGCTAGCACATGTTGACACACTTGGCTTTATTTCAGAAAGGACAATCCACTTTGCCCTACAAGTGCACTTTCAAAAATCGCAATAAGCGTATATTGATTGGTTTGCGCAAAAGTTATAGCATTTACAAAATAGGGCATAGTGTTATGGCATTTTTATTATTCTTTTTTTTATTAGTATCGACGGCAATCTGCGATTTTTATTGGGACTGTGACATTATGGTGGACACATCGAACACTTTTGACACTATTTTGGGACCATTGTCAGCATTTATACAGCGATCAGTGCTATAAAAATGCATTGATTACTGTGTAAATGACACTGGCAGTGAAGGGGTAAACCACTAGGGGGCAATGAAGGGGTTAAGTGTGTCCTAGGGAGCGATTCTAATGCCACGTACACACGGTCAGATTTTCCGACAGGAAATCTTGGATGTGAGCTTGTTGTCGGAAAGTCCGACCGTGTGTATGCTCCATTGAACATTTGCTGTCGGACTTTCCGCTAACAAATGTTTGCTAGCAGGTTTTCAAAACTTTGTTGTCGGAAAGTCCGATCGTGTGTACACAAGTCCATCATGGGATATCAATGTACGTGTTCTGTGGATGCATCCCCTTCCTCAAAACTAAAGTAGGTGAGAGGAAGGGGCTGCACCCCCGAAACACGTCCATTGATCCCCCATTATGGGAGCTAGCACATGTTGACACACTGGGCCTTATTTCAGAAAGGACAATCCACTTTGCCCTACAAGTGCACTTGTAGTGCAAAGTGGTTTTGCTTTTTTGAAATAAGCCACAGTGTGTCAACATGTGCTAGCTCCCATCATGGGGGATCAATGGATACAGCTGTAACCTAATTAACCTAATTAACATGAGCTAATTAACTAATCCCTTTAGACAGCCTAGATGACTCAGACATGACTTTTAGGCCAGACTGGCCTTCTTGTAGTTCAGAAAATCCAATCAACATTATCACAATCAACATAGACTCTTCTTCACACAATAGCAGAGTTAATTAACACAAACAACAATGGGGATCTAATGACTCTTAGATCCCATACTATAGACTTATTTACAATACACATTTTATCAGACAACAGACAGACAGGTGCTGGAATTTACATCTTATTTACAATACACATTTTATCAGACAACAGACAGACAGGTGCTGGAATTTACATCAGCATCTCCTAACAGTATCTGTCCCAGCATTATGAATCAGCCACTATTCCAATATGGCAAATCCAGGGTCCTCAGAGTCTGTGTGTCCTGGGGGACCAGGACCCAAATCCACAGTAATACCACCTCAAGGGTCCCCAGGCATACAGCTCACAAAGAGCACCGTTCCCCCAAATGCAAGGGCCCCTGATCGATCGGCAAGAGGCTAGCATACAGTCCCCTCCAAAAGTCTCTCTCCCAGCTAGGTCTGTCACAAATACAATTCAGATCTCTTTTGTTGAAGAGATTGAAAGGTAAAGGCCTCTAAGTTTTGTTTATGTTTCAATTATAGTTCATGGATCTCTTCCAGCAAGGAGGTGTTGTGGAAAATTTTATTAATGTATATTGTCAGATGCCCCCCAGTGTCAGTTTTGCTGCAATACTCTCAGGTGAGTGTATTCGCACATACAGACGCTGGAGGAAGACCATTGGATGCGGAAACCTTTCTGTGGACACGGCAGATCTGTTGCTCCTTTAGGGATGTTAAATTATGCATTCATCGGGAGCTTGGCCACCTCATGACGACAGCATTAATGACTCCGAGCATACATGTCTGCGTACATGGGAACTATAGCATAACTATATGAAAATTGTGGATCACTGAGCCATAATTTTTATATGGTTCGCATCACTGGTAACAGTGGGAGTGTGCACACGGTTGTGTTCAAAGCCATGTGCTTGCCACATGGTTTTGCACACCACCGTCTGCACACGTCACTACTATATTCCTATTTTGAATGTATACATGTCTTTGGTTTTGTTTTTGACCCTGTTGGAAGGGTTTCTGTGTTCTCACATCCTGTTACATCCTTATATGGTCATTCACATCCTGTTTTAAGTTCCTGTGAGGTCACTTGCAATGTAAGAAGTGATTGGCTGTTGGAACCATCAATTCCTGTTTGTGAAAGCTTGCGAGCTGGAGAAAGGCAGTCATGCTGAGTTGATAATATAAGAAGGAGCAGATGGCTGTTTACTTGGAATGCGTGCATTTTTAGGTAAGATGCATTTATTTCATTAGACGAAATTGGTATTATATCATAAGATGGAAAGGGGTGCTTATTAGCACAGGAGATATGGCTGTGTGCATAGCTTACAGCCACATTTCCATAACAAAATGGCGGGCCAGGTCCAGGAGTGAACAGAACCTCCTTCAGAATCGGATCATTAAGATGTGCTGGGGAGGGTCTGCTTCACGAAAAGAACACATTTTTCGTCTTTTGAAATAATGCTGGAAGTTTGATCGTATGTCTGGTGTGTGCCTGTGTGTGTGTGTGTGTGTGTGTGTATGATTTGTATCTCGAATGTTTGTGCAAGGAGACTGTGTGCTGTGTGTATGTGTGAGTAACTGTAAGTTGTGTAATAAGTATATGAGAAATAGAAATGTATGATCATTTGCAGCCTGCAATGTGTGTGTGACTGATGCTGTGTAACAAGTTTTTTAATGCATGTGAGAAATTGATGAATTGTAATAATTACTTATGTATGGGCATGAGTTTTGTAGAGTGTTTAAGTGTCTCAAGACATAGATGGTTTTTCAAGTGTGCATGCTGTCTGGGGGAGGGGCGGCCAAACATTTTAAGTTGGCTACTCCCTGTTAACAATAGAAAGGTTTTGTTTTGAGATGAAAAGAACATGCAAGCATTCATTGTATGTACCTCTCAATGTCTTGTTCCTATAAAAGCTGATGTGAACTGAGTTTGAGAAGAGAGGGTATGTTACAGCCGTGTAATTGTGGGTTATGTGGCTTGGTTGTTTCATTGGATAGCAGGTGTTCCTAAGTTGTGCTTTTTCGTAACTCTAATGCCCCGTACACACGGTCGGACTTTGTTCGGACATTCCGACAACAAAATCCTAGGATTTTTTCCGACGGATGTTGGCTCAAACTTGTTTTGCCTACACACGGTCGCACAAAGTTGTCAGCATTTCCGATCGACAACCACGCGGTCACGTACACCACGTACGACGAGACTAGAAAAGGCCAGGTTCAGAACCAAGCGCGGCACCCTTTGGGCTCCTTTTGCTAATCTCGTGTTAGTAAAAGTTTGGTGAGAGACGATTCGCGCTTTTTCAGACTCGTGGCTTTCAGATCGTTTTCTGCCGTTCAGTTTGTGCTTGTGGGTTTGTATCTGCTCTTCAGTGCGTGCAGTCAGTTCGTATCAGAGTTTTCTGTGTGATCTTGCCTGCTCGTTGCTGTTTTTCAGGTCGCTCCTCACAGGCCTTGCTGTTCTTCAGTGCATTCTGTTACTTCGTTCTGAGCAGCCGACCGTTTTCTAGCCATGTTTCGTATGCGTACTCCTCGTAGAGTTCGTGCTGTGCGGGGGCTTGGTGTTGGGGTCCTGACCTTGACACAAGTCCAGTCCATGAACAGGGTGAGGAGGAGTTCATGGACCAAGAATTGGTTGCTTCAGCGTGACCAGTTCTGTCATATGCCTTTGCTCCGTGAGATCCGTGAGAATAATCCTGATGGTTTCAGGAACTTTCTCAGGATGACGGACCCCGTATTTCACCGTTTGTTGGCTTCGCTGACCCCCTATATCAGCAGGCAGGATACCTGCATGAGGCAAGCCATCACTCCGGAGCAGAGGTTGGTCTCTACCTTGCGGTATTTGGTCACAGGGAGAAGCCTGCAGGACCTCAAGTTCTCGACAGGCATCTCCCCCCAGGCTCTGGGGATCATTATCCCAGAGACCTGTTCTGTCATCATCCAGGTCCTGCAGAAGGAGTATATGAAGGTAAGATTTTTATTCTTTTATGTCACATTTTATTGTATTGAATGTTTGCTAATATATTGTATTTCTTTCCTCATTCCCTAATTACCATGATTGTAATATGCTGTGAATGTCCCCTTTGTCCTCATGCATGCTGGATTTTTATGTAATTATTATTTTATGTCCTTCATACATATTTGCCCTTCAATAACCTCTCCAGCATGGTGTCTCCTGCCCTATATTCACCTCATGTAGTCACTTAACAATGTATTTTATCAGCTCCATAGTAGTGCTTTACCCCAAACACCCCCTAAAATGTTTGGAAATGTTATTTTTGATTTAAATTCAGGCAGAGTGCCAGAGGCTTTTTTTTGTGGTGTCCCCAAATTTTTTGTAACCCTCCCTCCCCCCAACTGCTAAGTCAGCTGATCCCAATTCTCTATCCTCAATCATCTATCTGCTGACTTTGCCAAACCCATACACACTATACCCACCTCTTTAGTGCTCAGATTTATGGATGAATTCCCCAAAGCATGTAGTGCAAGGGCCTGCCTGTATACTTTCCAATGGTACTGTTTAAAATTTTTGTATCCTATTATTATCTTGATAGGTAATAGCAGAATGTTCAAATGTGCTCAAATGTGTACAGTGTGTATTTATATCTTTGTATTATGACACTTCTTACCTGTCCAGTGGTCTGCCAATAGTGTAACTAAGGAGGGGCTGTTCCAAGTAATACCCTGTATTTAGGCATTCATCTCTAAATGAAGTGAAGAGGGTTACCTGTCCAAGAGTTCCCCCCCTATAATGTTAGAAATGGCCCATGAGAGGGGGGGAGGGGGAATATGATAGGTGTACCTTATACTTTGTTGTTGTTAAATTCCCCTTAGTAAATGCTATCTGGAGGTTGCCCCATAATGTTTGTGTATAATCTGCTTGCCATGTATCTGTGAAAAAATATTAATGTTTATTGTTTTTTCCTCAACAGTTTCCTTCCACGCCACAGGAATGGCAGACTGTGGCCTCCCACTTTGCCCAGCGGTGGGACTTTCCTAACTGCGGAGGGGCAATTGATGGGAAACACGTCCACATCGTCCCACCACCCAACTCGGGGTCGTACTATTATAATTACAAGGGGTTTAATAGTATAGTGATGTTGGCGGTGGTGTCGGCTAATTACGAGTTCTTGTATGTGGACGTGGGGAAGAATGGCCGGATGTCCGATGGTGGAGTGATCGCCCAGACGGAGTTCTACAGGCGTCTCCAGAATGGCAGCTTGGACTTGCCACCTCCAGAGGACAATGTTGAAGGTCTCCCATTTGTGTTCGTTGCTGATGAAGCATTTGCGCTGGGGGACCACCTGATGCGGCCATTCCCGATGAGGACCCTCACCCCGGAACAGAGGGTTTTTAATTACTGGCTGGCCAGAGCCCGAAGAGTGGTGGAGAACACATTTGGAATCCTGGCCAGCCGGTTCCAATTATTTCTGACACCCATCCATATGGCGGAGTATAAACTGAACCATATAATACTTGCCTGCTGTGTTCTCCATAATTTTTTAAGAAAACATTCAGCCAACTATGCTGGCTCAGTTGGGCCTGAGGCCGGAATCCCAAATCCATCAACACTGACGGCGCTTGAAAGTGGCCGTCCTGGCTTGCCCTCCCTGAATGCCCGTGATGTCCGGTTACGATACCTGGAGTTCTTTGCGGGTAGGGGGGCTATCAATATGCCAGACAATCTGTGACACCTTTTTCAAATAAAAAACAACCAAAAGAAATTCTTTGTGGACATTTACTGCTTGTGTTTGTTTTAGCTGACCCTGACAGAAATGTGTTGAGTGCAGAAAATGTCGTGATTGGGTATCCTTATCAAAAACAGTGTTGGCTGGCACTTCCTAAATGCAAAAACACATTTCACTACAAGTGCACTTGCAACTGCACTGAACCTGCACTTGTAGTGCAAAGTGTATTTGCCCTTAGGAAATAACCCCCATTTTTGCATAAAACAGCAATTACATCACCCCAAAAGTGTTGTAGTGTTGAGACAATAATCCACACATTCTTGAGTAAGGCACTTTTTTATACCTGCACAATCACATGTGCATTTACGAAAGGTTTTTAAAACAAACCAACATGTTTGTTGTATAACAATGTTTGCAGTAGCATTATCAAAAATCGAAATATCCATTTCAGATAAAACAGGCCTGTGTAAAACCAACAAGAAAGCCAAAAAACTTGAACTTACAAAGTTCACATTAGGTAAAACCTGAAGGCTATATCAGACATCAGTATTTAGGAACTGGGTTTGATATAGCGTTCAGATGAGGGTAAATCACCCCTGGAAAAGCCAAATTTGGAAGATGCACACCAATTTACGAATGTCAACATGTGCTATCTGCCATCAGGGGGGATCAAGGGACGTGTTTTGGGGGAGCAAGCCCTTCCTCAACGCTACTTTATAATTGAGGAAGGGGTTGCACCCCCAAAACGCGTCCATTGATCTCCCGTGATGGCAGATAGCACATGTTGGCACACTGTGTGCATCCTCCAAATTTGGCTTTTCTAAACATTGAAAAAATGTTTGTAAGATTGGACCACGATAAAACAGGTGATTTTGTGGGGTTTAAATTCGCCCCAAAACATCAATAATGTTGTTATTTTTTTTAATAACATCACTGATTTGTTGCTGGATGTTTTGCAATTGGAGATTACACCCCATGATCTCCCCAATCAGTATCTGGGCACTTTCAGATGTAAAGCGTTCTCTCTCCCTCACATCACGATCACCTAAAAAGAGATAAAGAACAAAAAAAAGGTCTCAAAAATCTGCCACCATCCATCTCTTACCTGAGTCTGTGGTCGCAGACACTCACCTGTTGTGGTGCCAATCTCCACCACATCTTCTTCTTCCTCCTGCTCAGCTTCTTGTGTTGGTATTTCCCCTTCTTCCAGAGGTGGGGGGTCTCTGGTCTCCTCGGATGAGGGGTGTCCTCCGAGTCTTTTCTCCCCTATGTAAAACAAAAATGGTATACTTAGCACACAGATATTTGATGGCAGAACTAGAAATAGGAAACATTGCTTGGAAGTGGGGTACAATTGTCTATTTTAGCCGAGTTCCAAGATGTATATTTTTTAGTGTCCTTTGTCAAGCTGCAATACTTTACCTGTTTGGTACAAGCTTCACAGATGTAGCCCCCCCTATAGTATACATTGGAGCACCTGTGTGGCCCCCCTAATAAAAATGGTGTTCTGGGGTCCCACACTAGTGCTCCAGTGTCCAGATGTGAAAACAGCTGCTCAGTGTCCTCTCCTTACACACAATCTAGTTTGCATTTCATTCTAGTAACAAACCCATCTACACAAACAAATATTTGGCATCCAAGTAGGCCCCAAAAAATGTGTGAAAATGCATATGGCCTAAACAATGGTGTTCTAGAGGCCGAAAGAAAAATGTTTGATACGAACGAATAATGGGCCCATGAACATTAAAGTTGCCCTTTTTAAACGTTACAATTAATAAAAGCATATGGAGCAGAATGAACGTAATAAAGACAGAAAGAATAGGAACACAGCACAACTACTTACTTTTTTGCAGCACTCTCCGGATCTTTCGGTACTGCTCTGGCTCTCTCAACTTCAGGTCCGACCACCGCTTCCTGAGCTGATCTTTAGATCTTCGTACCCCGAAATTCCTCTCAAGACTCCTGACCACTTTCGCCATGATCTTAGCCTTTCGGATGTTCGGGTTGGGGTAAGGCCCATATTTTCCGTTATAGTCGGACTTCCTCATGATGTCGACCATCTCCAACATCTCCCCAAACGACATATTTGTGGCCTTAAAACGTCTCCTTCTGGATCGGGACGTGCCTGGATCCGGCCTTTCCTCCTCCTCCTCCTCGTTGCTAGAATTAGCACGCACCTGCTGTAACTCCGCAATCATGCTCTTCACCCACTGCGCCGAACGAAAAGGGGTGGGGAATAGACTAGAAAGAACGTCAGGGGCGGGCGGAGTTACACGCATGCGCAGTGTGTATAAAGCATAACACGCGTGCGTATTACGTACGATCTGTGAGCGGAGGAAGGAGCATTGGACGCGCCGATCGTAAGAACGAAGGTAAGAGACAAACTTGTGCCTATACTGCTTCTAGATTGAGGCCTATATTGTAACAAGATTAGGAGAGTTTTGTCTGACATTAGGCTTTGTCTTGTGTTGTGTCTTGCAGTGAACATGGATATCTTAATGAAAGACAATGACTTCATGTCAGTATTCATAGAGATGCTAAGTGAGCTGCCCTGTCTGTGGGAGATTACCCACCCCCATTTCAAGAACCAAGCAAAGAGGAAGGCAGCACTGGAGCAATTGTGTGAAATTGTGAAGCAGGTGATCCCCACGGCAGACGTCACTTATTTAAAGATTTTCATTGGTGGCCTGAGGAGCACATATCTGAGGGAGCGCAAGAAAGTCCTGGATTTACAGAGATCCAGAGCAGCAGATGGCATCTATGTCCCCAGGATGTTGTACTACGACAGGCTGCACTTTCTGGCAGGCCAGACTGAACCCAGGCCATCCCTCTCCAGTCTTCCTTCCACGCTTCCTTCCCCCCCGGCTTAGGCTTCTGACGCCCAACCTGGGCCTTCCAGGCCGCATGTGGAGGAGCCCAGATTGAGCCAGGTATAGCATTCCTCTAAATATTTCTGCTTGTCCAATCAATGATGTTAACTAGATGTTAGTTGGGAGTACTAATTTAGGATTGTGATTGATGATGCAAAAACTAAAACCATGTCCCTTTTTCATACACAGGGAAGTCTCAGCAAGGAGGTGGCCGGGCCGAGCCGGCTGGCTGATATCAAGGTCCCTCCACCCCCCCTGAAAACAGAAAGTGGCAGTAGGAGGAGTACCCTAGAGGAGGCTGCTATAGCATTCTTTTGGAGGGCTACAGAGGTCCTGGGAGCACCACACACCATGCAGGAGAACATTGCTGCCTTCATAGCCTATAAAATGCAGAGGATGGAGGAGGGCCAAAAAGCCATGTGTGAGGCCCTCATATCGGAGGCTCTGGAGAAAGGTATGAGGGGCCAAATTACACCTCACACACATCTTTGGGATGGTCCTCCTCCTCCTGCAGGTCCTCCTCCTCCTCCTCCCTCTCCTCCAGGTCCCCCCAGTCCTCCTCCAGGTCCCCCCAGTCCTCCTCCTCCTCCAGGTCCTACTCCTCCTTGTGCCACATCTCCAACTGCACAGCCACAGCCCGGAAG
Organism: Aquarana catesbeiana; assembly: GCF_042186555.1. Classification (NCBI taxonomy): domain Eukaryota; kingdom Metazoa; phylum Chordata; class Amphibia; order Anura; family Ranidae; genus Aquarana; species Aquarana catesbeiana. Next base: position 130,486,273 of record NC_133330.1, read on the forward strand.
GAAGCGTGGAAGGAAGACCAGACAGTGATTGCCCTGGGTTCAGTCTGGTCGGCCAAAAGATGCAGCCTCTTGTGGTACCACAGCCTGGGGACACAGATGTCATCTGCTGCTATCCAGGTCTCTGCGAATTCTGGACCAGACTGCCCTCCCTTAGATATGGACTCCTCAGGCCACCAATTTTGATGTTCAAAAATTGATGTCTGCCGTGGGGGTCCCAGGCTTTGCTAATTTCTCATGTTGATCCAGTGTTGCCTTCCTCTTTGTTTGGTTCTGATCCCTTAATAAAGGATTTTTGTTTTGAATTATACTCTCCTATGTGTTTTACTTCAAAAATGACAGTTGGTTTGTGAGGATTCAGGTACCTTTCAAATATACAATGTGAAATGAACAAGGGACACCAACAACAAACAATCTCCTGGAGATTAAATAATAAAAGATATCAATGGTGTTGGGGTAACTTGACACACAAAACACACACAAAAATATTCTGGAGTAAAAATAACATTGAACAAAGATCAGCCTTGGAAAAAATCCAAACAAAAAAAAAGGCTTAAAATCCAAAAAAAAAAAAAAAAATTAAACAATATAAAACTGTCAGATGTGACAACTAATAACAATATATTCAGGGAATCCCACTAAAAAAAACACAAATAAAACTTTGTGAGAAGTGTGTGTGAATATGAGCAGCAAAACTACTTAATTCTTGTGACATTATAAAGAAGAAGAGAGTGCGCTGTATTAAACCATTTTTAACATTGCAGCGTGACGAAAGTGCTGTATCCATTGCGAACGCTAAGTTTACCAGAACGAGCTGTCCCGTGTCAGAATTTCTTCTGAGCATGCGTGGCACTTTGTGCGTCGGAACAGGCCACACACGGTCGGAATTGACGCGATCAGATTTTGTTGTCGGAAAATTTTATCTCCTGCTCTCCAACTTTGTGTGTCGGAAAATCCGATGGAAAATGTCCGATGGCGCCCACACACGGTCGGAATTTCCGACAACACGCTCCGATCGGTCATTGACCATCGGAAAATCCGACCGTGTGTACGGGGCATAACACCTTTTTTTAAATGTTTGTCTAAGTGTTCATTTAGTATCTCAAATGTGTAATTTTGTGGGGAGAAATTTTTAGTTTTGGCGGGAAATGCGCCATTTTGTTGTGGTCTGGCTTTTGTTGTGGTCACCATGTGCATTGGCGACCATTTTGAAGACCTGTGGACCTTCCTACAGGGGAAGCTGCTCCAAGTTCCTTTGTGTGTAGCCATGTTGTTTGGGCTGCCGCCTGCTCTCTCCTTTTAAATGAATTCTACTTTTGTACTGTTTACATACTTTTCAAGGAAGCTATTGCGTTTTCTGTATTGAATATTGGTGTTGAGTGAAATCTCTACTTTGCACTGAATTTCAATGGATAACAAGACTAGCTTTAACTGAGTTTTTGTACACAGCGGTGTGTGTTATTTTAATTTTTTTAATGTTTGGGAGTTTCTTAGAGGGCAATTCATTGTTTTAAGGCTTGTATCGCTTTAGCTAAGGTTTGTTAGCCTGCAGTATCCCTCCCCTCCCTTTTCCTGTACATTGATATGTAAATAAACCAGTTTGAGGGGTTTTAGAGCTGGGCATGCAGCATTTTATGTATCCACAGGAAGTTGGTGGGGGGGGGGTGTTTGGGGTCCTATCACACAAGCAAATGAGATTTGCACTCGGAAGGACAATGGGAAAATACTGGCGTTTAAAAGTGTTTTAAATGTAATTCCAATTGTTTTAAAGAAATGTATGTTTCTAGTGAAGAAATCTCGATTTTGGCGGGATCAACAACTTAATTTCATGTGTTAATGGCGCCATTTTGTTTGTGGCTGCAGTGGCAGGAAAAAGACTTTGGTTGAACTCCTTTAGCTGTCTTTTTGCAGGAGTTTCAGTTTTTGGCTTTTGTTACACTGTGGTATTTCTGTCTCAAAACTTGTGGTTTGACTTCCCAGGGGATATGTGAGTCAAGGGGGATTCCCTCCCATTTGCAATATGGGGGCTTACTCCACCCACTCCTGGAAAAAAAGTTTTTATTTGTTGATGTTAGCCATAGATTTTTCTAATGTCTTGATAGACAAAATATAAAGCTATTCAAGGCTTCCCCTCCCCCCCCCCCTCTTCCTACTGTGCAACAGGAAGTTGGTGGGAGGGGCTTGAGGTCTTTTGACTTGTGTTTGGAAAGACAAAATAATTTTTATTTTTAAATTATATTAAGGTTTATACTGTAATACAGTTTTGGGTAGAGAGCAAACAGGAGACATCCATGTTATTGTTGTAATATCTAGGTACAGGGAGAAGCTGCAGTGTTGTGTAAAAAAAAACAGGCAAAAGTACTCTGTGTAGATTCGTCTGGCGACGCAGTGTACGGTCGTTCAGCGAAATGCGCTTGTGTATGCATACACTGTGAGGGGTTGAGACATAATTCGGGGGGTGATCTGTGGTTGTTGGCGAATCATTTGGCATAGTTAATAGTTGGTTGTTAAAAGAGTGGTACTCTGTAGTTCCGTGCCAAAAGTGTTGGGACAACAAGTTATAGAGTTGATGCCTCGTTTTAGTGTTTCTAGTTGAGTGACTAATTTGTAGTCTGTCAATCCACCGTGTAAGAAGACACCGGGCGGTGGTCTCTGAAATTGGTGCAGGTGTTTCCCTGGATGCAGGGATAAGACGATAAGCCGATTCGAATCGCCATGGGCAATGGCAGTCCGTGCAATGGAAGGATTGCGAGACTTCCCACAGTCAGACAGATGCACAAGAGCATGGAGTCTGAGGAAAAGGCCATTAAACCCCAGAAAGATTGACATAGGTGGTCCAAGGATACTATTTTGGGTATCCCTCTGGAGTTGATGTAGCGCGACTGCGGCTTCAGAAATCTGTAATGTTGAGTGAGTTGACGGATGCGTAGTACATGTTTGTGTGATTAAAAATACACAGGCCTGTTTTTGAACTTTGTGTGGCTGGTCCATGCAAAGATTTCGAAATGCTCTCGTGCTTTTAAAATTGTATACTTTTTCCATCGCTAAAAGAGTGAAGGCAGCATTCCATCTGGTCCTTTTTATTTTTTTTTCATTTTCGTTTTTGGGAACTATGAAATATCTCCCCCACATTTGTATCTAAATGTTTGTCTTTGTTTCAATATTTGTATGTGGTAACAAGATGTTTGAACCTACCGCGGCAGTCCTCTTGCATGTCGCGGCTGTTGTATTTTAGTAAAAACGTGAAACTAAGGTTTACAGAGGGTTTAGTTATTATCGGTTTTGTGGAATGTCAAGTGACAATTTGCCAATGTACACAAATGTTGTATTGTTTACCATTCTTTGAAGGATAGAGTTAATGACTTTTGTTTATAAGTATCTTTTCAGGTCCAAAGAGTTTCTGAAAGTGTGTGTACAGGTGTATAAGAAGGTAAAAGTATCATAGGCTGTTTCATTGTTTTATTCTGCACCATTCTAAACCCTACATGTCTTCCTCCAGTTTGTAATGAGGAGGGAAGAAAAGGGGGAATGAGAGTGGTGAGAATGACAATTTTTCAAACCAATAATACTAACCTTTGTAATTCTAACCAAGTTTGTGCCAAGACTGTTTTTCTTTGATAGAATTTGAATCAGCAAGCAGCATTTTGGTGAAAGAGGCTCCTATCCCAGATGCTAAGAACCTTTTTGTCACTGGTTCCAGGTATTACACCCCAGATGGTAAGCCACGCACAGGTTATGCAGTGACCACAGTCCCGATGTCTGGGTTATTGTCATATGAGGTTTGCTTGAAGGTCAACCAAAACCAGTGTTGTACTTTCCTCATTAGCTGTCACCTACATTCTCAGTTGATGGGGTGGGTGCAATCACTATAACATGAACTTCAAAAAGTCCACCACAGGGTTCATGAGCCCATCCTGGACCCTGACACAATAACCAGTTTACATTCTTTCCAACCAGGTGACTGGGTCATTGTAAAGAAGCTCGGGGGATGAGACCACGCCAGCCACTGCAAGAAGCGGATCAACTACACCAAAAGGATGAGGAGTATCTTTATATTTTTAAAGTGTATTTTCCAACTAGCTAAAAAAGAGAACAGGACACACGGTCGGGTATTAGTGCCCCAGCGATGACGGCGGTACATGATATATAGGACGTTCATATTGGTGTGAGGAGTTTTGACAGACTAGTAAAATCAACAGACACCTGTCAATAGAATTTAACAAAACATTTCTAGAGGGTAAAATTAATTATAATTTTAACAATAGCTCTGGTTCTTGCCAGCTTTGGTATCGGGATAACTAGGTAGCCCACAAGTGTGCTTCAACTGTAGTTTGGTATTAATGCAGATCTACAGCTTATAAGGTAATTCCCCTAAGGCAAGAGGTTCATGTGTGCTGGTGAAACTTGTCCCAGCATCTTATGTCATGGCTGATCGTGAGGCTCTGATGGCGCGAGAGGAGGTAAGAATGTCAGGAACAGCTGGAAGGGAATTGCTTGTACACGGTGGGGGCTTGACCTTTTGAAACGCTTGAACAATTTCTCATCCATGAGGATGGGATGTTTTCATGTAACTGTTGAAGCTACAAGGAAGTTCCCACAGTCCAAGGGGGTTTCTGGGAATTCATAAGTAGGGATGAGCCGAACACCCCCCTGTTCGGTTCGCACCAGAACATGCGAACAGGAAAAAAGTTCGTTCGAACATGCGAACACCGTTAAAGTCTATGGGACACGAACATGAATAATCAAAAGTGCTAATTTTAAAGGCTAATATGCAAGTTATTGTCATAAAAAGTGTTTGGGGACCTGGGTCCTGCCCCAGGGGACATGGATCAATGCAAAAAAAAGTTTTAAAAACGGCCGTTTTTTCAGGAGCAGTGATTTTAATAATGCTTAAAGTCAATCAATAAAAGTGTAATATCCCTTTAAATTTCGTACCTGGGGGGTGTCTATAGTGTGCCTGTAAAGGGGCGCATGTTTCCTGTGTTTAGAACAGTCTGACAGCAAAATGACATTTTGAAGGAAAAAACTCATTTAAAACTACCCGCGGCTATTGCATTGCCGACAATACACATAGAAGTTCATTGATAAAAACGGCATGGGAATTCCCAAAAGGGGAACCCGAAACCAAAATTAAAAAAAAAAAATGACGTGGGAGTCCTCCTAAATTCCATACCAGGCCCTTCAGGTCTGGTATGGATATTAAGGGGAACCCCGGCCAAAATTTAAAAAAAAAAATGACGTGGGGTTCCCCCTAAATTCCATATGGATTTTAAGGGGAACCCCGCGCCAAAAAAAAAAAAAAAAACGGCGTGGGTCCCCCCAAAAATCCATACCAGACCCTTATCCGAGCACGCAACCTGGCAGGCCGCAGGAAAAGAGGGGGGGACGAGAGTGCGGCCCCCCCTCCCTCCTGAACCGTACCAGGCCACATGCCCTCAACATTGGGAGGGTGCTTTGGGGTAGCCCCCCAAAACACCTTGTCCCCATGTTGATGAGGACAAAGGCCTCATCCCCACAACCCTGGCCGTTGGTTGTGGGGGTCTGCGGGCGGGGGGCTTATCGGAATCTGGAAGCCCCCTTTAACAAGGTGACCCCCAGATCCCGGCCCCCCCCCTGTGTGAAATGGTAAGGGGGTACATAAGTACCCCTACCATTTCACGAAAAAAGTGTCAAAAATGTTAAAAATGACAAGAGACAGTTTTTGACAATTACAGTCTCTGACTGCACCTACCTACCAGTACCTGCACAGCGGCTCTTCTCTATCAAGACCCCACAAGCAAGCCACCTACGGTCCATTGGGGAGCCTGTGCCTCTTTGTGCCGTTCACTCCCTGTCCCAACTCCAGGGGGGGACTGCGCTTAGTCGCAAGGCGAACTCGCTCTCGGCATATCGGCCTCGGTGAGTACCATTAGTGACAGTACAAACCAGCCATGTCTGAGGCCGACAGAGCGCGTTCCCCATTGGAGATCCTGTGTCAGCAGGTCTCGGCCCTCACTGAGGCAGTCCAGAAATTGCAAGATGGCTACGCCCAAATTGATGGCCGCCTTCAGCAGCTTTCCGGACCATCTCCAGCTCCTGCCACGGCTTCTGTACCTCCCAGTGGAGCTTCCTCTCCTCAGATACCAACTAATCCCACTGTGGTCATGGCCGCTCCAGAACCTAGGGTCCCCATTCCAGAGCGTTTCTCCGGCAATCGCAAGAAGTTCAGGGCTTTTAAAAATGCTTGCTCTCTGTATCTGGCTCTGCAACCCAGGACCTTTTCGTCAGAGGTGGTAAAAGTTGGGTTCATCATTTCTCTCTTGGCCGATGAACCACAAGCTTGGGCTCATAGCCTAATGGAACAGAGGAACCCTATACTGAATTCAGTAGATGCCTTCTTCGAAGGTATGGCACAACTTTATGACGACCCCCAGCGCACGGCCACGGCCGAAGCCTTATTGCATAACCTGAGCCAAGGACGAAGACCAGTAGAGGACTATATCGTAGATACTGGCTGATACTGCTGATACTGGCTGGAATGAACCTTCCCTTAAATACCAGTTCCGTCAAGGGCTGTCTGAAGCATTGAAGGATGAGCTGGCCAGGATTGAGACCCCTGATTCTTTGGAAGACCTCATCCAAATTACTACTAAATTGGATCGTCGCATGCGTGAGCGACGCACAGAGCGCTTCCAGACTCCTCGCCCTACCTGGATGATGCCTAAACCAACTCCTGTCCATCCACCTTACACAGCTCCACCAGTTTCTACCGCTCCTGAAGCTGAACCAATGCAGCTCGGTCTAGTCCATGCCCCATTCACTTCAGAGGAAAGACTACGTAGGCGCCAGGGCAATCTGTGCCTTTATTGTGGGGGTTCTGGACCCTTCCTTCGTTCTTGCCCCGTGAGACCCAGTAAGTCCTAGCTACGGTCTGCTATTAATCAACAAGTTACCGGTTCTTCTCAGCCTTATGTAACTCTTTTTGTCTCCTTACAGCTTCCGGAAAAGGAGGTTCACCTACCCGCTATAATTGACTCCGGAGCATGTAGCTGTTTTTTGGACGCCTCATTAGCCGCAAGCTTGCATGTTCCTTTGACCACGAAGAACCAAAGTCTACGGATCCACCTGGCCGATGGGTCTCTTCCCCGCTCTGGGCCCATCACGCAGGAAACCAGACCCATCCTTACCACCACTGATACTGGCCACCAGGAATACCTGCGCTTTGATATCATCTCTTCTCCGATGTTCCCCATAATCTTGGGACTCCCATGGCTTCAAGCCCACGAACTACAGATCAACTGGAATAAGAAAGAAGTCTCTTTTTCGTCTCAATATTGTTCCAGACATTGCCTCCTTCTGGCCCCAGCCTCTGTTTCTACCATTGCAACCATGTCCGATAGTCTGCAACACGTACCCGAAAGCTACCTAGAATTCAGAGATGTGTTTGATAAACAACAGGCAGACTGTCTACCACCTCATCGGCCTTACGACTGCCCTATAGACCTGTTGCCGGGTGCTGAAATTCCTTTTGGTCGCATTTTCCCTTTGTCCGAAACAGAATTAAAAGCTCTTAAAACATACATTGATGAAAATCTTGAGAAAGGGTTCATTCGCTCCTCCTCATCACCGGCTGGAGCTGGTATTTTCTTTGTAGAAAAAAAAAGATGGATCCCTCCGACCTTGCAACGATTACAGGGAATTAAATAAAATTACCATCAAGAATCGGTACCCGCTTCCTCTCATCCCGGAATTATTCCAACGTTTCAGATCCGCCCGCATCTTCTCCAAACTAGACTTGCGTGGCGCATACAATCTCATCCGGATCCGAGCAGGCGATGAATGGAAGACCGCCTTTAGATCCAGGTTTGGACACTATGAGTACCTGGTAATGCCGTTTGGACTCTGTAATGCCCCGGCCATGTTCCAACACCTAGTGAACGATATCTTTCGTGAATATCTTGACGACTTTCTAGTAGTCTACCTTGACGACATTCTCATTTTTTCAGCCACCTTGGAACTCCATCGGGTACATGTCAAACTGGTTCTCTCGATTCTCAGAAAACACAAATTATATCTCAAGGCGGAGAAATGTGAATTTGAGAAGACTACAGTGCAATTCTTAGGATTCATAATCTCAATTGATGGCGTTGCAATGGACCCCCAGAAGGTCAAAGCAATCCAGGAGTGGCCAGCTCCTGTAGACAGAAAAGGGGTACAACGGTTCTTAGGTTTCTTCAACTTCTACCGGAGATTCATTGTAGGGTTCTCAGCTATCGTGGCTCCCATTACTCAACTGACACGCCAGCATAATCGTTTTCAATGGTCCTTGGAGGCTCATGAAGCATTTCTAAAATTGAAAGCACTATTCTCGTCTGCACCAGTCTTACGACACCCTGATCCAGCCCTGCCTTTTATTCTGGAAGTCGATGCTTCAGAGACCGCTACTGGTGCCATCCTCTCACAAAGACAAGGGCTCAAGGCTCTATTACATCCTGTGGCTTTTGCATCCCGGAAATTAAGCATCCCTGAGAGAAACTATGACGTAGGCGATAGGGAGTTATTGACCATCAAATTCGCCTTAGAGGAGTGGAGATATCTGCTTGAAGGGGCGTCCAATCCTATCATGATCTTTACTGACCACAAAAACCTGGAATACCTGCAAACTGCTAAACGTCTAAGACCCAGGCAAGCCCGATGGGCTCTCTTCTTTTCCCGATTTAACTTTCACATATCTTATAGACCAGGTTCAAAGAACGGAAAAGCGGACGCACTTTCAAGGATGTTTCATGAAACTTCCCAGGTAACAGAGCCAAGTACCATTTTGTCTCCGCAAAATTTCCTCCTGGTTACTCAAGGAGACCTAATGTCCGCAATCAAATCTACATCCGCTCAATGCTCTGAACCCCACGTATCTTCTATGGAAAAACGCAATGATTTATTTTGGTCTCATGGAAAAATCTTCGTCCAGCTGGAAGCTAGGCTACTAACCCTACAGTCCTTTCATGACCACAAGCTAGCAGGCCATTTCGGGTCACAAAAGACAATGGAATTGATCTCACGTTCCTTTTGGTGGCCAGGCTGGAGACAAGACTGCAAAAACTATGTTTCATCCTGCATCCCGTGCCAGCGCAGCAAAGGCTCAAATACAAAGTCGTGGGGCCTACTCAAACCCTTGTCCATCCCTGAACGCCCATGGGCGGAAATCTCCATGGACTTTATTGTGGATCTGCCTCCATCAGGAGGGTTCACGACTATCTTTGTCGTAATTGACCGACTCTCAAAAATGGCACACTTTCTGCCCATGGTGGGTACTCCCTCTGCCTCCACTACTGCTAGCATGTTTTTTAAAGAAATTATCAGGCTTCATGGTACCCCGGTGAGCATCACCTCTGACAGAGGGGTTCAATTTACTTCAAAATTTTGGAAGGAATTATGCAAGACCTTGGAAATAAAAATTTGCTTGTCTTCTGCTTATCATCCTCAAAGTAACGGTCAGACAGAGAGGACAAATCAAACCCTGGAACAATACCTCCGATGCTTCTGTTCCGATTCCCAGGATGAATGGTCCTCCCTCCTGCCATATGCAGAATTTGCATATAACAACTCCATCCATTCCGCTACCAACCAGACACCTTTCTGGTCCAATTTTGGATTTCACCCTTCCTTTCTTCCAGTTTCCATCCCTGAATTATCTGTCCCTGCAGTGCAGAACCGAATAAACTCTATCCAGTTAAATTTCCAAAAGATCAAAGCAGTGATGCAAAAAGCTCAGGATGACTACCAAAAATATTACAACAGGGGAAGGAAGGAGAACCCGGCCTTTAAAGTAGGCGAAGAAGTGTGGCTATCAACTATCCATCTCAGACTGCCAATTCCCTCCCGGAAACTGGGGCCAAAGTTTATAGGTCCTTTTAAAATAAAAAGGGTAATCAACCCAGTCGCTTTTGAATTAGCTCTTCCTGATGCTTACAAGGTGCACCCAGTCTTCCATGCATCCCTCTTAAAGCCTATTGCTCCCAGCCCTTTTTCTGACAGAGAAAAACCTCCACCGCCACCGGTTCTAATCGACGGAGAAGACGAGTTTGAGGTAGAAAAAATTCTAAATTGCAGAAAAAATGGCAGACAGTTAGAGTATTTAATCAAATGGAAGGGGTATCCTTCTGAGGATAACTCCTGGGAACCAGCCAGGAATCTACATGCTCCTCAGCTTCTCCAGGCTTTCCACCGACAACATCCAGAACTGATGTCAACCTTGGGTGTCCAGAGGCCACCCCTCGGGGGGGGGGGGGGGGCACTGTCAGAAGAAGCCTTCGTTCCGGTCCGGTCGTTTTTCACGCATTCCCGGCGGAACGGCGTTCCGGCGCATACGCGTTCGTGGCTCGGCGTTACGACGCTCGCGCACTGGTGCACACCCAACGTGATTCCCTGGGCAGCCTATAAAAGGCGCTCAGAGAATAAAACAAGTTGCTGGTTTGTCTCAGCTTCCTGTATTACCTGAACCTGTATCCTGCATCTCTGCCTGACTACCCGTTGTGACCCGGATCTGCCTTTGGACTTCTCTTGCCTCTCTCCTGGACCTGACCTCTGCCTGTTTATCGGATTCCCACCAATCTCCTGTGTTTGACCCTCGGCCTCTTACCTGGACTGTCTCCTGTCTCCTAGCCTGACCTCCTGCTTGTACCTGGACTCTCTTGATCTTGTCACCTTACCTTGCAGATCCTGCAGTGCCATAGCACCATTCCAGTGTTTGATCCTCTGCCCAGCTTCGGACCTTCTGCCTGTGGTCTCTGACTGCACCTACCTACCAGTACCTGCACAGCGGCTCTTCTCTATCAAGACCCCACAAGCAAGCCACCTACGGTCCATTGGGGAGCCTGTGCCTCTTTGTGCCGTTCACTCCCTGTCCCAACTCCAGGGGGGGACTGCGCTTAGTCGCAAGGCGAACCCGCTCTCGGCATATCGGCCTCGGTGAGTACCATTAGTGACACATATCAAGCCGTGTTTTCCTTTTTATGGACTGTAAAGACTGATTCATTTCCAGGTGCAAGAAGAAGATCAAGATTCATCGAGGGACACATGGGAGGATATGACAAAGAGGAGGAGCTGTTGTGGAAAATGTTATTAATGTATATTGTCAGATGCCCCCCAGTGTCAGTTTTGCTGCAATACTCTCAGGTGAGCGTATTCGCACATACAGACGCTAGAAGAAGACCATTGGATGTGGAAACCTTCCTGTGGACACGGCAGATCTGTTGCTCCTTTAGGGATGTTAGATTATGCATTCATCGGGAGCTTGGCCACCTCATGAGGACTGCATTAATGACTCTGAGCATACATGTCTGCGTACATGGGAACTATAGCATAACTATATGAAAATTGTGGATCACTGAGCCATAATTTTTGTATGGTTCGCATCACTGGTAACAGTGGGAGTGTGCACATGGTTGTGTTCAAAGCCATGTGCTTGCCACATGGTTTTGCACACCACCGTCTGCACACGTCACTACTATATTCCTATTTTGAATGTATATATGTCTTTGGTTCTGTTTTTGACCCTGTTGGAAGGGTTTCTGTGTTCTCACATCCTGTTAAATCCTTATATGGTCATTCACATCCTGTTTTTAGTTCCTGTGAGGTCACTTGCAATGTAAGAAGTGATTGGCTGTTGGAACCATCACTTCCTGTTTGTGAAAGCTTTTGAGGTAATAAAAGGGTATGCGAGCTGGAGAAAGGCAGTCATGCTGAGCTGATAATGTAAGAAGGAGCAGATGGCTGTTTACTTGGAATGCGTGGGTTTTTAGGTAAGATGCATTTATTTCATTAGACGAAATTGGTATTATATCATAAGATGGAAAGGGGTGCTTATTAGCACAGGAGAAAGGGGCGGCGCTAGGTGGGTGCTTGGGTGTGCTGAAGCCCCCCCAAAATATCTTCAAGCACCCTCATAGCACCCCCAAAAATTCCACTGAGGTAGTGGCATAAAATGTGCACATTTAAAGAATAAATATATTTTACTTGATGCGAATCCTGCCCTGCTTGGCTGAGGACTCTTTTTTGAAGAGGAGGGATACAGCCGCATAAGCCGCTGAAGCTTAGTTAGATCTGGCTGAGAGGGGGCGGATTGATCCAGAGTGCTGTGCAGAGGTGCAACTTTATAAAAGACCCTGTGACACATGGTGCCTCTGCATTTGGCGCGCAAAAGAAGGGGATGGAGGAAGCATGGTATTGAGAGAGAGCTTGAGCCCAGCCCAGCCCAGAAGCCTGAAGGTATGGTAACAGCTGAGCTGGCTGATTCTTTACATGGTAGACCGCTGGGGAGGGAGAAGAGCTGCTGTATGCAGGGAGCTGACTGAGTCTGCTGTGCTATTCAGACACAAGAGCAGGGGGGGAACAGGGGGGTTTCCTGTTGTTTGTCCGTGGAGGAGGAAGCATTTGAAGGATGGTTGCTGACTGTTACTGGCTTTTCTTTTTATAAGGGAGCTGCTGCGGAGTGAGCCTGGAGAGGGGGAGGGGGGAGTGAGACATCACTTTGCAGTCCTCAGTCTCATTTGATCTGTCAGCAGCAGACAGCCTAATCTGGAGTCTGAGCTGAGCTGTTGTAAGAGACATCCTGCCCTGTGGTCTATTCTTGGCACTCTGATTTTCCCTGGGCTGCTGGGCACTACCACTGCAATCATTAGAATGCCCCCCAGATCAGTACAGTCAGTACCCAAATGATGATTATCCCCATTAGAGCGCACCATTACACTGTACAGGGCACAGAACTGGTGTGTGGGTTTTTTTTTTTTTTTAACAAGACTTGATTATCACTTTAACCACTTCAGCTCTGGAAGGTTTACCCCTTCCTGACCAGGCCATTTTTTGCAATATGGCACTGTGTTATTTTAACTGACAATTGTGCGATGTTGTACCCAAATAAAATGTGTGTCCTTTTTTTTTCTCCACAAATAGATCTTTCTTTTGGTAGGATTTGATCACCTCTGCGTTTTTATTATTTTTTACGCTATAAGCAAAATAAGACACAATTTTGAAAATAACCCAGTATTTTCCTTTTTGCTATAAAGCATTCAATAAGAAAATGTCAAATCAAATTTCTTCATTAATTTAGGCCAATATGTATTCTGTTATATACTTTTGGTAAAAAAAAATCTCAATAAGCATATATTGATTGGTTTGTACAAAAGTTATAGGGGTTAATTTACTAAAGGCAAATAGACTGTGCACTTTGCAAAGTGCAATTGCACTCTACAAGTGCTTTTGCTTCAGAGCTTAGTAAATGAGCAGAAGCTTTGATAACTTCCATAATCCAATCATGTGCAAGCAAAAATGCAGTTTTTTTTTTCCTTGCACGTGATTGGGTATTCTTTCCAAAGTGAAGCTTTACCTCGTGTACTAAGCTTTGAAGCAATTGCACTTTCTAAGGGCAAATGCACTTTGCAAAGTGCACAGTCTGTTCCTTTAGTAAATCAACCCCATAGTGTCTACAAATGAATATATATGTACATGGATATACAATTTTTATTTTTTACTAGTAATGGTGTCGATCAGCGACTTATAGCGGAACTGCGCTATTTCAGTGAGCATGTTGGACACTGCCACTTTTGGGAACCAGTGACATTATTACAGTGATCAGTGCTAAAAATATGCACTGTTATTGTACTAATGACACTGGCAGGGAAGGCTTAACATATGGGGCGATCAAAGGGTTAAATGTGTGCCTAGGGAGTGCTTGCTAATTGTGGGGAAGGTCCTTTTCATACTGGAAGACATGGATCAGTGATTCTGCTTCATAAACACAGGATCTATGTCATTCTGTGTGTACAGAAGACAATCTGCCTTGTTTACTTACTCATTTTGTCAGAGTACTGAATGATCATGGGTCCCGGTGGACATTCGGTCCATGGGTTTTGCTGATTAGCTCACACTGTGTAAAAGCCCAAAAGTGCAGAATCATGTGTATAAATGCGTGATTCTGCACAGAGCGGCCACCCTGTAGCAGTAAATCTGCTATGGGGTGGTCCCAAAGCGGTTAAGCACTTCTTTCGATCTGTTGTATGGAATGTTGGCAGTAATCTGAAATACCTCTTTATTGCTCTAACAGTTGCTGGCTGCCAGTCTGCTGCTCATCCATTGCTGTCTACGATTACTGGGTGCCAATTCCATCTTCAGGTCTTCCACCACTGCCTCTTTTGATCCCCAACCAGCAACAAGTTTCAGAGTTCTGCTTTAAGGTGGGTTCCTGCAATGTTCTTTCTGAGTCATGTCCTGGGTCTGCTCTTAAACAGTACTTTCTATCTGTTGTGTGGAATGTTAGCTTTGCTCTGAATTACTTCCCTTGCCTCAACAGTTGCTGGTTGCCAGTCCGCTGCTCATTCACTGCTGTCTACTGGGTGCCAATTCTAGCTACACCACTGTCTTTTGTGATCCCCAACCAGCAAAAAGTTTCAGAAAGTTCAGCTTTAGGGGTAGGTTCCTGCAATGTGTTCTTTCTGAATCATGTCCTGGGTCTGCTCTTAAACAGTATTTTCGATCTGTTGTGTGGAATGTTGGTGGTGCTCTGAATTGCCTCTCTTTATTGCTCTAACAGTTGCTGGTTGCCAGTCTGCTGCTCATCCACTGCTGTCTACGACTACTGGGTGCCAATTCCATCTTCAGGTCATCCACCACTGCCTCTTTTGATCCAGAACCAGCAACAAGTTCCACAAAGTTCAGCTTTAAAGTGTAAGTAAACCCCCCTATCGTTTTCAGCCAAGGAAGCTGCCATCTTTGCCTCTGTTTAATCTACAACTGCCATGATGCTGCACATGTGATCAGTTATGACACCAGCCATTGGATGGCTTGACAGTTTGGTTGAGAGCACAACCAATGGGAGTGTTACATTTCCGGCACGTGCCGGAAATGAAACGGTTTTATGGATGGGTTTACTTCCGCTTTAAGGTAGGTTCTTGCAATGTGTTCTTTCTGTGTCACGTCCTGGGCCTGCTCTTAAAGTAGTTCTAAAGGCTCAAGGTTTTCTCCTTAAAAAAAAAAAATCTTGTGTGGCACCCCCTAATACCTGAGCCTCATCATTCTTTAGCAATGTGCATGAGAGCTTAGAATCTGTGGGGACTAACTCCTTTTGGCAGGCTGAGGCAGCAGTGGGAGCCATTGGCTGTCAATCAGAGGCAGTGAGCCAATAGGGAGAGGGAGGGAGGGGGTCAGGCCGAGCCATGGCTCTGTGAATGGACACATAGATCTACATCCCAGGAGTGCTCCTGCTTGGGTGCCACAAGAGCAAGCTGCTTGCTCTGGGGGGCACTCAGCAGGAGTGTCGGCAGGGGACCTGAAAAGAGGGTCAGGCTGCTCTTATGCAAAACCATTACAGAGCAGGTAAGTATAAAATGTTTAAAGAAAAAACCCACAAGAATGTATCACTTTATGTTGTGTGGAATGTTAGTTGTGCTCTGAATTGACTTCTTATTGCCCCAACAGTTGCTGGTTACCAGTCCACTGCTCATCCACTGCTGTCTACTGGGTGCCAATTCCATCTTCAGGTCATCCACCACTGTCTTTCGTGATTCTGAACCAGCAACTAGTTTCACAAAGTTCTGCTATCTACGACTATTGGGTACCAATTCCATCTTCAGGTCATCCACTACTGCCTCTTTTGATCAACAACCAGCAACAAGTTCCACAAAGTTCTGCTTTAAGGTAGGTTCCTGCAATGCGTTCTGAGTCATGTCCTGGGTCTGCTCTTAAAGTGGTTGTAAAGGCTCAAGGTTTTTACCTTCATGCATCATATACATGAAGATAAAAAAAAAAAACTTGTGTAGCACCCCCCTAATACTTACCTGAGTCCTATCATGCTCCAGCGAGAGCCTCGGCTCTGCGGGTACTCACCTCTGATTGGCTGAGGCAGAAGCAGTAGCCATTGGCTCCCACTGCTGTCAATCACAGCCAGAGAGCTAATCGGGCTTAGCTCTGTGTGTGAATGGACATGCAGAGGTGCGTCTCAGGAGCGCACCTGCTTGGGAAGATCCAGGCTGCTCTGTGCTAAACCATTGCATAGAGCAGGTAAGTATAAAATGTTTTTTTTTTTCTTTGTTCTTTTTAAAACAAGACTTTAATATCACTTTCTGTTGTGTGGAATGTTGGCTGTGCTCAGAATTGACTCTTGCCCCAACAGTTGCTGGTTGCCAGTCCGCTGCTGTCTACTGGGTGCCAATTCCATCTTCAGGTCATCTACCACTCTTTTGATCCCTAACCAGCAACAAATTTCACAAAGTTCAGCTTTAAGGTAGGTTTGTGCCATGTGTTCTGAGTCATGTCCTGGGTCTGCTCTTAAACAGTACTTTTGATCTGTTTTGTGGAATGTTGGCTGTTCTCTGAATTACCTCTTGCCTCAACAGTTGCTGTTTGCCAGTCCGCTGCTCATCCACTGCTGTCTACTGGGTCATCCACCACTGTCTCTTGTTCTCAGGCCTCCCATCAACAAGGTTCTGCTTTAAGGTAAGGTCATGCAGAGTTTTCTTTCTATTAGGTGAACCTTGTCCTTGGTGCGATTGCTCAAAGGTATTGATGGTACTTTACCTATGCTATTAAAGTAGTTGTAAAGGGTTTTTACCTTGATGCCTTCACTTTATTAAGATAAAAAAACTGACACCGATTGTCCCAATACTTACCTGAGTCCTTTGACGACCGAGCAATGTCTTGGCTGCAAGTTTTCTTTCCCCATTTTGTGGTCTCACAGGCCTTGCAGATAGCAGGGGGAGCCATTGGCTCCTGGTTCTGTCAATTAAACTCAGTGAGGCTGAGCAGAGGCTAAGTGGTGTGGCCGGACCGGGCTGTGTGTCCATGGACACAACCCAGCTCGAGAACAAAGCTCACATGTCTGCCTTCATAGCTAGCTGCTATGTGGACAAACACAGAAGCAAAAGAGCCAAAATTGCTGGCAAGGGACCCCAGAAGAGAAGGTTCTGAGCTGTTCTGTTCACTGTAAATGCAGAGCATTTACATGCAATATAAAAAAATATAAAGCAATATTTTAAAGAAAAAAAAATGACTTTACAACCACTTTCAATACTTGTCATATTTGACTCAACAGTTGCTGAAGGCCAATCTGTCACTGATATCTGCTCTCTGCTGGTCATCCACTGCCATCTATTGAATGCTTGTCAAGCTGCTACTGCTTTCTCCTGATCACCAACAACCACTTATTTTACTAAGGTATGTCAAATTTTGTTAACTTTGTCCTGGGCAGTGGTGTATTTTGGTTTTCTGCTGCCCTAGGCAAGACTAAAATTGGGGCATACTCTATTTAAATTTTGTCCCACCCCTTCTCAAGTGGCTATTTGGGGTCTCTGGTGGACTGTGGGGTAGTAACACCCCACCCCTCCCCCCCACTAGCCTGCTACAGTGCTCCCCTCAAACCCCTCATTGGCCTGCCACAGTGCTCCCCCCACCCTGATAGGGGAAGAAATAGGAAGGGGATATGGAAAAGGAGAGAAATGGAAGAAAGGGAAAGAGATGGGGGGAGAGGCATGGAGTGTGAGGGCAAATACCTGAGACGTCTGCTTTGGGTGGAATGAACATGTTTTTTTTCTTTTAAGGCAGCTAACAAAGATAGTTAGCTTTGCAAACAAGGGATATTTTCAGGAACAACCCTTCACAATCTAAGGAGAGGTCAGGTGACAGTCCATAGATGGAGCTCCTTCTCAGGTCGCTCCTCAGCAGGGCCAGCAGTTCCCTGTGCTTGTGCTTCACTTGTTGCTCGCAGAGTCATCTTCCCTGCAGTCATACTGCTGCTGTGTGGGACATAATGGTGACAGGCTTGGTGTGTGCGGGTGGACTCGAGCCTCACGTCAGCACCCGGTTTGCAGGAGGGCCACCGATACTGCCACTGATACTGCCTATTGCAGCGGGGCTCCCTGTGACCCTGGTAGTTCTGCCCCTGCATGGTAGCCCAATTTAGCAGGAAGGCACAGCTTTCTTCCCTGCTTTTCTGTGATGCTGCTCTAGATTTAATTCTAAACACTTGCACAGATGGCAGGGGGCAGCACTGCCCCCCTGAAAAATGCCACCCAAGGCAAACTCCTTGTTTGCCTCGCGATAGATATGCCCCTGGTCCTGGGTATGCTGTAAATTAGTGCTTTGTTGTTTGCGTTTTTACCAGTGCTTGGAATCATTTTTATTCACCCAACAGCAATTTGCCACCGTTGTCTACAGATCATCACATACTACATTCTTCCTGTCATCCAAAACCACCAAATACTCCCAGGTTCTCCTTTAAGGTAGGTTCATGAAAACTTTTCTTTCTAAATGATGTGAGCATAATAGTATTTTCTGTTGAAGACTGGCAGTTAGCTTATGTTAATGGGTTAGTTCAACGTGCAAAAACTGTCTAGGCATGAGCTGTGCAGTTTTGAGTACATGTGGACAATGCAAGGGCATTATGTAACCTTAGCCAAGCATTGTTTGTTTTTTTATATCTGCATGCACCCCTTATCTGCATTGGCAGTTTTTTGGTTAAGCTGAACTAACCCTTTGCATTCTGCAAATGGTTTGAAGTCTGAGCCTTGTGGGACAGTAATGCAGGTTTCATGTTTGACATGTTTTGAAGCAGTTAGCTATACATTTGCTGTGTAGTTCAGTTCCAAATTTGTGACTTTTGATTTATGAAGTCTGTAACAATTTTAGGTTCTCAAGTTAGTATGCAGGGCCTAGTCTGTGTTGATGAAAAATGGCATGTGTGCCAAGTACATATTTGAGTTTCTATGATGCGGTTTAATAATATTGCTGTCTTGCTGTGAATTTTGTTGGCAGCCAATAAACATAGGTGTATGTGTGATTTATGAAGGCATAGGTTTTTTTTGTGCCGTGTACATACAGTGCATCCAGAAAGTATTCACAGTGCTTCACTTTTTCCACCTACTTTGGTTTGATCATGTCTCCAACAGGCCACAGCATATGTCAGCTATGACTTGGTATTTCTTGTTCTGTCACCTGTTAATGGTTTAGCATTGCTTGCCATTCATGGTTTACTCCATCCTGTGCATTGTTTGCAACTGGACTCAGAGAAGCTTAGACCCACAAACCCATAGTATCTGCTAAAATTGATGGGTTCCTGTTCTTTACTGTCTGTGAATGCTTAACTGCATTATGGTGTCAATTTTATCCACTGCAAATGGGCCAGGAGGCACATTGTCCTACTCTGGTTTGATCATATCTCCTACAGGCCACAGCATAGGTTGTCTATGACTTGGTCTCCTTTGTTTCTTGCCTGTGACTATTGATGGTCTAGCATTGCTTACCATTGAAATTCATGGTTTAACCTCATCCTGTGCATTGTTTGCAACTGGACTCAGAGAAGCTTAATTCCACAAACCCATATCCTCTGAAATTGATGGGTTTCTGTTCTTTACTATGAATGCTTAACTACGTTATGGTGCCCATTGTAACCACTGAAAATGCGCCAAGTGACACATTGGGATAGATTTACTAAAACTGGTGCACTCAGAATCTAGTGCAGCTGTGCATGGGGGCCAATCAGCTTCTAACCTCAGCTTGTTCAATTAAGCTTTGGCAATGAAACCTGGAAGCCGATTGGTTTCTATGCAGAAATGAGCCTGAGTTTGCACTCTGACTGCAGCTTTAGTACATAAACCCCATTGTCCTACTCTGGTTTGATCATATCTCCCACAGGCCACAGCATAGGTCTGCTATGACTTGGACTCCTTTCTTGCTCTGTGACTGTTAATGGCCTAGGCTTGCTTGCCATTGCATTTATGGTTTACTCTATCCTGTGCATTTTTTGTGGATCTAAATTTCTCTGGATCCAGTACCCCATAGCCTCTGCAGAAATTGATGGGTTTTGGTTCTTTACTGGGAATGCTTAACTGCATGTATCCACTGCAAATGGACCAGGTGGCTTTTTTGTGATGCACATACATTTGGTATAGAAAGGACCCCCCCCCTTAAAAATCACATTTTGTTGCTTTGCAGCCTGAAATGAAGACTGTTTTGGATTGGAAAAAAATTCTCAATTGGGTGTACCACAATGTGATTATTTTAGAGGGAGTGGTTCTTTTCTATACCCACTGTATGTGCATCACAAAGGAGCCCTGAAGCCAAGTCATAGCTGACTTCCTGTAGCCAGTGGGAGATATGATCAAACCAGAGTAGGACAATGTGCCACCTGATTTAATTTCACATAAAAGGGAATCCTCTTGGGTTCTATGGACTTTCTCCTCTGCTGGTTTCATATGTTCTTTCCAGGGCATGACATTTAATTTTCTGTGTTTACAATCTTCCTGTGATTATTGCACTTTTTTTAATCAATTGTTAAAGCAGAGTTCCACACAAAAATGGAACTTCCGCTTTTCGGAACCCTCCCCCCCTCCGGTGTCACATTTGGCACCTTTCAGGGGGGAGGGGGGTGCAGATACCTGTCTAAGACAGGTATTTGCACCCACTTCCGGCATAGACTCCCATGGGAGTCTATGCCTCTTCCTGTCCCCACCACGCTGTCTCCTGGGAACACACAGCTCCCAGGAGAGAGCGGGGACCACTCGGGACGCGCAGCGTGACTCACGCATGCGCAGTAGGGAACCGGGAAGTGAAGCCGCAACGCTTCACTTCCTGATTCCCTCACCTAGGATGGCGGCGGCAGCTGCCGAGAACCGAGCGGGTTCTCGGCGTCCCCTGCCAACATCGCTGGACCCTGGGACAGGTAAGTGGCCATGTATTAAAAGTCAGCAGCTGCAGTATTTGTAGCTGCTGGCTTTTAATATTTTTTTTTTTTTGACGGTGTGGGTGAACCCCCGCTTTAAGACAATAAATGTCTTATTTTCTATTCCAAATGTCGTTTGGTGTCTCTACCTTCATTTTTGTTTATTTTCATGCTTTTGAGACTTAGCGCCCCCACTTTTACCCCTAGCACCTGCAAAAAAAACTGTCTGGAGCCGCCCCTGACAGGAGATATGGCTGTGTGCATAGCTTACAGCCACATTTCCATAACAGAGGCCATAGTAGAGCCCATTTCTTTCTTCAATCTCGTACCATGTGAAATTAATATTCCCCTCAGCACGCACTTTAATGCCTCCCACTTTATGGGCAGAGCTGTTGTATCATTTATCATTTGTATCTATGATCATTGAAAAAAGCAGAAATTGTCTCCACTATGGCCTCCGCTGTCAAAGAGTAATTTAATAGATTCTCGTTTAATCTCCACATACATTTTAGGTTTCATAGTAGTAGGAACCTTCACTGAGAAGTATAGTGGAAAATGATCTGACCACTTTTGTATACCTATCTCGGACCACGGTTCCCAATCCAAAAGGCGATTGGAGACTAAGAAATAATGTATCGTGATGTATGTATTATGGGTCGCAGAGTAGCACAAAAAATCTTTATCCAGAGGATGTAAAACACACCAAACATCTACTAACTGGGAAGAATGAAACCTCAGCTTCAACCTGTTTAAACTAGCATAGGAGATATGTGGTTTACCCATTGAGGTGTCCACAGCAGGGTCCAAAGTAAAATTTATATCACCTCCCAAAACTAGAACTCCCTCCTGAAAGTCTCTAAGTTTCCCTAAGACTGAGGCCAACATAGTAGCTTGTCCTCGATTTGGCGCCTATATATTAGCTAGTGTAAATAGCTGATCAAAAATGTTACATTTAACAAACAAATATCTACCCTCAGGGTCAATCAGCTCTTGCAAATCAGAGACTGGGATAAAGAAGTGTATACCAATCACCACGTTTTTTGATTTACCCCTTGGATTGTGGCTCATAAACCATGAGGAATAATGCCTAGTGGGCATTAAAGGAGCTGATGAGAATTTCAAGTGAGTTTACTGCAAAAAAGAGAATGTTTGCCTTTTGTTTATGCATATCATATATTATTTGCAATTTTTTGGGGGCATATTCAGGCCTCTGATAATCAAGGATCCAAATAAGTGGCGGACTGACCATTCGGGCACTCGGGCACGGACCGAGGGTCCCATGCCACTAGGGGGCTCCATCAGAGTGGCCAGCCTCACTAAAAGCAGGGACAGTATGTAAAAATCTCTGTTTTTTTACATCTGTCCCTGAAATGTCCCTTAACGACATCATTTTGCTGTAAAAAAAACGAGGCTATAGCTGCCCCGCCTCTGTACTGCCTCCTCAGCCAATGGGAACACAGTGTACACGCCCCCTTCCTCACCGCGGCTCATTTGATTTTAGAGCAGTAGATTGCCGACAGCTGGAGGAGAGGAGAGGGAGGAGGGGACACAGCCTGCAGTGTGGGAAGGGCTGCAACCTGCTGGAAGGTAAGCTTGCTGAGCTGAACTGATTGTATTTTTGTCAGTGCTTACCCTGGTGAGCAGGAGGGAGGGGGAGGATGTGTTTTTATTCTACTAGGGCTCCCCCTGTCTCTGAAGCGGTTAGATCAATTTTCTGTGTGAGAAGTGCCATGCTTCTGGAGGAAGGATGTTCTTAACTTCTCCCTCAATCTCTACTACACCTCCCTACTCATTACCTGCCCACCAATACACATACACAGTCCCCCTCCTCTCCTGCATTACCACCTAAAGTGTCTGTGAGCTGCTGGGGCACTACAAGTCCCAGCATGCCAGGAGATGGGGCAGCAGTGTGTTTCTTTTAGGATGATTTTTGGGTGAAAAGTGCTGGTGTGTGTGTGTATGTGTGTGTATATGTATATATGTATGGTGTGTGTCTGTGTGTATATATGTATACTGTGTGTCTGTGTGTATATATGTATACTGTGTGTCTGTGTGTATATATGTATACTGTGTGTCTGTGTGTATATATGTATACTGTGTGTCTATGTTTATATATGTATACTGTGTGTCTATGTTTATATATGTATACTGTGTGTCTATGTTTATATATGTATACAGGCAGTCCCCGAGTTATGAACGGGTTAAGGACTGCCGGTTTGTTCTTAAGTCGGAAATGCTCATAAGTCGGAAGCGCATGCGCAGAACGGCAAAGACGTCGTTTTCCAATGTTTTCCGATGTTCTGTCAAGTAGCCGCGCATGTGCAGACGTCGTTTTCGATGTTTTCCAATGTTCTCAGAGGTGCCCGCCGTGGAAAAGTGGCCGCGCATGTGCAGAACGTCACGCCGCCTCCCGTTCGGAAGTAGGAGTTGTTCGCAAGTCGGAGGTTCGTAACTCGGGGACTGCCTGTACTGTGTGTCTATGTGTATATATGTATACTGTGTGTCTATGTGTATATATGTATACTGCGTGTCTATGTTTATATATGTATACTGTGTGTCTATGTGTATATATGTATACTGTGTGTCTATGTGTATATATGTATACTGTGTGTCTATGTTTATATATGTATAATGTGTGTCTATGTGTATTTATGTATACTGTGTGTCTATGTGTATATATGTATACTGTGTGTCTATCAGTGGCGGTGTGTCCATAAGGGGCGCATGGGCGCTGCCCCCTCTCTCCTGGCACCTCTCTATCACCATAGATAGATTCATGCATTGCATGAATCTATCTATGGTCGCTGCTGACACCCACTATTCAGGTGTCCGGCCCTTTTTTGGGTGCCGGGCACCTGAATTACAGCGTCAGGGGTGTTTTTGGGAAGCACCTGATTAGAGCCATAGGCTCTAATAGGCGCCCAAAAAGGTGAACAGAGGGCGCCATGCTGAGCGTTCGCTGTTCACTCACCTATGTGTTAGCAAAGTGAAGGAATTCACTTTGCTAACACTGAACCGCCTCTCAGCCAATCAGGTGCTCGGGTCTGTTACCTGTCACCTGATTGGCTGAAGTGTCAGGCGCTGTGATTGGACGCCTGATAGAGAGAATGGAAGAAGACATCGAGGAGTGTGCAGGACACCGCCGCTGAACCGCTGCGAGACAGGTAAGTGCCGGGCTATGCACACTGGCATAATTTGATGGGGCACAGTAGCGGCAATTGATGGGCACACTGGCAGCATTTGATGGGCACACTGGCAGCATTTGATGGGGCACAGTAGCGGCAATTGATGGGCACACTGGCAGCATTTGATGGGGCACAGTAGCGGCAATTGATGGGCACACTGGCAGCATTTGATGGGGCACAGTAGTGGCAATTGATGGGCACACTGGCAGCATTTGATGGGGCACAGTAGCAGCAATTGATGGGCACACTGGCAGCATTTGATTGGGCACAGTAGCAGCAATTGATGGGCACACTGGCAGCAATTGATGGACATACTGGCAGCAATTAATGGGCACAGTGGCTGCGTTTGATGGGCGCAGTGGCTGCGTTTGTTGGCCACAGTGGCTGCGTTTGATAGGCACAGTGACAGAAATTTATAGGTACAGTGGCTGCATTTGATGGCGCGGTGGCTGCGTTTGATGGCGCGGTGGCTGCGTTTGATGGCACGGTGGCTGCGCTTGATGGGCACGGTGGTGGCAATTGATGGGCACAGTAGCTGCATTTGATGGGCACAGTAGCTGCATTTGATGGGCACAGTAGCTGCGTTTGGGTACAGTGGCAGCAATTTATGAGTGCAGTGGCGACAATTTATGGGTACAGTGGCGGCAATTTATGGGTACAGTGGCGGCAATTTATGGGTACAGTGGCTGCATTTGATGGGCACAGTGGCTGAGTTTAATGGGCACAGTGGCTGCGCATGATGGGCACAGTGGCAGCAATTGATGGGCACAGTAGCTGCGTCTGGGCACAGTAGCTGCGTTTGGGCACAGTAGCTGTGTTTGATGGGCACAGTGGCTGCGCTTGATGGGCACAGTGGCAGCAATTTATGGGCACAGGAGCTGCGTTTGATGGGCACAGTGGCAGCAATTGTTTTTTTTTTCAGGTTGTTTGCGCCCCCCCAAAAATTTTGAGCACCAGTCGCCATTGGTGTCTATGTGTATATATGTATAATGTGTGTGTGTGTGTCTATGTGTATGTATACTGTGTGTGCATGTATACTGTATGTGTCATTTGTGCCTACTGCCGCTAAACAGAAGTCGCTCTAACCATCCTATGCCCGTGAAAAATCCGCTTGTTGCCATTGGAAGGCAGCTGAATGGTGAACTGCTGAGCCCGGCCTCGGATCAGGAAGCAGGGCAGGTCTGGGTGCGTGCCTGTGCGGTGATATGGCACACATCAAGCATGGCTTTTATTCACACGCCCCACTGCCAGATCTGAGGCCAACCACAGCAGTTCACTATTTCGCTGGCTCTAATGCCGCGTACACACGGTTGGACTTTTCGGCTACAAAAGTCCGACGGCCCGTCCGACAGACTTTCGACTGACTTTTGGTGGAGACTTGCGGCGGACTTTCTAACGAACGGACTTGCCTACATACGATCACACAAAAGTCCGACAGCCTAGTACGCGGTGACGTACACCAAGTCCGACGAGACTATAAAACGGAAGTAAAATAGCCTGTATAGCCTTTGGGCTCCTTCTGCTAATCTTGTGTTTATCTTGTGTTAGTAGAAGTTTGGTGAGAGACGATTCGCGCTTGTGAGACTCATATTTTTAAGTTCGTTTTAACTGTTGTTCAATCTGTGCTTGTGAGGTTTGTATCTGCTTTTCAGTGCGTTTGGTCAGTTGGCATTGAGCAATCTTTGTTTTATTGTCCGCTCGTTGCTGATTTTCAGGTCGCTCTTCACAGGCCTTGCTGTTCTTCAGTGCATTCTGTTAAGTGCGTTCTGACCAGCCGACCGTTTTGAAGCCATGTTACCTGTACGTACTCATCGTAGAGCTCATGCATTGTATGTGCTTGGTGCTGTAGTTCATTCTTCAGCCCAAGACCAGTCCATGAACAGGACAAGGAGGAGTTCATGGACAAAGAATTGGTTGCTCCAGCGTGAACGATTCTGTCACATGCCATTGCTCCGTGAGATCTGTGAGAATAATCCTGAGGATTTCAGGAACTTTCTCCGGATGACGGACCCCATTTTTGACCGTTTTTTGGCTTTGCTCACCCCTTATATCAGCAGGCAGGATACCTGCATGAGGCAAGCCATTACTCCGGAGCAGAGGCTAGTCGCCACGTTGCGGTACTTGGCGACAGGGAGAAGCCTGCAGGACCTTAAGTTCTCGACAGGCATCTCCCCCCAGGCTCTGGGGATCATTATCCCAGAGACCTGTTCCTCTATAATTCAGGTCCTGCAGAAGGACTATATTAAGGTAAGAATTTTATCCTTTATTAGCATCACATGTTATTTTATTTAATGTTTGATAATGTAATGTATTTCTTAACTCAAACACTACTTACCATCATTGCAATATAGTGTGAATGTCCCCTTTTTGTCCTCATGCATGCTGTAATTTTTTCATGTTCTTTTTGGTCCTGCATGTATATTTGCCTTCACTAACCTCCCCAGCATGCAATGCTGGGCACATATCCACCTAGTCTACTCACTTTGAATGTATTTTGTCAGCTGCATTGTAGTTTTTTTCCCCTAAACTCCATCCAAATAGTGTGTGTGTCATTTACTCGATTTCCAATCCCCTCCCCCCCTAAACTCCATCCAAATAGTGTGTGTGTCATTAACTCGATTTCCAATCCCCTCCCCCCTAAACTCCATCCAAATAGTGTGTGTGTCATTAACTTGATTTCCAATCCCCTCCCCCCCCTAAACTCCATCAAAATAGTGTGTGTGTCATTAACTCGATTTCCAATCCCCCACCTAAACTCCATCCAAATAGTGTGTGTGTCATTAACTCGATTTCCAATCCCCCCCCCCTAATAATTTGCTATAATGTTCTGTGGTGTTGATTTTAAAAAAGCAAATATATGTTGCACTTTGCAAAATGCATTTGCACTCTGCAAGTGCATTTGCTCCAGGGCTTTAGTAAATGAGCAGAAGCTCTGCTGATTTCCATCATCTAATCATGTGCAAGCCACAAAGTGTTTGGATTAATTGCCCTTGCATGTGATTGGTTACTCCTTGCAACATGAAGCCTTTACCTTACCTCATTTACTAAGCTATGGAGCAACTGCACTTGCAGAGTGCAGCAACTGAACTTTTCAAACTGCACAGTCTTGTAGCCTTTAGTAAATCAAACCCTGCGTGTCCTTAAACTTAATTTCTAATTTCACCACCCCCTAAATTGTAACAATGTGCCATCAGAGGGGGTGAGCAATCTGTTAAGTGTGCCTTTCCATATTATTTATTAAAGAAGATTGCAATTATTTAATGTTATACTGATGCTGGGCAATAATGTTTTAAGTGTAATGTTCTTGCAATGTTCTTTTCAAAATTACTGAGTTTTGGTTTCTTGTTTGATTCCCCAGTTTCCTTCAATGCCACAGGAATGGCAGACTGTGGCATCTAATTTTGCTACCCGTTGGGACTTTCCCAACTGTGGAGGGGCTATAGATGGGAAACATGTCCACATCGTGCCACCACCCCATTCGGGGGATCATACTATTTTAATCATAAGGGGTTCCATAGTATTGTCTTAATGGCGGTGGTGTCGGCACAATATGACTTTCTGTATGTGGACGTGGGGAAGAATGGCCGGATGTCGGATGGAGGAGTATTTGCCCAGACGGAGTTCTACCAGCGTCTCCAGAGTGGTGGCCTGGGATTGCCACCTGATACGGATAACGTAGAAGGACTCCCCTTTGTCTTCATAGCAGATGAAGCCTTCGCTCTGAGCAAGCACCTCATGTGGCCATTCCCCCAAAGGACCCTCACACCGGAGAGGAGGGTTTTTAATTTCCGGCTGGCCAGAGCGAGAAGAGTTGTTGAGAATGCTTTTGGGATTCTGGCCAGCCGGTTCCGCCTGTTTCAGACATCGATAAACCTTGTGGAATACAAACTTAGTTACATAATTTTAGCGTGCTGCATCCTGCACAACTTTTTGAACAAACATTCCCCAAATTATATTTTGCCAGTTGGGCCTGAGGCCGGACTTATTATTAGTGACAATCTGACGGGCCTGGATACTGTCCGTACTGGCTTGGCCCCCCAAAGTGCCCTTCAAGTTTGTGATCAATATATAGATTATTTTATGGGCAGGGGGGCCATTGCAATGCCCCAGAATATTTAATTTGTTAAAATAAAAAATCTTGGTCAAATCTTGAATTATATTTATTGCTTGCCTTTCTTTTTGGCTTTCTCCTAGGTTATCGTAGAGCACTTGTAGTGCCAAGTGTATTTTCCTTTAGTAAATAAGCATAATTGTCACTGTAACCAACTATTAACTTTAAACAAACTGATACTGAGCATTGAAAGAAGAAACCACACATGTTGTTAATTACTAAACAGATGTTTTAATATTCGATGTACATTCACTTATGCGTTTGTAAAAAATGTTGATAGACAAAAATATATCTATATTTAGAATTGTTCAACAATATAATTAGGTCCTTTTTTTTTTTTTTATTGTTTTTGTTTATTTTTGTTTTAACAAACAGGCCTCTATTTTGTTTTTTCGTTTTTTTGTTTTTTAAAAAGGCCTCTATTTTTTTTGGTTTTTCATTTTATAAAAACAGGCCTCTATTTTTTGGGGGTTTTTTTTGGGGAAAACAGGCCTCTATATTTGGGGTTTTTTTATTTTATAAAAACAGGCCTCTATTTTTTTTGTTTTTGGTAATAAAAACAACAGGCGTCCTTTTTTTGGATTCTAATTTTTGGAAACAGGCATATAATTTTAAGAATAGAAAAGAGAAGGCCCAGAATGCGGTCAGCAAACAAGGAAATGAAGAACATGATCAATGTTTTTTTGGTTGAAAAAGGGCATTTAGATTCTAGATTCATGTTCTTAATTTCCTGCTGCATACGATCCAGCCAATTCCACATTAAATCAATCTCCCCATTCCAGGCCATTATCTGACAATTAGGCGTTGTGCACTGTCTGTACTAAAATGTTCACCCAGACCTAAAATTGAATGAAAAAAAGATGTGTTTAGAAATACTGTATGCAGCCATACATAGATTACCTTACCATAAGCTGGTGTCTCAGACACTGACCTGGTGGGGTGCCCATGTCGCATACTTCATCAACATCCTCGGGGGTGGCGCTGTTGCTTGATTCAAGCACAACCAGATCACCTAAAATAGAGTTGAAAATGTTATTTTCAAAATATGCAGCCATACATAGATTACCGTAAACTGGTGTGTCAGACACTCACCTGTTGGGGTGCCCATGTCGCCCACCTCTCCTTCCTCCACATCCTCTGTGGGGCTTGGGCTGATTTCCCAATTATGGTGTTGCGGTTGGGGGGAACTGGGTTCATCTTGGCTGAGTCTTTTCTCCCCTATGTGAATGAAAATATATATATATACTTAGCACACAGATATTTTAGTACATAGTAATCTTAAAACATTGTAGTGAAGTGGTGTACAAATTGTCTGTTTGTGTAGAGTTCCTAGTTTAATACATATCTATCTATCTATCTATCTATCTATCTATCTATCTATCTATCTATCTATCTATCTATCTATCTATCTATCTATCTATCTATCTATAGATATATATCTATATCTAGAGAGAGAGAGAGGGAGAGAGAGAAAATATAGATAGATACAGTAATAAAAGATATAGGTCTATATATATGTAGCGAGGTTTATTAAGATTGTTTCAAACGATATAAACTCGTACATTAAAGAAAAGCACATGGAGCAGTATACAAGTTAATAAACAGAATATGAACACACGACAAGTACTTTACTTTTTTTCAGCACTTTACGGATCCGTCTGTACTGATCCGGCTCCTGGAGTTTGAGGTCGGACCATCTTTTCCGAATCTGATCTTTTGAGCGCTGTACCCCAAAATAAAGATGTAATGTCTTCACCACCTTCGCCATTATTTTGGCTTTTCTAAAATTAGGCCGGGCGTACGGTCCATACTTCCCATCATAGTCATTTTTTCTCAGAATTGCCACCATTTCCACCATCTCTTTAAAGGACATATTGGAGGCCTTAAATCTCTGCTTCCCAGATTGGGACGTTCCGGCCTCCGGGCTTTCGTCACTACCTGAGGTAGTACACACCTGCTGGGTCTCCGCCATTGCTCATCCCACTACGCACCGTAGAAAGAATAGGCGGAGAATATACGTTAAACTAGAACATCAGGGGCGAGCGACGCAGGCGGAGTTTCACACATGCGCAGTGTATAAAGAGAGGTATTACGCATCTGTCTATGTACATTCTGTGCGTAGAGACAAGGGGCGGAGAATATGAGTTAAAATAGAACGTCAGGGGCGGGCTACGCAGGTGGAGTTTCACACATGCGCAGTGTATAAAGAGAGGTGTTACGCATGTGTCGTACGTACGTTCTGTGCGTAGAGACAAGGGGCTGAAAATATGCGTAAAGAAAAAGAACGTCAGGGGCGGGCAAAGCAGGCGGAGTTTCACGCATGCGCAGTGTATAAAACGTTATTACGTATTGTGTCGTACGTACGTTCTGTGCGTAGATGATAGTGGACCGGGATGCTAGAAAACAAAGGTAATTTTAAATTTTGAAATTTGGTAAAAACTTTGTAGCAAGAAGCCTATATGGCTTGACAGATTGATGAGGCCTATGTTGGGATAAGATGGATGAGGGTTTAGCAGAAACATAAGTGTTTTTTGTCTTGTGTCTTTATCTTTTACAGAAATTATGAATGCAAAATTTAAGGAGCCTGAACTTCTGTCGGCTTTTAATGATCAGAACAGAGAGATGAGGAATCTGTGGGAGGTCAAACACCCTCAATATTAACTTAAGTATGTAAGGAAGTCAACGCTGGAGAGGCTTCTGACATTTGTCCAGGCGTACATCCCAGAAGCAACGATGGAGATGTTATCGAAAATTGGGATCTTGAGGAACATGTATAAGAGGGAGCATAACAAGATCCAGAATTCCCTGAGATCGGGAGCATCAGCAGATGATGTATATGTACCCAGGCTGTGGTACTACAATAAACTACGTTTTCTTGATGACCAGTAGGGATGAGCCGAACACTCCCCTGTTCGGTTCGCACCAGAACATGCGAACAGGAAAAAAGTTCGTTCGAACACGCGAACACCGTTAAAGTCTATGGCACACGAACATGAATAATCAAAAGTGCTAATTTTAAAGGCTAATATGCAAGTTATTGTCATAAAAAGTGTTTGGGGACCTGGGTCCTGCCCCAGGGGACATGGATCAATGCAAAAAAAAGTTTTAAAAACGGCCGTTTTTTCAGGAGCAGTGATTTTAATAATGCTTAAAGTCAAACAATAAAAGTGTAATATCCCTTTAAATTTCGTACCTGGGGGGTGTCTATGGTATGCCTGTAAAGGGGCGCATGTTTCCTGTGTTTAGAACAGTCTGACAGTAAAATGACATTTTGAAGGAAAAAACTCATTTAAAACTACCCGCGGCTATTGCATTGCCGACAATACACATATAAGTTCATTGATAAAAACGGCATGGAAATTCCCCAAAGGGGAACCCCGAACCAAAATTTAAAAAAAAAAATGACGTGGGAGTCCCCCTAAATTCCATACCAGGCCCTTCAGGTCTGGTATGGATATTAAGGGGAACCCCGGCCAAAATTAAAAAAAAAAATTGACGTGGGGTTCCCCCTAAATTCCATACCAGACCCTTCAGGTCTGGTATGGATTTTAAGATGAACCCCGCGCCAAAAAAAAAAACGGTGTGGGGTCCCCCCAAAAATCTATACCAGACCCTTATCCGAACACGCAACCTGGCAGGCCGCAGGAAAAGAGGGGGGGACGAGAGTGCGGCCCCCCCCCTCCTGAACCGTACCAGGCCACATGCCCTCAACATTGGGAGGGTGCTTTGGGGTAGCCCCCCAAAACACCTTGTCCCCATGTTGATGAGGACAAGGGCCTCATCCCCACAACCCTGGCCGGTGGTTGTGGGGGTCTGCGGGCGGGGGGCTTATCGGAATTTGGAAGCCCCCTTTAACAATGGGACCCCCAGATCCCGGCCCCCCCCCTGTGTGAAATGGTAAGGGGGTACAAAAGTACCCCTACCATTTCACTAAAAAAACTGTCAAAAATGTTAAAAATGACAAGAGACAGTTTTTGACAATTCCTTTATTTAAATACTTCTTCTTTCTTCTATCTTCCTTCATCTTCTGGTTCTTCTGGTTCTTCTGGCTCTTCTGGTTCTTCCTCCGGCGTTCTCGTCCAGCATCTCCTCCTAGGCGTCTTCTATCTTCTTCTCCTCAGGCCGCTCCGCACCCATGGCATGGGGGGAGGCTCCCGCTCTTCTCTTCTTCTTCATCTTCTTCTCTTCTTCTCTTCTTCTCTTCTTCATTTTCTTCTCCGGGCCGCTCCGCATCCATGCTGGCATGAAGGGAGGCTCCCGCTGTGTGACGGCGCTCCTCGTCTGACAGTTCTTAAATAACGGGGGGCCTGGTTTTGAATTTAGGGGGACTCCCACGTCATTTTTTTTTTTTAATTTTGGTTCAGGGTTCCCCTTTGGGGAATTCCCATGCCGTTTTTATCAATGAACTTCTATGTGTATTGTCGGCAATGCAATAGCCGCGGGTAGTTTTAAATGAGTTTTTTCCTTCAAAATGTCATTTTGCTGTCAGACTGTTCTAAACACAGGAAACATGCGCCCCTTTACAGGCATACTATAGACACCCCCCAGGTACGAAATTTAAAGGGATATTACACTTTTATTGTTTGACTTTAAGCATTATTAAAATCACTGCTCCTGAAAAAACGGCCGTTTTTAAAACTTTTTTTTGCATTGATCCATGTCCCCTGGGGCAGGACCTGGGTCCCCAAACACTTTTTATGACAATAACTTGCATATTAGCCTTTAAAATTAGCACTTTTGATTTCTCCCATAGACTTTTAAAGGGTGTTCTGCGGCATTCGAATTTGCCGCGAACACCCCAAATTGTTCGCTGTTCGGCGAACTTGCGAACAGCCAATGTTCGAGTCGAACATGAGTTCGACTCGAACTCGAAGCTCATCCCTAATGACCAGACTGAAGCCAGGGCATCACTTTCAACCCTTCCCTCCACCCTTCCCTCCATCCTTCCATGCACTCTTCCATGCACCCTTCCCTCCACCCCAGCAGAAGCTGATGAGGACCAATCTGGGTCTTCCATCCTGGAAGAACCGGATGTGACCATCTGGAGTCAGGTAAATTAATTAAAAAAATATTTACTGTCCTAATATTATTAATGTTAACTAGATGTTATAATTAATTAAAAGAATTTTATCCTAAAAATGATGTATACATATCAATTGACAGTAGTGGCCAAATATGTTTGTCACCTGCTTTAAAAAATTATGGTGTCTGATTTCTAGACTCTTTTATTAATAGATGTATTAACATTGAATTTGCAAGTCACGAGAAGCAAATTGTGTGTCATTGATGAACCAAAAACAAACAACTAAAACTATGTCCCTTTTTTATACACAGGATGAGGTCAGCCAGGAGGAAAGTGGGGAAAGTGGCAGGCAGGAGGAGGCCGGGCCCAGGGACAGCCAGGAGGAGGCTGGACCCAGTGTCATCCAGGAGGAGGACAGACCCTGTGTCATCCAGGAGGAGGCAGGACCCTGTGTCATCCTGGAGGAGGCCGGACCCAGTGTCAGGCAGGAGGTGGCTGGGCCCAGTAGGAGCCTGACCCAATCCCAAGTGGCTCCCCTCTGCCTTCCTACAAAAAGGGCCAGGAAGGGGACAGTGACACAGGAGGCATCCCTGCACCTCATTAGAGAGGCCACCAATTTTTTGAAGAGCTCCCCCAAAGCTGAAGAGGCCTATGGGTGCTATTTAGCCAGCAGGCTGCTTCAAATGGAGTGGGGCCAACGCCTCATTTGTGAAAAACTGTTTTCTGAAATTATACACAAGGGGCTGAATGGCGAGCTAACTGCCAACACACAAATAAATGAGGCAGCCCCCCTCCTCCTCCTCCTTCTGCTCCTGCCACAACTCAACCACCAGAGTCACAGCCTCCAAGGAAGGCTGCAGGGAAGGGTGCAGGTAAGGGTGCAGGGCAGCGTGGAGGGAAGGCTGCAGGTAAGAGAAAAAAGTGATGACCTGGGTTCAGTTTGGTCTGACAGAAGACGCAGGCTGTTGTAGTACCACAGTCTGGGGACATCTTTGTCATCTGCTGCTGCTGTTGATCTCTGGGATTCCTGGACCAGATTGTGCTCCCTCTTATATGGACTCCTCAAGATCCCAATTTTCTTGTCCACAGACTTTTGCCAGCGTTGACTTCCTCTTTATTTTCTTTTTACCATAAATTAATGGATATTTTAGATTATGAAAAGACTTTATGTGTTTTAATTAACATCATTGATTTAGAGACAATCTCAAATTAACAAGGGACAACAACCTCCTTGAGGTTGCAAAAACACCAAAAAAAAATATATAATGTTCTAGTGGTAACTTTAAAAAAAAAACCAATACAAAAAAAAGTCCAAAAAAAAAAACATAACCAAAAAAGGTTCTTTGTTTTAACTTTATATACAAAGAAAAAATCCAAATAAAAAAAAAATGGTTCTTTATGGTAACTTAAACCAAACAAAATTAAATAAAAAAAAAAAAGAAAGAAAAATGTATTTGTGTTCAATTTAAGAACTACAAAAATAAAAAAAAATGGTTCTTTGTGGTAACTTTACAAACCCAAAAAAATAAAAAATGTAGATAAAGATAAAATTATTTCGACAATAATCATAAAAAAAAAATCTTGATGAAATCTAAAATAAAAGATGGCTCCCAAAAAAAAAAAAAAAAAGTGTAAACAATAGTATTAGTATGGAGATATGGCTTTTAAAAAAATACTATATCATTCATGAGATCAATGAGAAAAAGAATGCAGAAATCAGTTTGGGAGAACTCTGTGTGAATAGGAACAGCAAAAAATCTTCGTTCTTATAGCATTATTAAAGAAGACATTAAATGCGCTGCATTCAACGATCACAGAATTTGCAGCATGAGGAATGTGCTACCTACAATACGAACACTAATTTTACTAGACCGAGTGCTTCCGTTTAGTTTTTGCTTCTGAGCATGCGTTGTTTTTTTGTCCGCCAAACTAGCATGCAGACGACCGGATTTCTGGGTCCGGCCGAGTTACGACGTAAAGATTTGAAGCATGTTCCAAATCTAAAGTCCGTCAGATTTGCGGCTGGAAAAGTCAGCTGAAAGTCCGGAGAAGGTCACACACAATCGGATTGTCCACCGGACTTGGTCCGTCGGCGTCCGTGTACGCGGCATAAGACTCACTTGCGCAGTTCAGAGCCTGCAACAAGTGGATTTTTTTTTCTAATTTAAAGGCCTTTTCCTGCCAGCTGCCTGCCACACCAAGCACTAAGGTGCAAAGGTGTGTGTAAGGGGACACTGATAGAAGGTGACACACTGGGGGGCTCTGCCATAAGGTAGGACTCTGCGGACTGTGATGTATAGGGAGAATGTTGGGACTTTGGTGTAAGGGAGGACTCTGATGTGAGCGTGGCACTCATCCTGACTGCTGTACTCTATATGCTGCTTTGTTTGTTACTTACTCCTGGCATGGCGGCCACCTGTAAGCCTGGGGGCCCATAATCTTTTATTGCCCAGGGGCCCCATGAGTTGTCAGTCCACCCCTGATCCAAATCTGAGAGTCCTCATGGTGTGTGGAGATAAGACTTAGATAAACCCGGCGTATGATATCTGGTCACGGAGGCGGCTCCCCGGAGAGACACAACAAAAAAACAATTATATATATATATATTTATATATATATATATATATATATATATATATATATATATACAAAAAAACTTTAAAAAAAGAAAAACAAAATAATCCTCCTATCAGAAGCAGAGGTACAGTGGATATCACTGCAGACCCATGTGTCATGGTGTATTCGGGAGGATCTGTAGCTCCGCAATATAGTATCAAATCCACTGGGTAAGAAAATAAAAAAAAATATATATATATATATAACGAAAACCACCCCATAAATTATCCATAATATATAAACTTTTACTTCCTTCTGGACCCATTAATGAACTAGCAAATATGAGAAAATGGGAAAGCGAAATAGAGAGTCCTATCCCATCAAAATAATGGGACAAGGCATTTTCATTAATACACAAATTATCGGTAGCAACTAAACATCAAGAATCATGATGAGGTGGTACTGGAGTCCAGTGGATTTAAATAAAATAAATAAAGATAATACAGAGATTTGTTGGAGATGCCTTATAGATAGAGGAACAATGACACATATATGGTATATGGTCATATGGTGAAGGATTTCTGGAGTAAGATATTTGAGATATATCAAATAGTGTCTGGAATTGAGATACAACCAAGTGCTAATATCTTGATGTTGTTGATAATACCAGGATCATTGAAATCTATAAAGAAGGATATTCTTCGCCATATGATAATTGCTGCTAGGACAATAATAGCCCAAAAATGGCGAAAAACGAAAAGCCCTACAATAGTGGAATGGAGCTGTGAAATGAACGAGATAAAATATATGGAAAAACAGATAAGGAGTGAGGGGATTAAAAGGAATCAAATGTCCAAAATATGGAATCAATGGGAAGAGTTTCAGTTCTCGATCAAAATGATGCAGTACTTATGAAAAGGAGCGGATTATCCCATGGAGATAGGAATAAATTATTATTATTATTATTTTTTTTTTTTTTGAGAGTGGGGGATGGTGCATGGGATCCTGTGGGTGCTGGTGAGGGGGAATATAGGCCCCAATATAGGAAGTGGTGACACAGGATATTGTTAATAGTTGAAAGGTGGGAGGTGTGAGTGTAGGTGTATTCGTATAGATTGTATGTGTGGAAATGGATGGAATTACAGTTTAGTGATGAATGAAAGGAATGAAGGGTGGATGGACAATGCATAGAATTAATTAAGTTAAATGACACAATACAGAACTGGATATTAGAAATTATTAATAAATATTGAAATCCTTTGGTGAAGATGCAATGTATTATTAAATTTTGTAATGAGAATAATTTATATGTATTTGTATAATTTTTTTTAAAAAGAAACAAATAATAAAAAGAGATTTAAAAAAAAGGGGGGATGCACTCATAGATGACTGATGGATAAAGCCATTTCTTCACTCTAATGATTGTGTAGCTAATTCATTTGTTTTGCCGATGTTTTGGAGATCTTGCTGGAATCCACGGCCCCCACAATGGTAGCTCGGAGAAATGTGGCATAGAGGGATCAAGCCAAGGATCCAATTCCACTTGTGGGAGTTTAGAAAAATCAGGAAGGCCTGTTGGTGATTGGAATATATAGGCACGGACATTTTTATGAGCCA
Organism: Aquarana catesbeiana; assembly: GCF_042186555.1. Classification (NCBI taxonomy): domain Eukaryota; kingdom Metazoa; phylum Chordata; class Amphibia; order Anura; family Ranidae; genus Aquarana; species Aquarana catesbeiana. The sequence goes on from NC_133330.1 coordinate 130,523,448, forward strand.
AAAGATGAAACGGGTACCTCCAACTGTAAGTTATATCAGCCTCAACAAGAGCTCTAATTAGGGGACGTAAACATTTTCGTTTAGCAAGAGTTCGGCGAGAAAGATCTGAGTAAAGCGTGATTCCTCCTTGCATTTATAGAAGTGCACCCTACATAGCACATCTTTAGGTTGGGTAGTGGCAGGATTTAATGAGCCTGGTATGCGATGGACCCTGTCGATTTCGTAGCTGGTTTACCTAAGAGTGAGTTAAAAACCTATTCGACCAAAGGTAAAAGGGCTTCTTTGCCTATTGCCTCTGGTACACCCCTAAGGCAAATATTGTTTTGTCTCTGGCAGTCCTCCATGTCATCCATATGAGACCAGAGGGCTTGCAATTGAGTGTGATGATCAGAAATAGTTGTATGCACCTCTGAGTATCCAGTGATCATAGAGGGGATCATTTGCTCCACTGCATCCACTCGTTCATGAAAATTCTTGAGGCTCTTATTAGGTTCAGCCATATCCCTTTTATGGCTGTCCTCCATCTAGTGAAACATGGACTCCATATCTCTCTTATTAGGCAACAAACTTAAATATTTCTCTAAGCGGGCATCAATGACTGAATGTTCATCTTCACTTCCTGATTCTGTGCTGTCTCTGTCCTGCGCCTGGAGCGCATTTCTAGGACTATGGGAAGAGCCTTGTGATTGCAATGCTACATGGCCACTCTGACTGTTTCTGCCCGCCACCATATTGGAGGACCTATTGGCAGTACTATGCTCACGAGAGCGAGTACTATGAAAATAAGTCCCTATATCTGTCCTCTCGTTTGGCAAGTCAGGCACTACAGGTCTACGGGGTTTCCTACTAGTGATTTTACTCATCTTTTATCAGCATATAATGAGGCCTCCAAAGCACAGCTCTTCGCAGCCTTGTATAGCTTTGTATACCTTATTGCTTTATATAAACAATATTAAGCAATACTAAATTATTGTTTCTATGGGGTGGACAGACCACAACAACAGCAAAAGCTCCCACAAATGCAAAAAGAGATGCAGCATGAACAGAAACTGCTGCAATAAACATCCGCATTCACAGCGGATGTTTATTGCAGCAGTTTCTGTTCACTCACATCGCGCTGTTTAGTATTCCTCCCCTTGTCACCATGGTGATAGAGACGCCTTTATGGTGATTGGTTAGACCATTTTTATGTTATGCATATAAGCGGGTGAGTCACGACCAGCTGCCGCCGCTGATGAAGTCCCGCCCCCCGTTAGGGACGTAACGCGTACGGCACCGCCCACTGGATCGTGACGTCACCCGCGCTCCGCTCGTCCATCCGATGTGGATCATCCTTTCACACACGCTGTTTTCCTTTGCACTGGGGTACAGTGCGATGCTTGTGAGTGTTTTATCTGCCTATTAAATAAATCACGTTTTTAGTTATCAACAGAGAGCACTAGATTTTCTCTTTATATATATTTACATGTTATGACTGCAAGATTGTCTTATGGCTGAGGTTTGACTAGGATCTGCTTACACCGCCCCCTGCTTGTATCCCTATGAGGGAATGCTGATTTGACCTGACTGATTAACTCAGGGGTCCATCCGTGGAGGTGAGCGGCTTGTACTACCATTGGTGGAGGTCCATGTCACTATAGTCACAACGATCTACTGTTGCATGTCACGAATATCACTGAAGCAATTGCTGGACTTTAATTGGAATTATTTTTATGGACATTTATTAATTCTTTTAGGATTTCTTATGCGCTGTACTGCTTTCTTATAAATGTGCATAAAGCAGCAACTCAAAACCCAATGATATCACTAAGGTGTAAATTCAAGTAAGTACATAAGGTTGCGCTATAACATAATAGTGAAATATCCAAATACATATATAATTACATATAATAAATGGGTATAATGTGACAAATAATAAAAAAAGTGCGATAAATGAAGCATATGACAATGTCCACAATGTATAGCCTAAAAGGGCAAATATGCTCCTGATGTGCAATAAGTGTCCAAAGTGAGAAGTGATACAATGAAATATTAAAGAACTCCCAAGGGCTTATATGGTGGACAGATGAATTCCAGTAACAGAGCGACAATCTGTGTAGACCCTTACCAGAAAAGGTGGACCCCCTCCAGCGCAGGGTCATGTAGACAGACAGATTACCTCTATTCCTCAGATAATCCCCGTCTCTGATAGCGCTCCAAGGACTGCTAGATAGGTCCGAGTAATGTTGGATGGCTCCAGGTAAGTTCCGGCAGTAGCGAACGCTCCCGGAAATGCCGAATGGCTCCGATGGTCTCCGAGGGTATAATGGGTAAATCCACCAGTCACACCAGCTGCTCCAGGTAGTGCCGAATTGGTCTCAGAAGCTGGAGAGGATAGGATTCCAGCTCTCCAAGGAGTCTGGCAGAGATCTGCACCAGCTGCAGCGGCTGCTCTGGATGATACCAGGGGGCTCCAAAGAGTTTATGGATCCGATAACAGCGGGAGATACCAGGTGATATCAAGCAGCTCCAAAGGATCCAATGTATCTGGTAGCAATAGATGGCGTGGTGTATTACCCTGGTATAAGGCAGCTTCAGAAGTTCTAGGCCGGGAGAGCAAACAGCAAACAAAGCAAGGGTGGCTGATTATTGAATTAGACAGCAAAGCAAGCTAACTAGGCAGCATTAGCAGCGGTCTCAGTTTAGAAGACTGGAAACTGTAGACAGCATGGGAGCCCAGAGAGGAGATGTTCTCACACGTCCGCGTCCATACTGCCTCAGAGGGGAAAGTTACATGCTGCGTCACTCCATGTGTGCTACTGCTAAGGGACTGTGCATTCCTGCCTGTAATGGGCCATTTCTGAACTGACAAGGAGACTGACAAGTTTCCTCCAGGAGTATACCAGCAGAGGCTGAGCAAGTGAAAAGCCAAGAGAGTGCAGGAGGAAAGTGAAGAGGAGTCTGTACATAGATGTATATCGGAAGTTGTCCCTGAAGATTGCTGGAGTCAAGTGGGCATCCCATAACCCTATCCAAGTTGGTAATCCCCTAATAAATAAGAAAAACAAAGCTACAGACTATTTTCTGACTCTTTGTGCCTGAGAAGATATGGTGGGCCTGATTGTGCAGGAGTGGGACATCCCTTTAATCTGCAGCTCCTACGTGGGGTGTGCTACAATAAGTAATATCATATTCTTTGAAATAATTATTATTATTTATGAAATAACCTTCATTATTTATTTCAGGTACTTATATAGCGCTGTCAATTTATGCAGCGCTTTATATATACATTGTACATTTACATCAGTCCCTGCCCTCAAGGAGCTTACAACCTAAGGTCCCTCACACACATTAATACATACTAGGGCCAATTTAGGATCTGATTAACCTACCAGCATGTCTTTAGGAGTGTGGGAGGCAACCGGAGTGCCCGGAGGAAACCCACGCAGGTACAGGGAGGACATGCAAACTCCAGGCAGATGGTGTCGTGGTCGAGATTCAAACCAGCAACCCTTTTGCTGCTAGGTGAAAGTCCTAACCACTACACCACTGTGCTGCACGGGCTTATATGAAAATATATCAAAATATGTGCGTTGTAGCAGGGCGGTATCGTGATAGGATCCAGGTCTAATAAACAGCCAGTTCACTAATGAGTCAGCTGTGTTCTGAGCTTTAAGTAATCACCAGACCAAGGCTCTAGGCTCCCAGTTGGAGACGACTCCACCTTGCAGACAGGAGGTCTGGGCATTGGAGTCAGTAGGGCTTTACCTAGGAGAGAGAGGTGGGAGCCAGTGTAGCACGAGGCTACTTGCTGTATGCATGGAGGTGCTGAGCGTCCTGTCTGTGGGAGACAGATCAAGGCCCAAGGGGCAGTTGGAGCCTGTTGGCTTTAATAAAAGAGATCTTGGTTTGTAACGTTAGAGCGTACACAATTTCTGCTGTGCTAAATGGAGGGACTGCAGAGCAGTTTTGGACAAGGGCTCACTTGCTGCTGTTGTAGATGGTATACCGCACAAGATTGAAGGGCCAAGTGAGCACATAGCAGAGGTTGTGTCCATAACGCACCAAGGATATGATGATGTGGTAATTAATAAGGCAATGCCAAATGTGTTAATGGAAGTGCCAGAGGGCACAGGTGTATATAATGATGATCAGGTATCAGGACAGTTGCTGGAAGAGGATCATGTGCCAATGGAGTCGTGGTTAGTGAGGTTGCCATGGGAAACAACCACTCAGCTTTGTGCGATTCCCCTCCAGACACTGCCTTGCAGGACACTGGGGAATTTAGTCCTGAAATATATGTGGTTATTTCTGACATTGAGGAAAAATGCAAGGCAGTGGTAAATGCTGATGTTACCTTGGGTGACAACGCAAATATTGGTAGACCAGATTGTCAAGTTGAAATGGTTGCTGATAACCCTGATAAATGTGGTGAGATATGTAATGATATGACAGACACAGCAGAGGTAGATGGTGGCCCCCTACAGGTTCAAGAGGGAAATAACCAAAAGCTTAATAAGGTGTCAATAAAAGGGTTTGATTCCCAAATAAAAAAAAACCACGTTTATTACTAAAGTATTTAAAAGGGTGGCCCCAAGGAAAATGGGCAGATGGCCCTTTTTATCGAAGCGCACCTGTAAATAGTCACGAGGGTGTGTTTGTAGTACCCAAGTCAGTGTAACAGGGGGACACAGGGAAGGTCACCTGATAAGACTGGGTTTGGCCCTTGTGGGTAAGAGCTGGCACAGAGGTGCCAAGTGGAAGAGAATGGCTTGGTGTGTTACGCCCACTCAGATGTGAAAAACAGGGGAGGGGATATGTAGCAGGGTGGTACCTTGCCAGGACCCAAGTCTAATAAACAGCCAGTTCACTATTGAGTCAGCTGTGTTCTGGCCTTTAAGTAATCACCAGATCAAGGCTCTAGGCTCCCAGTTGGAGATGACTCCATCCTGCAGACAGGAGGTCTGGGCATTGGAGTCAGTAGGGCTTCACCAAGGAGAGAGAGGTGAGAGCCAGTGTAGCACAAGGCTACTTGCTGTACACACGGAGGTGCTGGGCGTCCAGTCTGTGGAAGACAGATCAAGGCCCAAGGGGCAGTTGGAGCGGTACTGTGTAGTACCTGGGCAACAAGCCTGTTGGATTTAATAAAAGAGATCTTGGTTTGTAACATTAGAGCGTACACAATTTCTGCTGTGCTAAATGGAGGGAATGCAGAGCAGTTTTAGACCAGGGCTCACTTGCTGCTGTTGCAGATGGTATACCGCACAAGATTGAAGGGCCAAGTGAGCACATAGCAGAGGTTGTGTCCATAACGCACCAAGGATATGATGATGTGGTAATTAATAAGGCAATGCCAAATGTGTTAATGGAAGTGCCAGAGGGCACAGGTGTATATAATGATGATCAGGTATCAGGACAGTTGCTGGAAGAGGATCATGTGCCAGTGGAGTCATGGTTAGTGAGGTTGCCATGGGAAACAACCACTCAGCTTTGTTCGATTCCCCTCCAGACACTGCCTTGCAGGACACTGGGGAAATTAGTCCTGAAATATATGTGGATATTTTTGACATTGAGGAAAACTGCAAGGCAGTGGTAAATGCTGATGTTACCTTGGGTGACAACGCAAATATTGGTAGACCTGATTGTCAAGTTGAAATGGTTGCTGATAACTAGGGATGAGCTTCGTGTTCGAGTCGAACCCATGTTCAACTCGAACATCGTCTGTTCGCCCATTCGCCGAATTGCGAACGATATGGGCCGTTCACGCCAAACTTGTGTGGCGCGTCACGGCCCATAATTCACTGCGGCATCACAGTGCATTGCTGGCTGATGATTGGCCAAGCATGCACTATGACCCGCATGCTTGGCCAATCACAGCGCAGTCTGAACAGAGAGCCGTAATTGGCCAAAGCCAAGGAGGCTTTGGTCAATTATGGCTCAGGGGATTTAGCACATGCCCCACACTATATAAGGCCGCCTGTACGGCGGCCCTGTGTAGTGTGTGTTCCGGCGTTCATAGATAGAGAGAGAGAGAGACAGACAGTGTCATTTGATTTGAGTTAGATAGATTAGGCAGAACAGTCAGTCAGTTAGCTGCACTTACAGTGTATTGTGTATATATATGCATCCCAGGTGTTGCATATATATATATATATACACTGTATTCAGTTTAGCTAGATCCGTTCCTGTTATCTTCTTACTGACAGGCAGGCTTGTCTTGTTACAGTATTTACAGCTACCTGAAGAAAATTGCTGGTGTTCTTTTGATCCTATTAGTACCACAGTCAGGCAGCTAGACTATTTACAGTTAGTGCAGTGTGTCCTGCTCACAGTGTTCAGCTAAAACTACAAGTTAGTGGGGTGCGTCCTGCTCACAGTGTTCAACTAAACGTACAAGTTAGTGGGGTGCGTCCTGCTCACAGTGTTCAGCTAAACCTACAAGTTAGTGTGGTGCGTCCACCTCACAGTGTTCAGCTAAGCCTACAAGTTAGTGCGGTGCGTCCTGCTCACAGTGTTCAGCTAAAACTACAAGTTAGTGCGGTGCGTCCACCTCACAGTGTTCAGCTAAACCTAGAAGTTAGTGCGGTGCGTCCTGCTCACAGTGTTCAGCTAAAACTACAAGTTAGTGCTGTGCGTCCTCCTCACAGTGTTCAGCTAAACCTACAAGTTAGCGTAGTGAGACCTCTGCACATTGTTCATCTAAAGCTACAAGTTAGTGCAGTGCGTCCTGCTCACAGTGTTCAGCTAGATCCGTTCCTGTTATCTTCTTACTGACAGGCAGGCTTGTCTTGTTACAGTATTTACAGCTACCTGAAGAAAATTGCTGGTGTTCTTTTGATCCTATTAGTACCACAGTCAGGCAGCTAGACTATTTACAGTTAGTGCAGTGCGTCCTGCTCACAGTGTTCAGCTAAAACTACAAGTTAGTGGGGTACGTCCACCTCGCAGTGTTCAGCTAAACCTAGAAGTTAGTGCGGTGCGTCCTGCTCACAGTGTTCAGCTAAAACTACAAGTTAGTGCTGTGCGTGCGTCCTCCTCACAGTGTTCAGCTAAACCTACAAGTTAGTGTAGTGAGACCTCTGCACAGTGTTCATATAAAGCTACAAGTTAGTGCAGTGTGTCCTGCTCACAGTGCTCAGCTAGATCCGTTCCTGTTATCTTCTTACTGACAGGCAGGCTTGTCTTGTTACAGTATTTACAGCTACCTGAAGAAAATTGCTGGTGTTCTTTTGATCCTATTAGTACCACAGTCAGGCAGCTAGACTATTTACAGTTAGTGCAGTGCGTCCTGCTCACAGTGTTCAGCTAAAACTACAAGTTAGTGGGGTGCGTCCTGCTCACAGTGTTCAGCTAAACCTACAAGTTAGTGGGGTGCGTCCACCTCACAGTGTTCAGCTAAACCTACAAGTTAGTGTGGTGCGTCCTGCTTACAGTGTACAGCTAAACCTACAAGTTAGTGCTGTGCGTCCTGCTCACAGTGTTCAGCTAAAACTACAAGTTAGTGTGGTGCGTCCACCTCACAGTGTTCAGCTAAAACTACAAGTTAGTGCGGTACGTCTACCACAGTGTTCAGCTAAACCTACAAGTTAGTGCGGTGCGTCCTGCTCACAGTGTACAGCTAAAACTACAAGTTAGTGCTGTGCGTCCTGCTCACAGTGTTCAGCTAAAACTACAAGTTAGTGCGGTGCGTCCACCTCACAGTGTTCAGCTAAACCTACAAGTTAGTGCGGTGCGTCCTGCTCACAGTGTTCAGCCAAAACTACAAGTTAGTGCGGTGCGTCCTCCTCACAGTGTCCAGCTAAACCTACAAGTTATTTTTTTGCGAGCTCTGCACAGTGTTCAGCTAAAGCTACCTGTAGAAGGTTGGTGGTGTTTTCCTGATCCTATCACTACCGCAGGCAGCTAAAAAAGCTACAAGTTAGTTTTTTGCGAGCTCTGCACAGTGTTCAGCTAAAGCTACCTGTCTACCTGTAGAAGGTTGGTGGTGTTCTCATACTACAGGCAGGCAGTTGATTTTGCTAGCTGCAGTATCAGTATATATATATATATATATATATATATATATATATATATCCCAGCTTAGTGCAGCTACAGGCCATTAGTATGTCTGGAAGGCCAAGAAGGAGAGGCAGAGAGGCACAAGCCAATAAGAGAGGGCAAGCAGGCTCTGTGTCTAGTGCTGGTCGTGGAGACGGTGCATCCTCATCAGCACGTGGCCGTGGGACATGCTTGGCCTTTTTTTCGGCAGCTGGCCGTGTTGAGCCGCAACATGCGGAAGACTTGGTCGAGTAGATGACCAAGCCGTCCTCATCCTCCTCATCCTCTCTCACCCATGCCCAGGGTACTTTGTCTGGCAAAGCAGCGGCCTCTTCCCTTGGCTCAATGTCATCAGTAACTCCTTCCCTAGCACCACCATGTCCTCTTGAGGAGTCCCTCGAACTGTTTGACCACAGTGTTACATGCTCCAGGAGGATGCCCAGCGTTTGGAAGGCTCTGATGATGATACTGAGCTCGATGAAGGCAGTAACGTGAGCACGGACAGAGGGGGTGCCCAAGAAGGACAGCAATCTGGCAGTCATGCTCCCCCTGCTGCAGCATACTGCCAGGTTTGCTCCAGTGATGAGGAGGGAGGGGATGATGAGGTCACTGACTCAACGTGGGTGCCTGATAGGAGAGAGGAGGAGGAGGAGGCGGCACATCACCAACGAGGCAGGATGCCCTCCAGGGGCCAGCCTAAGGGCAGCACCTTGACTGCATCACACCCCAAAGCTCCACATGTGCAGGGCACTGCAGTCTCTGCGCGTTATTCAAAAAGTTCTTTGGTGTGGGCCTTTTTTGAGACGAGTGCATCAGATCGCACCGCTGCTATTTGCAACATATGTCTCAAGCGTATCTCACGTGGCCAAAACATCTCCCGCTTGGGTACCACATGCTTGACCAGACATATGTTGACCTGCCATGCAGTTCGTTGGCAAGCGTATCTAAAAGACCCACACCAAAGAACAAAGAGGACCTCTCCTTGCTCCTCATCAGCTGAGATCTCCAACCCCACTATACCTTCAGTCCTCTCTGAGACCTGCACTGAGAGGAATGAAGGTGTAGAATTAGGTGTGTCACAGCCAAGTACTTGTGGGCAATCTGATTTTGGTAAACCGACGTCAGATTGTACCAGGCAAATTTCCCTGCCCCAGCTGCTGCACCGCCGAAAGAAGTTTGCTCCCAGCCATCCACATGCCCAGCGGTTGAATGCTAGCTTGGCAAAATTGCTAGCACTTCAACTGCTGCCTTTTCAGTTGGTAGACTCTGCCCCCTTCCGTGAGTTTGTGGAATGTGCGGTTCCTCAGTGGCAGGTACCCAAATGCCACTTTTTCTCACGGAAGGCGATTCCGGCTCTCTACCGGCATGTGGAAGGCAATGTCCATGCCTCGCTGGACAGGGCGGTCAGCGGTAAGGTGCATATTACCGCTGACTCATGGTCCAGCAGGCATGGACAGGGACGTTACCTAAGTTTCACGGTGCATTGGGTGACTCTGCTGGCAGCTGGGAAGGATGCAGGACAAGGTGCAGTAGTGTTGGAGGTTGTTCCGCCACCACGCCTCCAAAATGCTAATGATTGTGACACACCTCTCTCCTCCACCCCCTCCTCTTCTTCTTCCTCCATGGCCTCTTCCTGTGCTTTTTCCTCGGAACCAGCGGTGCTCCGTAGCCGTTCAAGGGGCTACGCAAGTACGCAGGCCAAAAGATGCCATGCAGTGCTTGAGCTGGTGTGCTTGGGGGACAGGAGCCACACTGGGGCAGAGGTTCTGTCAGCTCTGCAGGGGCAGGTTCAGAGGTGGTTGACGCCACGCCAACTTAAGGCAGGAATGGTGGTTTGTGACAATGGCACCAACCTCCTCTCTGCCCTCCGACAGGGACAAATGACCCATGTGCCCTGTTTGGCTCACGTCCTTAACTTGGTGGTGCAGCGGTTCTTGGGCAGGTACCCGGGCTTACAGGATGTCCTGAGGCAGGCCAGGAAAGTCTGTGTGCATTTCCGCCGGTCATATAATGCCAGTGCTCAGCTGACAGACCTCTAAAAGGAGTTTAACCTGCCCAAGAACCGCCTAATCTGTGACATGCCCACCAGGTGGAACTCAACGTTGGCCATGCTGCAGCGCCTGCACACGCAGCAGAGGGCCATCAATGAGTACCTGTGCGACTTTGGCACCAGGACAGGGTCAGGGGAGCTTGGTTTTTTTTCCCCACGCCAGTGGGCCATGATCAGGAATGCATGCACTGTCCTGTCACCATTTGAGGAGGCCACGAGGATGGTGAGCAGTGACAGTGCATGCACAGTGACACTGTCCCTCTTGTCCACCTGTTGGAGCACACGCTGCGTGGAATAATGGACAGGGCACTTAAGGCAGAACAGAGGCAGGAAGAGGAGGACTTACTTAGCTCTCAAGGCCCCCTTTATCCAGACAGTGTTCCTGCGTGCCAGCCGATCACAGAGGAGGAGGAGGTGGAAGAGGAAGATTGTGTCAGTATGGAGGTGGAGCCTGGCACTCAGCATCAGCAGCAGTCTTTAAGGGATCAGTCCCAAGAAACACATGGACTTGTACGTGGCTGGGAGGAGGTGGCTGTGGACCATGTCGTCCTTAGTGACCCAGAGGACTCCGGACCGAATGCCTCAGCAAACCTACGCTGCATGGCCTCCCTGATCCTGCAAAGCCTGCGTAAGGATCCTCGTATTCATGGTATCAAGGAGAAGGAAAAAATACTGGCTGGCAACCCTCCTTGATCCACGTTACAAGGGTAAGGTTGCGGACCTTATCTTGCCATCGCAGAGGGAGCAGAGGATGAAACATCTTCGGGAGGCCTTGCAGAAAGGTCTGTGCAATGCGTTCCCAGAGACTGGGAGGTTACAAACTCCTGTTTCTGGACAACGTGTTGCTGAGGCTTCGGTCAGTCAAAGAAGGAGCGGTGGAGAAGGTGGCCGTCTGACCGATGCGTTCAGACAATTTTTTGGTCCGCAGCCCCAAGGTATGATCGGTTCCAGCAACCATCGCCAGCATCTGTTTTACATGGGGAAGGAATACCTAGGGGCAAGATCTGACTTGGACACCTTTCCCACCGAAAATCCTCTGGGTTACTGGGTCTTGAGGATGGATCACTGGCCAGAGCTTGCACAGTATGCAATTGAGCTACTGGCCTGTCCTGCATCCAGCGTTCACCGATCACAGGGTGCGTCTGTCCACCGACTCGGTCGATCGACTGACCTTCATAAAAATGAATCAGTCTTGGATCACCACCAGCTACCAAGTACCTGATGCTGATGTAACCGAATAATTTTTTTTGAAATCTCAGATCCCTTCAAAGCATGCCTATGCTGATGCTGAGTGACTATCCCTGAGTAATTATTCTCTTCCTCCTCAATCATCACGCTGATAGCTTGTAAGAACATTTTTGGTTCTGGGCGCCACCACCAGTGCCTAAGGCCCAATTTTTCAGCCCCTGTTTAACGGGGGCGTGTAATTACAATTTTTGATGCAATACTTTGCAGCAGGGCTCGTTTCTGCGTTACAACTAGAGTATCTGTGAGGGGTTGCAGTGTTGTGGCACCAGCACCAGTGCCTAAGGCCCAATTTTTCAGCCCCTGTTTAACAGGGGCGTGTTATTACAATTTTTGATGCAATACTTTGCAGCAGGGCTCATTTCTGCGTTCCAACTAGAGTATCTGTGAGGGGTTGCAGTGTTGTGGCACCAGCACCAGTGCCTAAGGCCTAATTTTTCAGCCCCTGTTCAACAGGGGCATGTAATTACAATTCTTGATCTAATATTTCACAGCAGGGCCCATTTCTGCACCCACCAAGAGCGAGTGAGGACTTACAGTGTTGTGGCACCACCACCACCAAAGGCCCAATTTTTCTGCCCTTGTTCAACAGGGGCATGTAATTACAATTCTTGATCTAATATTTCACAGCAGGGCCCATTTCTGCACCCACCAAGAGCGAGTGAGGACTTACAGTGTTGTGGCACCAACACCACCACCACCACCACCACCAAAGGCCCAATTTTTCTGCCCTTGTTCAACAGGGGCATGTAATTACAATTCTTGATCTAATATTTCACAGCAGGGCCCTGTGAGGGCTTACAGTGTTGTGGCCACAACAACACCTAAGGCCCAAATTTTTGCTGAGTATATAGGGCAGGCCCCTACTTTCAAACATCTAACTTACAAACGACTCCTACTTGCAAACGGAAGGAGACAACAGGAAGTGAGATGAAATCTACCCCTAGGAAGGGAAATTCTCTCCTGTAAGAGTTAATATGGGAAAAACATTTCTCCTTTCCACTGATGCTTTCCAATCCTTGTTCCACAAAAAACCCCAAATTTTCAAAAAAACATTTGTCATTGGGACAAAAAGTGAGGTGAAATCTTCTGAAGAGGAGGAAAGACAGCAAAACAAATGTCAAAGGGGTGATAACCCTTCCCTATGTTTTCCAAAAAGCTTAAAAAAGATTTTTTGGCTGGAGCTAAACACGTTAAAAATGTACCCGTTAAAAATTACAAACAGATTCTACTTAACAACAAACCTACAGTCCCTGTCTTGTTTGCACCGCCTGTATACTGCTGTTCAGAGTATATAGGGCCTGGTGGCCCCACACCTTTCCTTATTTTAATTTGGGTGCGGGGTTCCCCTTAATATCCATACAAGACCCAACGGGCCTGGTAATGGTCTGGGGGGGTACCCATGCCGTTTGTCTCACTGATTTTCATCCATATTGCCAGGACCCGACATTACATTAAACCCGCAAGCAGTTTTAAATGAGATTTTTTCCTTTAAAAATGACATTTTGTGCAGGGACTGTTCTAAACACAGGAAACACGCGCCACTTTACAGGCATACTATAGACACACCCCAGGTACGATATTTAAAGGAATATTTCACTTTTTTTTTTACTTTAAGCATCATTAAAATCACTGCTCCCGAAAAAACGGCCGCTTTTAAAACTTTTTTTTGCATCGATACAAGTCCCCTGGGGTAGGACCCGGGTCCCCAAACCCTTTTTAGGACAATACCATGCAAATTAGCCTTTAAAATGAGCACTTTTGATTTCGAACATTCGAGTCCCATAGACGTCAATGGGGTTTTAACGTTCGTGCGAATTTTCGGTCCGTTCGCAGGTTCTGGTGCGAACCGAACCGGGGGGTGTTCGGCTCATCCCTACTGATAACCCTGATAAATGTGGTGAGATGTGTAATGATATGACAGACACAGCAGAGGTAGATGGAGGCCCCCTACAGGTTCAAGAGGGAAATAACCCAAAGCTTAATAAAGTGTCAATAAAAGGGTTTGATTCCGAAATAAAAAAAACCCACGTTTATTGCTAAAGTATTTAAAAGGGTGGCCCCAAGGAAAATGGGCAGATGGCCCTTTTTATCGAAGCGCACCTGTAAATAGTCACGGGGGTGTCTTTGTAGTACCCAAGTCAGTGTAACAGGGGGACACAGGGAAGGTCACCTGATAAGACTGGGTTTGGCCCTTGTGGGTAAGAGCTGGCACAGAGGTGCCAAGTGGAAGAGAATGGGTTGGTGTGTTACGCCCCCTCAGATGCGAAACAGGGGGGGTATGTAGCAGGGTGGTACCTTGCCGGGACCCAAGTCTAATAAACAGCCAGTTCACTATTGAGTCAGCTGTGTTCTGGCCTTTAAGTAATCACCAGACCAAGGCTCTAGGCTCCCAGTTGGAGATGACTCCATCCTGCAGACAGGAGGTCTGGGCATGGGAGTCAGTAGGGCTTCACCTAGGAGAGAGAGGTGGGAGCCAGTGTAGCACGAGGCTACTTGCTGTATGCACGGAGGTGGGAGACAGACCAAGGGCCTAAAGTGTAAGGCCTGAGCTGGAGAGCTGCGTTTACAAGCCAGGAGGGCAGAAAATCATTTACTTTGGTAGCAGGACCCCTGTGAGGGAAGTTTGTTTTGAACTTTCTTTTTAATAAAAGTGGGCAAAACCAGTCCTGAAATGGATAAAAGCGAGTGGTGGTGTCCTTAAAGTGCTACAGGAGTGAACCCCTGACAGTGTATATATATCTATTGTTTAATAACACAATGTTGTGTGCTTTGAGATATAGATAGCATTTGTTGTAATTGTATTTTCTTGTTGTTCTGGTTCTTAGATGGGGATGTCCCACAGAGAACCACATTTTAATTGTCAGCATTTTTTTATATAGTTATCTTTTGGCCTGTAGTTGGGCCTTGTAGTCCCGCAGCTATTAGGGTCGCCCCTCATGTTTTAATGTAAATAAGGCTCCAATAGGTATCTCTGTAGCTTGATAAAGGAGCGTGCATGCCCGATCGTGGCATAGTGCATGCTCGGAAATGCGTTGCACATTCTGGTGACATCATCATGCCAGCACTGTGGTCCAAGTGCGTTCCAGCCCCTTCTCTGAATAGTGCATGGTGGATAGTTCCCAGCTGGCAGCCTCAACACTGACAGCTGGATACATGGAACTCCTGTGGGCGCTTCTCTCCCTAGAGACGAGCGATCAAGTTACGGTTTACATTAATATGAGCCTTCTATTTTTCTACCAGAATGTGAGTGCCCATTTTTGTAGCTAATAAAATTCTCTTCATAAGTCTACACTTAAAGGTGCTTTTCCTGTCCCTTCTTGTTTCCTTGATGATTAAAGCCAGCTTCTGCTCCATGGATTAGCTTGCTCAAGTTAATGGACTTTTAGGACTCATTGCTTTATTTTCCCTCATCAGCATATTGATTGTTTTTATCTTTTATTTCCCATGTCTGCATCATGTTACTGTTTAAGGTGTGCTGATTGTGCCTATCTTTTTGTAGTTTCACAAATACAGCTGCCTTGTGGATGCATTCCTGCCCCAAGGAAATGTTCACTTGATTGGCCCGCCAACAACGCTACTTTGATGCCCATGTGTGGGAGAAGCACTACCATATTTTTCCTGTTCCTGGCTGTATTTGTGGCCAGTCCTCTCAACTGGTGCTGCTTTAGGGTGAGGAGGTATTCCAAGGAATGGCTAGGTAGGGCACGCTGGGTTCTGGTGACAATGGGAACTCGTTGAACACCAGTATGTCCCATGAGAACCCCTTGGGTGGCTCTGGTCTAGCTGTATGACAAACCGAGCTTGCTTGTCAGTAGTGGGATCTTCTGTCATTGTAGAAGTATCCAGGAGGGGTGACTGCAGAAGCACCTGTACCAGGCAAACTAAGATAGGCATACCGGTACTGTCCAGGAGAACCACAGTGGATAAATCTAGAATTGGCGGTGATGGAACCTCGTCCAATATGGTCTCTAGGAGAAGAGCGGCTGGAGACACAGCTTTGGGAGCATAGGGCAGCAGCTTGACCCCAAATTCCATGGAGAAGGCCATCTTAGGAGCATCTGGTCGAAGCATCTTGGCCAGGGGTTCCATTGAGGTGCTGGCTCTGATGTCCTCAGAAGTCACAGGCAGGCCGCTGGAGTCGAGGGTAGCTGCAGCCTCAATACATAAAAAAAGTGTTGTGTTGTCTTGTGAAATACAATTGAATATATAAATAAAAAATAAAAATCACAAATGAATATATGAGACACCAAAGTCCATAAAGTGATAATGTTCAAAGTCCTTGAATTCAGTGCAACACCCAGTACTTGGACAGATGAGGCAAAAAAGTTTTCGGACCAGATCCAATGACCTATCAAGTTCTATGTCACGGGGACCCTACTTCCCCTGATTGTCCTACTGTTCCCCAGCACCAGCCCTACAAGTGTTTGCACCAAGTGTCACTGTGACGGAAGTCACTCTGGGTGTGGTTGTATTCCATTGTTCTGTTGTGTCTGTCGGCCTTGGGAGAAAAGTATATTATGAGATATGTGTCTATGTGGAGGGGGGGTTCCTCCAGCAGCCCCTCCCTGCTGATAAGACTGTTTACTGATGAGAAGTTGGAATACACCTGACCTGTGTGTCTATTGTTATTGGACAGTTTACCCCGCCCTGAATCCAAGGGTGGGGGGGGGGTGTCCCTGAGTTGTATATCTGTTACATGTGTTTGAATAGAGAGTCTGATGTTTTTCACCCTACACTGAGTTACAGCTAGTGACTAGGGATGAGCTTCGAGTTCGAGTGGAACGCAAGTTCCACTGGAATATCAGCCGTTCGACCGTTCGTCGAACTGCTAACATTATGGGCCGTTTGCGCCAAATTCAAGTGGGGCGTCACGGCCCATAATTCACTACGGCATTGCAGTGCATTGCTGGCTGATGATTGGCCAAGCACGCACTATGACCCACATGCTTTGGTCAATCACAGCGCGGTAAGAACGGAGAGCCATTATTGGCCAAAGGCAGGGTGGCTTTTGCCAATTATGCCTCAGGGGATTTAGTACATGCCCCACACTATATAAGGCCGCCTGCACGTCGGCCCTGTGTAGTGTGTTCCAGCGTGCTGAGAGAGAGATAGAGAGAGACAGTGTCATTTCATTTGAATTAGATACAGTAGACAGGCGAGTCAGTTAGCTGCAGTCAGTGTATGGTGTGTATATATATATATATATATATATATATATATATATGCATCCCAGGTGTTGTGTGTGTATATATATATATATATATATAAATATATATATATATATATATATATATATATATATATATATACAGTGGGGCAAAAAAGTATTTAGTCAGGCACCAATTGTGCAAGTACTTAAAAAGATGAGAGAGGCCTATAATTGTCATCATAGGTATACCTCAACTATGAGAGACAAAATGTGGAAACAAATCCAGACAATCACATCTGTCTGTCTAATTTATTAAAGAATTTATTTGCAAATTATGGTGGAAAATAAGTATTTGGTCACCTACAAACAAGCAAGATTTCTGGCTCTCACAGACCTGTATCTACTTCAAGAGGCTCCTCTGTCCTCCACTCATTGCCTGTATTAACCACTTCAGCCCCGGACCATTATGCTGCCTAAGGACCAGAGGACTTTTTCCAATTTGGCACTGTGTCGTTTTAACTGCTAATTGCGCAGTCATGCAATGCTGTACCCAAACAAAATTTGTGTCCTTTTCTTCCCACAAATAGAGCTTTCTTTTGATGGTATTTGATCACCTCTGCCGTTTCTATTTTTTGCGCTATAAATGGAAAAAGACCGAAAATTTTGAAAAAAAATGATATTTTCTACTGTTTGTTATAAAAAAAATCCAATAAACTCAATTTTAGTCATACATTTAGGCCAAAATGTATTCGGCCACATGTCTTTGGTAAAAAAAAAAGTCAATAAGCGTATATTTATTGGTTTGCACAAAAGTTATAGCGTCTACAAACTAGGGTACATTTTCTGGAATTTACACAGCTTTTAGTTTATGACTGCCTATGTCATTTCTTGAGGTGCTAAAATGGCAGGACAGTACAAAACCCCCCCAAATGACCCCATTTTGGAAAGTAGACACCCCAAGGAAATTGCTGAGAGGCATGTTGAACCCATTGAATATTTATTTTTTTTGTCCCAAGTGATTGAATAATGACAAAAAAAAAAAATATTTACAAAAAGTTGTCACTAAATGATATATTGCTCACACAGGTCATGGGCCTATGTGGAATTGCACCACAAAATACATTCAGCTGCTTCTCCTGAGTACGGGGATACCACATGTGTGGGACTTTTTGGGAGCCTAGCCGCGTACGGGGCCCCGAAAACCAATCACCGCCGTCAGGATTTCTAAGGGCGTAAATTTTTGATTTCACTCCTCACTACCTATCACAGTTTTGAAGGCCATAAAATGCCCAGATGGCACAAAACCCCCCCAAATGACCCCATTTTGGAAAGTAGACACCCCAAGCTATTTGCTGAGAGGCATGTTGAGTCCATGGAATATTTTATATTTTGACACAAGTTGCGGGAAAGTGACAAATTTTTTTTTTTTGCACAAAGTTGACACTAAATGATATATTGCTTACACAGGCCATGGGCATATGTGGAATTGTACCCCAAAATACATTTAGCTGCTTCTCCTGAGTATAGGGATACCACATGTGTGGGACTTTTTGGGAGCCTAGCCGCGTACGGGGCCCCGAAAACCAATCACTGCCTTCAGGGTTTCTAAGGGTGTAAATTTTTGATTTCACTCTTCACTGCCTATCACAGTTTCGGAGGCCATGGAATGCCCAGGTGGCAAAACCCCCCCCCCAAATGACCCCATTTTGGAAAGTAGACACCCCAAGATACTTGCTGAGAGGCATGGTGAGTATTTTGCAGCTCTCATTTGTTTTTGAAAATGAAGAAAGACAAGAAAAAACATTTTTTTTTCTTTTTTCAATTTTCAAAACTTTGTGACAAAAAGTGAGGTCTGCAAAATACTCACTATACATCTCAGCAAATAGCTTGGGGTGTCTACTTTCCAAAATGTGGTCATTTGGGGGGGTTTTGTGCCGCCTGGGCATTCCATGGCCTCCGAAACTGTGATAGGCAGTGAAGAGTGAAATCAAATATTTACGCCCTTAGAAAGCTTGAAGGCGGTGCTTGGTTTTCGGGGCCCCGTACGCGGCTAGGCTCCCAAAAAGTCTCACACATGTGGTATCCCCGTACTCAGGAGAAGCAACAGAATGTATTTTGGGGTGTAATTTCACATATTCCCATGGCATGTTTGAGCAATATATCATTTAGTGACAACTTTGTGCAAAAAAAGAAAAAAAATTTGTCTCTTTCCCGCAACTTGTGTCACAACATAAAATATGCCATGGACTCGACATGACTCTTAGCAAATAGCTTGGGGTGTCTACTTTCCAAAATGGGGTCATTTGGGGGGGTTTTGAACTGTCCTGGCATTTTATGCACAACATTTAGAAGCTTATGTCACACATCACCCACTCTTCTAACCACTTGAAGACAAAGCCCTTTCTGACACTTTTTGTTTACATGAAAAAATTATTATTTTTGCAAGAAAATTACTTTGAACCCCCAAACATTATATATTTTTTTAAAGCAAATGCCCTACAGATTAAAATGGTGGGTGTTTCATTTTTTTTTTCACACAGTATTTGCGCAGCGATTTTTCAAACGCATTTTTTGGGGAACAAACACACTTTTTTAAATTTTAATGCAATAAAACACACTATATTGCCCAAATGTTTGATGAAATAAAAAAGATGATCTTAGGCCGAGTACATGGATACCATACATGATATGCTTTTAAAATTGCGCACAAACGTGCAGTGGTGACAAACTAAATACCGTTTTAAAAGCCTTTAAAAGCCTTTACAGGTTACCACTTTAGATTTACAGAGGAGGTCTACTGCTAAAATTACTGCCCTCAATCTGACGTTCGCGGTGACACCTCACATGCATGGTGCAATTGCTGTTTACATTTGATGCCAGACCGACACTTGCGTTCGCCTTTGCGCGAGAGCAGGGGGGGACAGGGGTGCTTTTTTTTTTTTTTTTATCTTATTTTTAAACTGTTCCTTACATTTTTTTTTTAATCATTTTTATTGTTATCTCAGGGAATGTAAATATCCCCTATGATCGCAATAGGTAGAGACAGGTACTCTTTTTTGAAAAAATTGGGGTCTATTAGACCCTAGATCTCTCCTCTGCCCTCAAAGCATCTGACCACACCAAGATCGGTGTGATAAAATGCTTTCCCAATTTCCCAATGGTGCTGTTTACACTTGGCGAAATCTAAGTCATGAAATGCTTGTAGCTTCCGGTTTCTTAGGCCATAGAGATGTTTGGAGCCACTCTGGTCTCTGATAAGCTCTATGGTCAGCTGGCTGAATCACCGGCTGCATTCTCAGGTTCCCTGTTGAGACAGGAGAGCCAGAGAAAAACATGGAAGACGGTGGGGGGGGGGGGGGGCATTCCCTCCCACTGCTTGTAAAAGCAGTCTAGAGGCTAATTAGCTGCTAGGATTGCCTTTACATGAAAGCCGACCGCTGGCTGAAAACGAATGATACCAAGATGATAGCTAAACCTGCAGGCATCATTCTGGTATAACCACTCAAAGTCGTGAATGGCGTACCTGAAGACAAAAAAATGGTTAACAATAAAACACAGTAAACGGTAAAGTATAAAAAATTGCATACCTGAAAAGCAAACATGATAAAACATAATAACAATAAAACATTGCAGAATAGAATACAGTAAAAAAGAGCAGAACAACAGAGAGAGAATAGAGAGAGAGAGAACAATAAAACGACAACTATTTTTTTTTAATTTTATTTATATATTATTTTTTTTTACACTTTTTTTTGTAACTAACTTTTATAACTGTAACCGGTTCCAGGTTTGGGTCTCTCAAAATGCGATGGCATCTTGGGAGACCCTGTGAAAGTGTGCCTAGTCTGTGCAATGCTGTACCCTACGCTAATACTCAACTAATGAATGGTAGAGTTCAAAACATTCACCAATGCAAAGACCAGGATTGTCAGGACAGGAGGGACAATAATAGCGTGTGTCACGCCTATATCCGCGCTTGCTGCAGACACAACATCTTTTTTGGGGGGGTTCGCTGGGTAGGGGTACTCGGGAGGACATAAAGAAAATGCCTCTCATGCAGCCGACTGCATTTGGTTGGGGATGTGAATGGGGGAAGTACGGGAGCTGCAGAAGTGGTGGGTTCCCAATTAGGATTGGCGAATGCAGCAGGAAGGGCACTATGGGCACGACGGGCCTGTGTTTGTCTTCTTCTTGGTGGCAGCGGGACACTACTTGAGCTTGCCACCTCGCCAGTTTGAACTGCACTTATGGGACTCGCCACGTCACCAAGTGTTACTGCAGTGCTGGTTTGACTACGACCGGGGTGTACTAGGCCGCTGGTGCTTGCCAGTTCACCAAAACGCTACCAAAAAACTGTTAGCGATCACAGGGATCAGGCCTGACTCTGCGAAAGCTGCAGTTATGCGTTTAGTGTTTTGTAAGTGACAGTGATCGATCGATACTGCACTTGGGTGGGCTGGGCCGGGCTGAGGGGCAAAACGCAGGTGCTAGCAGGTATCTGGGCTGATCCCGCTAACACTGTGTTTTTGGGAACCCTAAACTGCTGGGGATGCTAGTATAGATCTGATCGGATCAGATATTGATCTGTTCAGTTACTATACCACTAAGGGAGGCGTATGCTGCGTGCGTGGGTGTTAGCGGTACTGGCGCTAACCTGACGCTGCCTGGGGCTGGTGCTTGCCAGTTCACCAAAACGCTACCAAAAAAACTGTTAGCGATCGCAGGGATCAGGCCTGACTCTGCGAACGCTGCAGTTATGTGTTAATGTTTTGTAAGTGACAGTGATCGATCGATACTGCACTTGGGTGGGCTGGGCGGAGGGGCAAAACGCAGGTGCTAGCAGGTATCTGGGCTGATCCCACTCACACTGCGTTTTTGGGAACCCTAAACTGCTGGGGACGCTAGTATAGATCTGATCGGATCAGATATTGATCCGATCAGATACTATACCACTAAGGGAGGTGTACGGTGCGTGCGTGGGTGTTAGCGGTACTGGCGCTAACCTGACGCTGCCTGGGGCTGGTGCTTGCCAGTTCACCAAAATGCTACAAAAAAAACTGTTAGCGATCGCAGGGATCAGGCCTGACTCTGCGAACGCTGCAGTTATGCGTTTAGTGTTTTGTAAGTGACAGTGATCGATCGATACTGCACTTGCGTGGGCTGGGCTGGGCCAGGTGGAGGGGCAAAACGCAGGTGCTAGCAGGTATCTGGGCTGATCCCGCTAACACTGCGTTTTTGGGAACCCTAAACTGCTGGGGACGCTAGTATAGATTTGATCGGATCAGATATTGATCCGTACAGATACTATACCACTAAGGGAGGCGTATGCTGCGTGCGTGGGTGTTAGCGGTACTGGCGCTAATCTGACGCTGCCTGGGGCGACGCATATCACCGCCGGGCGATCAGGGGGCTAAACCTTTATTCGGTAATAAACGGCGGGTGCCCTGACACTATAAAAAATAAACGAACTAACCAGCGTCACCCATAACAGTTATACGGTGATCAGTGGTGAAAGGATTAACTAGGGGTTAAAACATTTATTAGGTAGTATATGGGGGTCCCTGTCACTATAAAACGCTGACAGCGAACCTAAATATTTACCTCCCTAACTATCGTCACCAGTGACACTAATACAGCGATCAGAAAAATGATCGCTTAGCGACACTGGCGACGGGGGTGATCAAGGGGTTAAAACTTTATTAGGGGGGGTTAGGGGGGTACCCTAGACCTAAAGGGGGCTAACCCTAACTTCCCTAACACACTAACTGTCACAAACTGACACCATGCAGTAATCAGAAAAAAAAAAAAAAAACTGCTTGGTGTCAGTGTGACAGGGGGGGGTGATCGGGGGGTAAAGGGGGGGTGTTTTGTGTGCCTGGCATGTTCTACTGTGTGTGTGTGTAGTGTTACACTCACATTGCAGTCTTCTCTCCTCAGCGCCGGAACGGAAAATACCGAGCCGAGGAGAGATGACATAATTTCCTTTGCTGCTGTTTAGCATACAGCAGCAGAGGAATGATTTGATTGGCCGGCGGCGATCGCGAGGGGGGGGCATGAACGGATGGTCTCCCCCTCATCTCCGATCGCCGCTGGTCAAAAACGGACCACCTCGGGCACCGGGGGAGGCAGATCACGTATATGTACGTGATTCTGCCTGCCCGTGCCATCTTGCCGACGTACATCGGCATGAGGCGGTCCTTAATTGGTTAATGGCACCTGTTTGAACTTGTTATCAGTATAAAATACACCCGTCCACAACCTCAAACAGTCACACTCCAAACTCCACTATGGTAAAGACCAAAGAGCTGTCGAAGGACACCAGAAACAAAATTGTAGACCTGCACCAGGCTGGGAAGACTGAATCTGCAATAGGCAAGCAGCTTGGTGTGAAGAAATCAACTATGGGAGCAATAATTAGAAAATGGAAGACATATAAGACCACTGATAATCTCCCTCGATCTGGGGCTCCACACAAGATCTCACCCCGTGGGGTCAAAATGATCACAAGAACGGTGAGCAAAAATCCCAGAACCACACGGGGGGACCTAGTGAATGACCTGCAGAGAGCTGGGACCAACGAGACAAAGGCAACCATCATTAACACACTACGCCGCCAGGGACTCAGATCCTGCAGTGCCAGACGTGTCCCCCTGCTTAAGCCAGTACATGTCCGGGCCCATCTGAGGTTTTCTAGAGAGCATTTGGATGATCCAGAAGAGGATTGGGAGAATGTCATATGGTCAGATGAAACCAACGTAGAAATGTTTGGTAGAAACATAACTTGTTTTGTTTGGAGGAGAAAGAATGCTGAGTTGCAACCAAAGAATACCATACCTACTGGGAAGCATGGGGGTGGCAACATCATGCTTTGGGGCTGTTTCTCTGCAAAGGGAACAGTACGACTGATCCGTGTACATGAAAGAATGAATGGGGCCACGTATTGTGAGATTTTGAGTGCAAACCTCCTCCCATCAGCAAGGGCATTGAAGATGAAACGTGGCTGGGTTTTTCAGCATGACAATGATCCCAAACAAACCGCCCGGGCAATGAAGGAGTGGCTTCGTAAGAAGCATTTCAAGGTACTGGAGTGGCCTAGCCAGTCTCCAGATCTCAACCCCATAGAAAACCTTTGGAGGGAGTTGAAAGTCCGTGTTGCCCAGCGACAGCCCCAAAACATCACTGCTCTAGAGGAGATCTGCATGGAGGAATGGGCCAACATACCAGCAACAGTGTGTGACAACCTTGTGAAGACTTACAGAAAACATTTGACCTCTGTCATTGCCAACAAAGGATATATAACAAAGTATTGAGATGAACTTTTGATATTAACCAAATACTTATTTTCCACCATAATTTGCAAATAAATTCTTTCAAAAATCAGACAATGTTCCACATTTTGTCTCTCATAGTTGAGGTATACCTATGATGACAATTACAGGCCTCTCTCATCTTTTTAAGTGGGAGAACTTACACAATTGGTGGCTGACTAAATACTTTTTTGCCCCACTCTTCCTAATATACTTACAGGCAGGCAGCTGCAGTATTTTCAGTCAGTGTATTGTGTATATATATGCATCCCAGGTGTTGTGTGTGTGTGTGTGTATATATATATATATATATATATATATATATATATATATATATATATATATATATATATATATATATTATACACTGTATTCAGTTTAGCTAGATCCGTTACTGTTATTCTATTCTAGTGAATATTCTATTCTAATTACAGGCAGGCAGCTGCAGTATTTTCAGTCAGTGTACTGTATCCTGCGCACAGTGTGCAACTAAAGCTAACTGCAGCCAATTGCTGGTGTTCTGTTCCTAATATACTTTCAGGCAGGCAGCTGCAGTATTTTCAGTCAGTGTTCTGTATCCTGCGCACAGTGTGCAACTAAAGCTAACTGCAGCCAATTGCTGGTGTTCTCTTCCTAATATACTTACAGGCAGGCAGCTGCAGTATTTTTAGTCAGTGTACTGTATCCTGCGCACAGTGTGCAATTAAAGCTAACTGCAGCCAATTGCTGGTGTTCTCACCTAATATACTTACAGGCAGGCAGCTGCAGTATTTTCAGTCAGTGTACTGTATCCTGCGCACAGTGTGCAACTAAAGCTAACTGCAGCCAATTGCTGGTGTTCTGTTCCTAATATACTTTCAGGCAGGCAGCTGCAGTATTTTCAGTCAGTGTTCTGTATCCTGCGCACAGTGTGCAATTAAATCTAACTGCAGCCAATTGCTGGTGTTCTCTTCCTAATATACTTACAGGCATGCAGCTGCAGTATTTTCAGTCAGTACACTGTATCCTGTGCACAGTGTGCAACTAAAACTAACTGCAGCCAATTGCTGGTGTTCTCTTCCTAATATACTTACAGGCAGGCAGCTGCAGTATTTTCAGTCAGTGTACTGTATCCTGCGCACAGTGTGCAACTAAACCTAACTTCAGCCAATTGCTGGTGTTCTCTTTATAATAATACCTCAGGCAGGCAGCTGCAGTATTTTCAGTCAGTCTACTGTATCCTGTGCAGTGTGCAACTAAAGCTAACTGCAGACAATTGCTGGTGTTCTCTTCCTAATAATACCACAGGCAGCTGCAGTATTTTCAGTCAGTGTACTGTATCCTGTGCACAGTGTACAACTAAAGCTAACTGCAGACAATTGCTGGTGTTCTCTTCCTAATATACTTACAGGCATGCAGCTGCAGTATTTTCAGTCAGTGCACTGTATCCTGTGCACAGTGTGCAACTAAAACTAACTGCAGCCAATTGCTGGTGTTCTCTTCCTAATATACTTACAGGCAGGCAGCTGCAGTATTTTCAGTCAGTGTACTGTATCCTGTGCACAGTGTGCAACTAAACCTAACTTCAGCCAATTGCTGGTGTTCTCTTTATAATAATACCTCAGGCAGGCAGCTGCAGTATTTTCAGTCAGTGTACTGTATCCTGTGCAGTGTGCAACTAAAGCTAACTGCAGACAATTGCTGGTGTTCTCTTCCTAATATACTTACAGGCAGGCAGCTGCAGTATTTTCAGTCAGTGTACTGTATCCTGCGCACAGTGTGCAACTAAAGCTAACTGCAGACAATTGCTGGTGTTCTCTTTCTAATAATACTACAGGCAGGCAGGTGATTCAGCTAGCTGCAGTATAATCAGTATATATATATATATATATATATATATACATCCCAACTTTGTGCAGCTACATCTCACTGCAGGCCATTCCTTGTGTATCTATTCCAATACATCAAAGACAGTATGTCTGGAAGGCCAACAAGGAGAGGCAGACAGTCACAGGCCAATAAAAGAGGGGAAGCAGGCTCTGTGTCTAGAGGCAACAGTGCTGGTCATGGACACGGTGCATCCTCATCAGCACGTGGCCGTGAGGCATGCTTGTCCTTTTTCTCGGCAGCTGGCCGTGTTGAACCACAACATGCCGAGTTGGTAGAGTGGATGACCAAGCCGTCCTCATCCTCCTCATCCTCTGTCACCCAGGCTACCTTGGCTGCCAATGCAGGAGCCAAAGCGGCCTATTCCTTGGACTCGAGGTCATCGTCAGTTACTCCTTCCCTAGCCCCACCAGAGGAGTCCCCCGAACTGTTCGACCACAGTGTCCGGTACATGCTGCAGAAGGATGCGCAGCGTTTTGAAGGCTCCGATGATGGCACCCAGCTTGAGGAAGGCAGTAACGTGAGCCCAGAGAGAGGGGTTGCCCAAGAAGGACAATAAACTGGCAGTCATGTTCCCCCAGCTACAGCATACTGCCAGGTTTGCTCCAGTGACAAGGAGGGAGGGGATGATGAGCTTACTGACTCTACGTGGGTGCCTGATAGGAGAGAGGAGAAGGAGGAGGAGTCCCATCTCCAACGAGGCAGGATGCCCTCCAAGGGCTAGCTTAAGGGCAGCCAACTGACTGCATCACACTGCAGAGCTCCGCAAATGCAGGGCGCTGGTGACTCCGCGTGTTATTCCAAAAGTTCTTCGGTGTGGGACTTTTTTGAGACGTGTGCAGCAGATTGCACCGTTGCTATTTGCATTATATGTCTGAAGCGTATCAAGCGTGGACTAGACAGCAAGCGCTTGGGCACCACATGCTTAATCAGACATATGTCGAGCTCCCATGCAGCCCGTTGGCAACACTACCTAAAAGACCCACACCAAAGAACAAGGCGGACCTCTCCTTGCTCCTCCTCATCAGCTGGGATCTCCAACCCAACTATACTTTCAGTCCTTTTCAGAAACTTGCACTGAGAGGAATGAAGGTGTAGAATTAGGTGTGCCATTGCCAAGTACTTACGGGAAATCTGCTATTGGTACACTAACGTCCGATTCTAGCAGGCAGATTTCCCTAACCCAGTTTCTCCACCGGCGAAAGAAGTTTGCTCCCAGCCATCCACATGCCCAGCAGTTGAATGCTAGCTTGGCTAAATTGCTAGCACTTCAACTACTGCCTTTTCCGTTGGTAGACTATGCCCCCTTCCGTGAGTTTGTGGAATGTGCGGTACCTCAGTGGCAGGTTCCCAAATGCCACTTTTTTCACGGAAGGCAATTCTGGCTCTCTACCGGCATGTGGAAGGCAATGTCCATGCCTCGCTGCACAGGGTGGTCAGTGGTAAGGTGCATATTACTGCTGTCTCATGGTCCAGCAGGCATGGACAGGGACGTTACCTATCTTTCACCGTGTACTGGGTGACTTTTCTGGCAGCTGGGAAGGATGCAGGACAGGGTGCAGTAGTGTTGGAGGTAGTACCTCCAGCACGCCTCCAAAATTCTACTAGTGGTGATTCTGCCACACCTCTCTCCTCCACCCCCTCCACTTCTTCTTCCTCCATGGCCTCTTCCTGTGCTGATTTGTCCTCGGAACCAGCGGTGCTCCATAGGCATTCAAGGGGCTACGAAAGCACGCAAGCAAAAAAAAGCCATGCGGTGCTTGAGCTGGTGTGCTTGGGGAACAGGAGCCACACTGGGGCAGAGATTCTGTCAGCTCTGCAGGGGCAGGTTCAGAGGTGGTTGACGCCACGCCAGCTTAAGCCAGGAATGGAGGTTTGTGACAATGGCACCAACCTCCTCTCCGCCCTCCGACAGGGACAACTGACCCATGTGCCCTGTTTGGCTCATGTCCTTAACTTTGCGGTTCAGCGGTTCTTGGGCAGGTACCCAGGCTTACAGAATGTCCTGAGGCAGGCCAGGAAAGTCTGTCTGCATTTCTGCCGGTCTTGTAATGCCAGTGCTCAGCCCTCTGACCTCCAAAAGGAATTTAACCTGCCCAAGAACCGCCTCATCTGTGCCATGCCCATCAGGTGGAACTCAATGTTGGCCATGCTGCAGCGGCTGCACACACAGCAGAGGGCCATCAATGAGTACCTATGTGACTATGGCACCAGGGTCAGGGGAGCTTATTTTTTTTTTCCCCATGCCAGTGGGCCATGATCAGGGATGCATGCACTGTCCTGTCACCATTTGAGGAGGCCATGAGGATGGTGAGTAGTGACAGTGCATGCATCAGTGACACTATCCCTCTTGTCCACCTGTTGGAGCACACACTGTGTGGAATAATGGACAGGGCACTTGAGGCAGAACAGAGGCAGGAAGAGGAGGACTTTCTTACCTCTCAAGGCCCCCTTTATCCAGACAGTGTTCCTGCGTGCCCGCCGATCACACAGGAAGAGGATGAGGAGGAGGATTGTGTCAGCATGGAGGTGGGGCCTAGCACTCAGCATCAGCAGCAGTCTTCAAGCGATCATTTACAGTCCGAAGAAACCCATGGACTTGTACATGGCTGGGAGGAGGTGGCTGCGGATCATGTCGTCCTTAGTGACCCAGAGGACTCTGGACCGAATGCCTCAGCAAACCTACGCTGCATGGCCTCCCTGACCCTGCAAAGCCTGCGGAAGGATCCTCCTATTCGTGGTATAAAGGAGAGGGATCATTACTGGCTGGCAACCCTCCTTGATCCACATTACAAGGGTAAGGTTGTGGACCTTATCTTGCCATCTCAGAAGGAGCAGAGGATGAAACATCTTCGGGAGGCCTTGCAGAAACGCGTTTCCAGAGCCTGGGAGGTTACAATTTCCTGGTCCTCCTGGACAATGTGTTGCTGAGGCTTCGGTCAGTCACAGAAGGAGTGGTGGAGAAGGTAACTGTCTGACCGATGCGTTCAGGCAATTTTTTAGTCCGCAGCCCCAAGGTATGATCGGTTCCAGCAACCATCGCCAGCGTCTGATTCACATGGTGCAGGAATACCTAGGGGCAAGATCAGACTTGGACACCTTTCCAAACGAAAATCCTCTGGGTTACTGGGTCTTGAGGATGGATCACTGGCCAGAGCTTGCACAGTATGCAATTAAGCTACTGGCCTGTCCTGTATCCAGCGTTCTTTTGGAATGCACATTCAATGCTGCTGGAGGCTTTGTAACTGATCACAGGGTGCGCCTGTCCACCGAATCGGTCGATTGGCTGACCTTCATAAAAATGAATCAGTCTTGGATCACCAGCTACCAAGCACCTGATGCTGATGTAACCGAATAATTTTTTTTTTTAATGTGAGATCCCTTTAAGACTGCCTATGCTGATGCTGAGTGACTATCCTGTTATGCTGAGTGACAATCCTCTTCCTCCTCAATGTTCATGCTGATAGCTTGTAAGAACATTTTTGGTTCTGGGTACCGCCACCAGTGGCTAAGGCCCAATTTTTCTGCCCCTGTATAACAGGGGCATGTAATTACAATTTTTGATGCAATACTTTGCAGCAGGGCTCATTCCTGCGCTCCAACTAGAATATCTGTGAATGGTTGCAGTGTTGTGACACCAGTGCCCAAGGCCCAATTTTTCTGCTCCTGTTTAACAGGGGCGTGTAATTACAATTTTTGATGCAATACTTTGCAGCAGGGCTCATTCCTGCGCTCCAACTAGAGTATCTGTGAGGGGTTGCAGTGTTGTGGCACCAGCACCAGTGCCCAAGGCCCAATTTTTCTGCCCCTGTTTAACAGGGGAGAGTAATTACAATTTTTGATGCAATACTTTGCAGCAGGGCTCATTCCTGCACTCCAACTAGAATATCTGTGAAGAGTTGCAGTGTTTTGGCACCAGCACCAGTGCCCAAGGCCCAATTTTTCTGCCCCTGTTTAACAGGGGCATGTAATTACAATTTTTGATGCAATACTTTGCAGCAGGACTCATTCCTGTGCTCCAACTAGAGTAACTGTGAGGCCTTACAGTGTTGTGGCAACACCACCACACTGTCCACCACCAAAGGCACAATTTTTCGGACCCTGTTCAACAGGGGCATGTAATTACTATTCTTGATCTAATATTTCACAGCAGGGCCCGTTCCTGCACCCACCAAGAGTAACTGTGAGGGCTTACAGTGTTGTGGCAACACCAACACCTAAGGCCCAGATTTCTGCAGAGTATATAGGGCAGGCCCCTACTTTCAAACATTCAACTTACAAACGATTCCTACTTGCAAACGGAAGGAAACAACAGGAACAGGAATCTACCCTTAGGAAGGGAAATTCTCTCCTGTAAGAGTTCCTTGTTTCACTAAAAACCCCAAATTTTCAAAATCCAATTGTCATTGGGACAGAAAGTGAGGTGAAATCTTCTGAACAGGTGCACAGACAGCAAAACAAATGTTACAGGGGTGATAATCCTTCCCTATGTTTTCCAAAAAGCTTAAAAATAGATTTTTTGGCTGGAGCTACACGTAAAGAATGTACCAGTTCAAAATTACAAACAGATTCTACTTAAGAACAAACCTACAGTACCTGTCTTGTTTGCACCGCCTGTATACTGCTGTTCAGAGTATATAGGGCCTGGGGGCCCAACACCTTTCCTTTTTTTTTATTTGGGTGCGGGGTTCCCCTTAATATCCATACAAGACCCAAAGGGGATGGTAATGGGCTGGGGGGGTTTCTCAATGATTTTCATCCATATTGCCGGGACCAGACATGACATTAAAGCCGCAAGCAGTTTTAAATTACTTTTTTTCCTTTAGAAATGTAATTTTGAGCAGGGACTGTTCTAAACACGGGAAACACGCGCCACTTTACAGGCATACTATAGACACCCCCCAGGCATGATATTTAAAGGAATATTTCATGTTTATTTTTTCACTTTAAGCATCATTAAAATCACTGCTCCCGAAAAAACGTCAGTTTTTAAAACTTTTTTTTGCATTTAAAACATGTCCCCTGGGGCAGGACCCGGGTCCCCAAACCCTTTTTAGGACAATAACTTGCATATTGGCCTTTAAAATTCGCACTTTTGATTTCTCACGTTTGAGTCCCATAGGCTTTAACGGGGTTCGAAAGTTCGCGCAAACTTTCGGTCCGTTCGAATGTTCTGATGCGAACCGAACCAGGAGTGTTGAGCTCATTCCTACTAGTGACTGGGTGGGCTAAAGGGTCTTGGATTGTGTGGTACCGGACAGAAGAAGCATTTATGGCGGACATAGTCCTGTTGAGGACAGAGGTCCGTTATAGTCTATATTCGCATCTATGAGCTTTATTACCCCTCACGTTAGTTGCAGGTCATCTTGGTTTGTCCAGCCTCCTCGTAAGGGACCATTGGTAAAAACGACCCAAAGATAATAACAAAAAGATATCCACAGAAGCCGATCCAACAATTGATCATATGAGAAAAGGAAAACTCATTGCGCAGCGTCCAGATTAAAAACAGGCAATTTATTAAAAATCACACTCATACTCTCACAAGCGTCCCAACGTCACCGCTATTTCCTGCCCTGTCAACCTATTTAGCTGCAGCCTCAACCTTGTCCATGAGTTTGTGAAGGAGCACATCGCATTGAAGACAGAGAGCCTGGGGGTGGAGGATGGACAGGTGCCTTCGACAAGTAGGGCAGAGGACCCAAAGATCTTCTCAAATGCCCATGCGACATTGGGCGAACCCTACCATGTACTGTGCCCCATTGTTGGTGTTAGATAGATTATTCCATTGCAACTGCTGTCTGGGCATAGTGTCTCATAGCACGCATGTGGGGGACCCAGGTGTCGTTACGTGATGTGTTGCTATATCACCCCTTCAACTTCTCAGCCAATCCGGTGAGGGTGCCTTGTGCAGGAGACAATCAGAAGGCAGACACACACTGTCCATGTGGGGCAAGCCTGGGCAGATACATAGAAAATGAACTAACTACAGCCATGGTCTCTTTGGGGGTGGTCTTCAGGTGCATGTGGTAGGCGTAGCCCCACGTTGGGCACCAAAATATAGGGCAGGTGGGTGAAACTTCCCCCGTGTTCTCCATTACTTTGTTGGGCATCAAGTGTGGGTCACATAGGAGGCCTACCCAGGGGTAGGTTCTTTGGGCTACACCAGGCGATGAACGGGGTCACTCGTCCTAGCTAGGGATGAGCCGAACACCCCCCTGTTCGGTTCGCACCAGAACATGCGAACAGGAAAAGAGTTTGTTCGAACACGCGAACACCGTTAAAGTCTATGGGACACGAACATGAATAATCAAAAGTGCTAATTTTAAAGGCTAATATGCAAGTTATTGTCATAAAAAGTGTTTGGGGATCCGGGTCCTGCCCCAGGGGACATGGATCAATGCAAAAAAAGTTTTAAAAACGGCCGTTTTTTCAGGAGCAGTGATTTTAATAATGCTTAAAGTCAAACAATAAAAGTGTAATATCCCTTTAAATTTCGTACCTGGGGGGTGTCTATAGTATGCCTGTAAAGGGGCGCATGTTTCCCGTGTTTAGAACAGTCTGACAGCAAAATGACATTTTGAAGGAAAAAACTCATTTAAAACTACCCGCGGCTATTGCATTGCCGACAATACACATAGAAGTTCATTGATAAAAACGGCATGGGAATTCCCCAAAGGGGAACCCCCGAACCAAAATTAAAAAAAAAAATGACGTGGGAATCCCCCTAAATTCCATACCAGGCCCTTCAGGTCTGGTATGGATATTAAGGGGAACCCTGGCCAAAATTAAAAAAAAAAAATGACGTGGGGTTCCCCCTAAATTCCATATCAGACCCTTCAGGTCTGGTATGGATTTTAAGGGGAACCCCGCGCCAAAAAAAAAAAAAAAACGGCGTGGGGTCCCCCCAAAAATCCATACCAGACCCTTATCCGAGCACGCAACCTGGCAGGCCGCAGGAAAAGAGGGGGGACGAGAGTGCGGCCCCCCCCTCCCTCCTGAACCGTACCAGGCCACATGCCCTCAACATTGGGAGGGTGCTTTGGGGTAGCCCCCCAAAACACCTTGTCCCCATGTTGATGAGGACAAGGGCCTCATCCCCACAACCCTGGCCGGTGGTTGTGGGGGTCTGCGGGCGGGGGGCTTATCGGAATCTGGAAGCCCCCTTTAACAAGGTGACCCCCAGATCCCGGCCCCCCCCCCTGTGTGAAATGGTAAGGGGGTACATAAGTACCCCTACCATTTCACGAAAAAAGTGTCAAAAATGTTAAAAATGACAAGAGACAGTTTTTGACAATTCCTTTATTTAAATGCTTCTTCTTTCTTCTATCTTCCTTCATCTTCTGGTTCTTTTGGCTCTTCTGGTTCTTCCTCCGGCGTTCTCGTCCAGCATCTCCTCCGCAGCGTCTTCTATCTTCTTCTCCTCGGGCCGCTCCGCACCCATGGCATGGGGGGGAGGCTCCCGCTCTTCTCTTCTTCTTTTCTTCTCTTCTTCTCTTCTTCATTTTCTTCTCCGGGCCGCTCCGCAATCCATGCTGGCATGGAGGGAGGCTCCCGCTGTGTGACGGCGCTCCTCGTCTGACAGTTCTTAAATAACCCGGTGACCCCGCCCCCCTCTGACGCACGGGACATGATGGGACTTCCCTGTGGCATTCCCCGTGACGTCACAGGGAAGTCCCGTCAAGTCACCGTGCGTCAGAGGGGGGCGGGGTCACCGGGTGGCCCCGCCCCCCCCCGTTATTTAAGAACTGTCAGACGAGGAGCGCCGTCACACAGCGGGAGCCTCCCTCCATGCCAGCATGGATTGCGGAGCGGCCCGGAGAAGAAAATGAAGAAGAGAAGAAGAGAAGAATAGAAGAAGAGAAGAAAAGAAGAAGAGAAGAGCGGGAGCCTCCCCCCAATGCCATGGGTGCGGAGCGGCCCGAGGAGAAGAAGATAGAAGACGCCACGGAGGAGATGCTGGACGAGAACGCCGGAGGAAGAACCAGAAGAACCAGAAGAACCAGAAGATGAAGGAAGATAGAAGAAAGAAGAAGCATTTAAATAAAGGAATTGTCAAAAACTGTCTCTTGTCATTTTTAACATTTTTGACAGTTTTTTAGTGAAATGGTAGGGGTAAGAACCCCCTTACCATTTCACACAGGGGGGGGGCCGGGATCTGGGGGTCCCCTTGTTAAAGGGGGCTTCCAGATTCCGATAAGCCCCCCGCCCGCAGACCCCCACAACCACCGGCCAGGGTTGTGGGGATGAGGCCCTTGTCCTCATCAACATGGGGACAAGGTGTTTTGGGGGGCTACCCCAAAGCACCCTCCCAATGTTGAGGGCATGTGGCCTGGTACGGTTCAGGAGGGGGGGGCCGCACTCTCGTCCCCCCCTCTTTTCCTGCGGCCTGCCAGGTTGCATGCTCGGATAAGGGTCTGGTATGGATTTTTGGGGGGACCCCACGCCGTTTTTTTTTTTTTTTTTTTTTGGCGCGGGGTTCCCCTTAAAATCCATACCAGACCTGAAGGGTCTGGTATGGAATTTAGGGGGAACCCCACATCATTTTTTTTTTTTATTTTGGCCGGGGTTCCCCTTAATATCCATATCAGACCTGAAGGGCCTGGTATGGAATTTAGGGGGACTCCCACGTCATTTTTTTTTTTTAATTTTGGTTCGGGGTTCCCCTTTGGGGAATTCCCATGCCATTTTTATCAATGAACTTCTATGTGTATTGTCGGCAATGCAATAGCCGCGGGTAGTTTTAAATGAGTTTTTTCCTTCAAAATGTCATTTTGCTGTCAGACTGTTCTAAACACAGGAAACATGCGCCCCTTTACAGGCATACTATAGACACCCCCCAGGTACGAAATTTAAAGGGATATTACACTTTTATTGATTGACTTTAAGCATTATTAAAATCACTGCTCCTGAAAAAACGGCCGTTTTTAAAACTTTTTTTTGCATTGATCCATGTCCCCAGGGGCAGGACCCAGGTCTCCAAACACTTTTTATGACAATAACTTGCATATTAGCCTTTAAAATTAGCACTTTTGATTTCTCCCATAGACTTTTAAAGGGTGTTCCGCGGCATTCGAATTTGCCGCGAACACCCCAAATTGTTCGCTGTTCGGCGAACTTGCGAACAGCCAATGTTCGAGTCGAACATGAGTTCGACTCGAACTCGAAGCTCATCCCTAGTCCTAGCACAAGGGTAACACCTTGCCAGAAGGTGTGCTCACCAAACCCCAGGACCAGACTGGGGTTATAGTCATGTGAAACTCAAACATTAAGGCAGTCTCTCAACTCAGAGATGAGCCACTTTTGTGTAGTATATGTGGAGGTCTTCCAAAGATGTTGTCCCTTGTCCTACTCACTTGTATAGGTGTATGTGTTGCATTAGGTGGGACATGCAGCACCTATTCTCACTCTACCAGTCAGAGTACCTCTGTTACCTCACTCCCAGTAACAGAATGGGGTCCCGCTGAGCACATAGCACCTCATGCATGCTCTAGTTAAAGCTTCTCCTTTCCGTACCAAGTGACCAGATATTAGATCACCGTAACCTTAATCCACTCCAGGAGACTGACGGAGACAGACAGCTAGGGAGGGAGCTGAACATCGAACCCCCTCACTACTGGAGAACCTGTCACCTATTCAGGTACTATGCCAATGAATGGTTGCTGTTTGCTTCTGTGGTTACCGGAGGCAACTTCATTTCAAATTAACCCTTTTGTAACATCAACATCCTTTCCCTAACTAAACCTTACTATGGCTGCCCCAGGTTACCTGTACAGCTGTAGCATCTTTGGGAAGGGTCCAAACTGGAGATAGCTCGAACAAAGGAGTTCATGCCCCTGGGAGCATTCCAATGGATCAGCTTTCCAAGCTGACCAGAAAGCCTTTTAAGCAATAGTTTTGAATTTCAGTGCATGCATCCCTAGCAGGTTCTAGGTCCCCCAGCTTGTTCTAGGTTTTCCATCTTGTTCTTGGACTCCCTTCCCAGCACCCAGGTCTCTTTTCTTTATATCATAGAAGAGGGACACATGATCCCCGAGAAAAACCTGCAAGCACACTAGAAAGGAGGCACAAGAATTAACCTCTTCCCCCCAGTCCTTTAGCAGGGTGGACTGACTAAACAAAAGTAGGCAACCTGCCTACAAGTAGCATGTCTTTTTTGCAATAAAAGCCTGCCTGCACAGTGTTTTTTACATCGGGACTTTAGTTCCAGTTTAAGTTGCCAAAGTGATGATCACTCTCAGTCCTCTGATGCAATCAAGTACCCCCAACAGGCCATGTTTTGGGAATTTCTCTTAGATAAAATAGCAGTACAAAATACCAAGCCATTGACTCTCATTAAAAGCACCTGTGCAAGATAAAGGAAAACCTGCAAACATGGCCTACTGGGGGTACTTGAGGACAGGGTTGAGAACCACTGCTCTGATGCAATACATTGTTGTCCCAGAGCAGAAAACATTTTGCACAGGGTGGGGCTGAGTGTGTAATCATCACAATTGACTGTTTGTTACCTGCACACTAATGCCGCGTACACATGACCGGACTTTACTGCATACTTGGACCGGCGAACCAGAGTCCGTCGGACAATTCGATCATGTGTGGGCTCCAGCGGACTTTTTTTTCTCAAAAGTTTGACGGACCTAGAAATGAAACATGTTTCAAATCTGTCCGACGGACTCGAGTTCGGTCGAAAAGTCCACTCGTCTGTTTGCTAGTCCAACGGACAAAAATCGACGCTAGGGCAGCTATTGGCTATGAACTTCCTTGTTTTAGTCCGGTCGTACGGCATCACGTACGAATCCGTCGGACTTTGGTTGATCGTGTGTAGGCAAGTCCGTTCATTCGGAAAGTCCGTCGTAAAGTCCGTCGAAAAGTACGCCAGACAAAGTCTGCCATAAAGTCTGCTCGTGTGTACGCGGCATATCACAATTACCTGTGTTGTCTTGATATTGGAAGTACTGTAACTTATATGCCTACATATGTTCAAGTTTGAACTGTTTGTTTAGAGGACAGTGGGGCTGATTTACGAAAGGTGTTAGCCATCAGTAGAGGCGCAATGCACATTTTCATATTTACGAAGCGGTGCGCCGGGAACAGAGCGCGAATCCCCCATTTACTATAGCGATCTCGGCACATGGGAGAATGCAATCTGTGCACCACTATGGACATGGAGCACGGTATCTTCAATTCAATATTAATAGAAGATGGAGGTGCCAATATTATGGTGTGATGTCGGGTGATGTGAGGAAGTTTAGAAACAACTGCCCAAGTAAGAAATATGCCCAAAATAGAATGAGAAAGTAACTTTTTCAGAGAAAGTCTGCGCCCGCAAGTACGTTTAGAACTACGTAAGATCAATGTAAGCAGTGCACATGCGCAAGCCGCTCTTGCACTCGTTTAAATACGTTTGTTCACTGCGCGGCCAAAATCTTAGTAAATGTTAAGCAACGTACATGCAATTGCGTGGGTTGAACGGGCTCACCTCTAAACTTGTCTTTTTTATTTTATGCTGGTTCATCTTTATGTATTTTTTTAAAGAGATTTGCACACAGGTCATGTTAGCATGTTACGTTGCCAACATGTGACATGCACCTTGTTAAAATTGTAAATGTAAAAAAGACTCTCACTCCTCTAGCTCCTCTTAAAAGGACATTTAACCTTCCCTCTCTAATTTCATATGATTTCCTTGGGCTAGCTTTTGCTTTTAATGGAGAACTCCACACTCATTTCTCCAATGCTCTCGTCTCCCCCCTCTAATCCCTTGGATTTCCATGGGCTAACTTTTGCTTTGAAAGGGGAACTCCACACTCCTTTCTGCAATGCTCTTTTCTCTTACATCTAACCCCTTGGATTTCCATGGGCTAACTTTTGCTTTTAAAGGGGAACTCCACACTCCATTCTCCAATGCTCTTGTCTACCCCCTCTAACCCCTTGGATTTCCATGGTCTAACTTTTGCTTTTAAAGGGAAACTCCACACTCCACTCTATTCTCCAAAAGCTGTCAGCTGCCTTCACTAATCCAAATCACATCCTTTTTCAGAGCATACAACAGGGCCAGCTAAGAAAGGGGCGAGAAGAGCGATCGCCCAACCCCCTCCTGAACCATACAAGGCCACATGCACTCAACATAGCTAGCTGCCTTTGGGGCATGTTGGGCTCAGCCCAATAACATTCACAAAGCACCTTGTACCCACTAGTTTAAATGGGCTTTCCACATTCCATAAAGCCCCCTGTCTGCAGCCCCCCCCCCAACACCAGCCTAGGGTTGTGTGGAAAAGGCCCTTGTCCCCCTGAATATTGGAACAAAGAGGTTGACATTTGGGGTGCTCGAACCCTTCCTGCCCCCAAGAAACCACCCTCCTTTCATGGGCTGGCTTGCTGTGTGTTTGGCTAGGGGTTTGTTAGTGTGTGGGAGGGGCACAATATCTTTTGAATATGGGGTGGTATTTTTCAAGTGGGGTGTGACAGACTCACCCAGGACAGAGGCTTTTGGAGGGGACTGAATGCTCTTGCCTACCGACTATGGGTCCTGGAATTTGAGGGAGCTACAAGCATTTAGGAAGATATTCTGTTATGTAATGCAAAAGGACATTATTAAGGAGCCCATGATGGTCTCTGCATGCTTGGGACCCATATAGCAGATGTATGTGAAATGAATAATATAAAGAGTGATCAGCACAACTTATTAACAGCTGTGTGTATCTTAAAATGAATGTGTAAATATTGCCCTGTAAATATTGCTATGCAAACAAATAACTATGTGCAATAAACAATGATATACTAGTATGTGAAAGGAATGCTGATTAATGAGATCTGGAAAGCCCTGGGTCTCCTGTTGTCTACTAGTGTGGCTTCTAAGAGTATTTCACCCATTGTTGTTTGTGCTAATTAATCTTGCTATTGTATGAAGGAGTTCTGTGTTGATGTTTATGATAATGTATAATCTACTGTGTGAAGCTCAGTGACAACAAGTCTGACCTGTAGTGAAATCCTGATTAATCATAACAATGCTCAGGAGGGCACGGAGTCACATCAGCTGCTTTTTTTTTTTTCCAAAATCTTTTTATTGGTTTTTAAAAAGAGAAACAAAAACAGATAAAGAGAACAGTTAAACATACATTGGTCTAATACAGGCATGTCCAAAGTCCGGCCCGCGGGCCAATCGCGGCCCGCGGTCCGGTTTCGGACGGCCCGCCTGGTAATTTTGACATATATATCTTTTGTGGCCCCCAACGAATCCCCGAGCGCCGGGGGCCATAAAAGATAGATATGCTGGCTGCCTTGGAGGGGGCGGGACAAGCGCCGTACAGGATACAGGAGAATTTCCTGTTTACACGGCGTCCTGTGTAAAAGGAAGTCCCGTCTCCTGCGCTGCCATTGGACAATTGTTTTGTCCATCATAGGAGGCGGGACTTTCAATTAAAGAGGCCGCCGTGTAAACAGGAATTTCTCCTGTATATCTGTTGGCGCTCGTCCCGCCCCCTCCCTGTCTCCTCCAAGGCTGCAGATGGACATGAATCAGGCTGCACTGACAGCAATGGTGAGTCTGCATTCATGTCAATGTGGTGGGGGCTGCCGTATTTATGTCAATGTGGTGGGGGCTGCATTCATGTGAATGTGGTGGGGGCTGCATTCATGTCAATGTGGGGGCTGCATTCATGTGAATGTGGTGGGGGCTGCATTCATGTCAATACGGTGGGGGCTGCATTCATGTCAATACGGTGGGGGCTGCATTCATGTCAATACGGTGGGGGCTGCATTCATGTGAATGTGGTGGGGGCTGCATTCATGTCAATACGGTGGGGGCTGCATTCATGTCAATACGGTGGGGGCTGCATTCATGTCAATACGGTGGGGGCTGCATTCATGTGAATGTGGTGGGGGCTGCATTCATGTCAATACGGTGGGGGCTGCATTCATGTCAATACGGTGGGGGCTGCATTCATGTCAATACGGTGGGGGCTGCATTCATGTCAATACGGTGGGGGCTGCATTCATGTCAATACGGTGGGGGCTGCATTCATGTGAATGTGGTGGGGGCTGCATTCATGTCAATACGGT
Organism: Aquarana catesbeiana; assembly: GCF_042186555.1. Lineage (NCBI taxonomy): Eukaryota > Metazoa > Chordata > Amphibia > Anura > Ranidae > Aquarana > Aquarana catesbeiana. The sequence continues at coordinate 130,563,139 of NC_133330.1, forward strand.
GGGGGCTGCATTCATGTCAATACGGTGGGGGCTGCATTCATGTCAATACGGTGGGGGCTGCATTCATGTCAATACGGTGGGGGCTGCATTCATGTCAATACGGTGGGGGCTGCATTCATGTCAATACGGTGGGGGCTGCATTCATGTGAATGTGGTGGGGGCTGCATTCATGTGAATGTGGTGGGGGCTGCATTCATGTGAATGTGGTGGGGGCTGCATTCATGTCAATACGGTGGGGGCTGCATTCATGTCAATACGGTGGGGGCTGCATTCATGTTAATGTGGTGGGGGCTGCATTCATGTTAATGTGGTGGGGGCTGCATTCATGTCAATACGGTGGGGGCTGCATTCATGTCAATACGGTGGGGGCTGCATTCATGTCAATACAGTGGGGGCCACATTCATGGCAATGGAGTGGGGGCCGCAGATGGGCACTGATTAGGCTGCATTGATGGGCACTGACCCTTATTTTGCTTCACAGTTCTTTATTTAAAATTTAAGATTTTTTTTCCTGAAACTTCATTTTTAAAGTGAAGGTGCGTGTTATAAGCAGATTAAATCCGGTATATCCAAATAACACGCCCAAGCTCATCTATTCACCACACACAGCACAAAGGCAAGAGAATTCTTGTTGGGCCGTGTATTAGTGCTCGGATGGACACACTTAGACCAAATTTTAATGGTTTAAGAATGTCAGGCAAAATGGTCGGCCCTCAAGCATGTTCTATTCATCAAATCTGGCCCTCTTGGAAAAAAGATTGGACACCCCTGGTCTAATATGATGTCTATGTGATCCTTGCAGGAATCACGCTGTCACCTTATTCATAGTTACATAGTTACATAGTTACATAGTAGGTGAGGTTGAAAAAAGACACAAGTCCATCAAGTCCAACCTATGTGTGTGATTATGTGTCAGTATTACATTACATATCCCTGTATATTGCGGTCATTCAGGTGATTATCTAATAGTTTCTTGAAGCTATCAATGCTCCCTGCTGAGACCACCGCCTGTGGAAGGGAATTCCACATCCTTGCCACTCTTACAGTAAAGAACCCTCTACGTAGTTTAAGGTTAAACCTCTTTTCTTCTAATTGTAATGAGTGGCCACGAGTCTTATTAAACTCTCTTCTGCAAAAAAGTTTTATCCCTATTGTGGGGTCACCAGTACAGTATTTGTAAATTGAAATCATATCCCCTCTCAAGCGTCTCTTCTCCAGAGAGAATAAGTTCAGTGCTCGCAACCTTTCCTCATAACTAAGATCCTCCAGACCCTTTATTAGCTTTGTTGCCCTTCTTTGTACTCGCTCCATTTCCAGTACGTCCCTCCTGAGGACTGGTGCCCAGAACTGGACAGCATACTCCAGGTGCGGGCGGACCTGAGTCTTGTAGAGCGGGAGAATTATCGTTTTATCTCTGCAGTTGATCCCCCTTTTAATGCATGCCAATATTCTGTTTGCTTTATTAGAGGCAGCTTGGCATTGCATGCCATTGCTGAGCCTATCATCCACTAGGACCCCCAGGTCCTTTTCCATCCTAGATTCCCCCAGAGGTTCTCCCCCCAGTGTATAGATTGCATTCATATTTTTGCCACCCAAATGCATTAATTTACATTTTTCTACATTGAACCTCATTTGCCATGTAGTCGCCCACCCCATTAATTTGTTCAGGTCTTTTTGCAAGATTTCCACATCCTGCGGAGAAGTTATTGCCCTGCTTAGCTTAGTATCGTCTGCAAATACAGAGATTGAACTGTTTATCCCATCCTCCAGGTCGTTTATGAACAAATTAAATAGGATTGGTCCCAGCACAGAACCCTGGGGAACCCCACTACCCACCCCTGACCATTCTGAGTACTCCCCATTTATCACCACCCTCTGAACACGCCCTTGTAGCCAGTTTTCAATCCATGTACTCACCCTATGGTCCATGCCAACGCACCTTATTTTGTACAGTAAACGTTTATGGGGAACTGTGTCAAATGCTTTTGCAAAATCCAGATACACCACGTCTACGGGCCTTCCTTTATCTAGATGGCAACTCACCTCCTCATAGAAGGTTAATAGATTGGTTTGGCAAGAACGATTCTTCATGAATCCATGCTGATTACTGCTAATGATATCATTCTTATTACTAAAATCTTGTATATAGTCCCTTATCATCCCCTCCAAGAGTTTACATACTATTGATGTTAGGCTAACTGGTCTGTAATTCCCAGGGATGTTTTTGGGCCCTTTTTAAATATTGGTGCTACATTGGCTTTCCTCCAATCAGCTGGTACCATTCCAGTCAATAGACTGTCTGTAAAAATTAGGAACAACGGTCTGGCAATCACCTGACTGAGTTCCCTAAGTACCCTCGGATGCAAGCCATCTGGTCCCGGTGATTTATTAATGTTAAGTTTCTCAAGTCTAATTTTAATTCCGTCTTCTGTTAGCCATGTAGGTGCTTCCTGTGTTGTGTCATGAGGATAAACACTGCAGTTTTGGTTACTGAAGCCCCCCGATTCACTCGTGAAGACTGAGGAGAAGAATAAATTCAATACCTTTGCCATCTCCCCATCCTTTGTAACCAGATGTCCTTCCTCATTCTTTATGGGGCCAATATGGTCTGTCCTCCCTTTTTTACTGTTTACATACTTAAAGAATTTCTTGGGATTTTTTTTGCTCTCCTCCGCTATGTGTCTTTCATGTTCTATCTTAGCCAACCTAATTGCACCCTTACATTTCTTATTGCATTCTTTATAAATTCTGAATGCTGTGGATGATCCCTCAACCTTGTATTTTTTGAAGGCCTTCTCCTTTGCTTTTATATGCATTTTTACATTGGAGTTAAGCCATCCAGGATGTTTGTTCGCTCTTTTAAATTTATTACCCAATGGGATACATTGGCTAATGCCCTTATTTAATATGCTCTTAAAGCAAACCCATCTCTCCTCCGTATTCTTTGTTCCTAATATTTTATCCCAATTTATGCCTTTTAGCAAGGTTTGTAGTTTAGGGAAGTTGGCTCTTTTGAAATTCAGTGTCTTTGTGTTCCCTTCATGTCTCCTATTTGTGTGATTTATACTGAAACTAATTGACCTGTGATCGCTGTTACCTAAATTGCCCCGTATTTCCACATCTGTTATCAGGTCTGTATTGTTGGTAATCAGTAGATCTAGTAATGTTTTATTTCTAGTTGGTGCGTCTACCATCTGACCCATAAAATTGTCCTGCAAGACACTAAGGAACTGGCGAGCCTTAAATGAATGCGCAGTTCCCTCCGCCCAGTCTATGTCTGGATAATTAAAATCCCCCATTATGATAACACTTCCCATCCTTGCTGCTAATCCAATTTGTGATAGGAGATCCGTCTCCACTTACTCCCTCAGGTTAGGGGGCCTATAGCATACTCCCAGTATTATTTTCCCCTTAGCTTCATCCCTTTGGAGCTCTACCCATAAAGATTCCACCTCCTCCCTAGCCCCCTCAGTGATGTCATCTCTCACATTCACTTGTACATTATTCTTGATATATAGGCATACCCCTCCCCCTTTTTTACCCTCTCTGTCCTTGCGGTATAGGGTATACCCTTGAATTTTTGCCAGCCAATCATGAGAGCTGTTGAACCAGGTCTCTGAAATTCCCACAAAATCCAAATCCTCCTTGTACAACAGTATCTCTAGTTCACCCATCTTGTCCGCCAGGCTCCTGGCATTGGTGAACATGCCACATAGTTTAGACCGGTCGCATATTGTCCTCGTATTGGGTGTTTCAAGATTGCAACTTGGACTTGCTACTATACTCACCTTGTGTTTTTGTGCTTTGGTTAACCTACCACTAATGCCCCCAATACTACCCTCTGGAATATCTTCCGCGCTGGCTATCACTGTCTCTGGACCCTCCCCCCCATCGCCTAGTTTAAAAACCCCTCTAACTTTTTGGCCATCTTCATTCCCAGCAGATCTGCACCCTCCTCATTTAGGTGCAGTCCGTCCCTTCTATAGTACCGGTTACCGACTGAAAAGTCGGCCCAGTCCTCCAGGAACCCAAACCCCTCCTTACTACACCAGCTCTTCAGCCACTTGTTTACTTCCCTAATCTCCCTCTGCCTCTCTGGTGTGGCTCGATGTACCGGTAGTATTCCTGAGAACACTACCTTGGAGGTCCTTTTCCTCAATTTAGCTCCTAAGTCCCTAAAATCGTTCTTTAGGACACTCCATCTGCCTCTGACTTTGTCATTGGTGCCAACGTGCACCATGACAGCCGGGTCTTCCCCAGCCCCTCCCAGTAATCTGTCCACAAGATCCGTGATGTGCCGAACCCGAGCGCCCGGTAGACAACATACTGTTCGGCGCTTCAGGTCTTGGTTACAGATTGCCCTCTCTGTCCTTCTAAGAATTGAGTCCCCTACCACCAGAATCTGTCTTTCCTTTCCCTTTGCTGCCCCCCCACTCTCACTGGAGGAGTTCTTCCCCTGGCAGCTAGGAGAGTCCCTCATCTCCAGCAGTGCTGGTCCCTGACTGGTTACACCAATGTCACTCAATGGAGCGTACTTATTGGGATGCTCCAGTCCTGGATCGGCCTCCCTGGCACTTCCCCCTCTACCCCTCCTGACTGTCACCCATCTACTCTTTGCTAGTGCCTGCACCTCTTTGTCTCCACCCGCCTCTGTTCTGGCCCCTGCCGGCACCTGCCGTGTACGTTCCTGGCTCACCTTTAGTATGGAGGGACTTCTCAGTGCTGACAGTTGCTTCCCCAGATTCAGAACCTGGGCTTCCAGGGAAACAATGTGCTTACATTTTGCACAGCAGTATTCGCCCTCGATCGGATGATCAATGAACGCATACATGCGGCAAGATGTACAAAGAGTCGTCTCTCCACACCCGCCGGGCATCGTACCTATTAAATTTGGTGAGGATTTGGGGATTTTACCCTGTCCAAATTACCTAACAACTAGCTTCCTGGCACTAATACTCAAGACAATACACAGGTACACGACAAGACACAGGTACACAATACACAAGTACTAACGATCCACACACACTACTCAGACAACACTCAGATACTCACACTACACAGGTACTATGACCCCTGTTATAACCTCCTGTTTAAAACTCTTGTTTTTAACTCCCACTTAATCCAGCTCCACAGCTTCAAACTGAGCACGCTCAGACTGAGTCCTACAACAAGTTAAATAGGCACCTGTGAGCAATTAACCACACCCCTTAATTGATAGACTGATGAAACAAGAAAAAAAAAAAAAAAAAAGCTATTTAAAAAGTGACAGCAAAAGGCAAATTAAAAACTAAAAGGAAAAGTCCCCAAAATGCAACCCAGCAAACACCAACAGACAGCAAACACACACCAACAGACAGCAACACACACCAACAGACAGCAACACACACCAACAGACAGCAACACACACCAACAGACAGCAACATACACCAACAGACAGCAAGACTTGTATACTCTAACACTTGTTTTTAATTCCCACTTAATCCAGCTCCACTTACACCAAGCTCCACAGCTTCAAACTGAGCACGCTCAGACTGAGTCCTACAACAAGTTAAATAGGCACCTGTGAGCAATTAACCACACCCCTTAATTGATAGACTGATGAAACAATAAAAAAAAAAAAAAAGCTATTTAAAAAGTGACAGCAAAAGGCAAATTAAAAACTAAAAGGAAAAGTCCCCAAAATGCAACCCAGCAAACACCAACAGACAGCAACACACACCAACAGACAGCAACACACACCAACAGACAGCAACACACACCAACAGACAGCAAGACTTGTATACTCTAACTTGTATACTTGTATACTCTCTCATGAAAAATATATTATGAAATCAGTCATAGCGGTACAGTTTACTGGGTCATGAGGTGGTGCTATGTGCAGTTGTACATGGTAAAATAGCATATTGTAGATTATTGTGTACACCTGGCACCCGCTTGGGAGCTACTTTGTGATTAGAGTCTACTGAGAGGCCCCTGAAGCGGTGGAGGGATCTGCCAGCCACTTAGACCAGACTTTGCTATATTTGTTGGGGCAGCCTCTGTTGTCATATGTGTCTTTATACAGAGGTAAGCTATTGTTAATTAATTGTTTCCACAGGGAGAGAGGAGGGGGGGTTGGATTGCGCCAACTAAGGGCTATAGCTTTACGGGCATAGAACAGGAGCAATCCCACCAGTGTGCGTCCCGCCACCGTAGGAATTAGTTGTTCTACCAGGCCTAGTATGCAGATTGACATTGATGGTTGTAGTGGCACAGAGGTGATTTGTGTGATAAAGTCCAATATCTCCCTCCAGTATCCGACAATTGCCGGACAGGTCCAGAAGATGTGGCTGAAGTCCCCAGGAGTCCCACCACATCTCCAACATCCGGGAGGGGAGTTCATTTTGTGTAGTCTGTGAGGGGTAAAATATGCCCGATGGACTATCTTGAATTGGATCAGGTGATCTCTCAGAGAGACCAGGGAGCTAAATGGGAAATCCCATATGTCATCCCAGTCATCGTTGTCAAAATTGGGGATGTCATGGGACCATTTAGATCTTAGCTTTTCCATAGTCGGGAGGGAGGTGACAGTCAGGTGTGAATATAATTGAGAAGTGGGTTTTTTCGCACAATCTGATCTAAGAAGGTCCTCCAGTGAAGATTGGACTAGTTGAGGAGGGGAGTTGGAGAATTGGTGACTAAAGGCATGGGAGAGTTGAAGGAATCGGAAAAAATAGGACTGTGGTATATTAAAATCGGAGTTTAGTTTGGAGAGCGGGACTAGGGATTGATTGGAGATAATCTGCGCCACCGTTTTAATGTTAAATTTGGTCCAGGCATGAGGCTCAGGTAGTTTATAGATGTGCTCCAGGGTTGGGTTTATCCAAAGGGGAGCATTGAGTGAGATGGCCTGTTGAGGGTATTTTTCTAATTTGAGACCTGCCCCCCATGCACGCAGTGTGGTGCGCATGGAGGGTGTCAGTGGATAAGGGGCTCGAGGGCCTCGAAAAAGCAAAAATTTGAGCGCCTCTAGGGATCCCAGCACTGCCATCTCAACCTGGGTAGCTGGGTTGGAGGTGTCTGGATTGAGCCACCAAGCAGCTGTTACTAGCTGGGCGGCCAGATAGTACTTGTATAGATCTGGACACGCCAAGCCACCTTGGGAGGTCGGGCGTATCAGTGTTGACCAGCTGTATCTGGGGGATTGGGACCCACCTAGGAAAGAGGCGAGGAGGCGATGTAGTCGTATGAAAAAGGATTTAGGAATGCACTGTGGAGAGTGGCGAAATAAGTATGTAAATTTGGGGAGTATTTTCATTTTAAACAAATTAATGCGTCCCAACAGTGAAAGAGGCAACGATTCCCACGCCTTTAGCCATTGCCGAGTCTCCTGAACCATCGGGGACAAGTTGAGGGGTAATAACTCAGAAGCCTGCCTGGAGACCACCACCCCCAAGTATTTAAAATTCTCGACTCATTGTAGAGGGATGTCCGTGGGAGCTGTGTCACGGGCTGCAGGATCCACGGGGAACAGGAGAGATTTTGTCCAGTTAACCCTGAGGCCCGTGACAGAGGAGAAGGAGTTGAGGACCTGTAGGGCTCCCTCGAGTGATGGACCCGCGTCATTGAGGAAGAGTAGGAGGTCATCTGCATACAGGGCGACCCTCTCCTCCAGCCAGCCAACCCGCAGTCCCCTAATGTGAGGAGAGGTGCGAAGGGCCTCGGCAAGTGGCTCCATCGCGATGGCAAATAAGGCCGGAGGGAGAGGGCAGCCACCTAGATCCTTCATTGAGATGTTGTGCGTGTATGTTGGTGAACAGACGCCTCAAGTTAACGTCTGTCGCTCTATTGGCCATGAAACCAGTCTGGTCAGTCTCAATGATAGATGGTAGTAGGGGCTGTAGTCTCGTGGTTAGTAATTTGGTGAGGATCTTGAAGTCTGTATTAAGTAGGGCGATTGGTCTGTAGGAGGCACAGGATGTGGGGTCTTTAGACACTTTATGAATGAGAATGACATGGGCATGGCCCATGGAAGCTGGGAGGGCACCATCAGTCAAACATTGGGAATAGAGCTGGGCCAATTTGGGGGCCAATAGGTCCACATGAGTTTTGTAGAACTCAATGGGTAGTCCATCTGGGCCCGGAGACTTTCCCGCGGGAAAGGACCTAATCGCTTTCAGTACCTCCTCCGGGGTAATCGGCCTCACTAGGGATTCTCTCTCCCCATTAGACAACCAGCCAAGTGCCAAGGGGTCCAGCCAAGGTGCGAGGTCCCGCGACTGGAAGTCCGATGGTAGCACTGAAGTATAGAGAGAGCTGTAGTACTGACGGAAGGCTTCAAGTATGTCTGGCAGGGAAGAGGCCGACCCTCCTGAAGGGGACACCACACTAGAGATCACCGTCAGGGGTCTGTCATGTTGTGCCAGCATCGCCAGAAGGCGACCGTTGCGGTCTCCTTGTTCAAAGAACCGTTGTTTGTTGCGGTAAAGGTCAAGTCTGGTAACTTCGGTGAGGTGGAGGTGTAGCTCACGTTTCGCTGCATTGAGGGAGTCAAAGTGTGCGTCAGTGGGGTCAGCTGCATAGATGTCTGATTGGGATTGCGCAGTGGTCTGTAGGGCAGTAGTGGTAGCCGCTTGTTCTCTCTGGATCCCAGCAATAGAAGAAATGTATTGCCCTCTGGTAAAAGCCTTAAAGGCATCCCAGGTCACCGCTGTGGAGGAGGATCCCGTATTAAGATCCCAGTATTCCACTAAGCGTGGTGGAATGGTGTCTGCCAGGTCAGCATGAGAGATCCAATGGGTCCCCAGGCGCCAAAGGGAGGAGGAACGGGAGGACGGGGAACGAACGGTAAGGAGTAGGGGGCAGTGATCTGAGAGTCCGCTGGGCAAGTATGAGGCATCAAGTACATCTGTCAGCATAGTCGGGTTGCAAAGGCGACATCGATGCGGGAGGAAGTTTTATGTGTATTGGAGAAACAGGAGTATGCTCTGGTCGTGGGATGTTTCCATCTCCACACCTCAGATACACCCAGCGCCTCTGCCCATGAGAGCAAATCAGTAGAGAATTGTTTGGGGGGTAGGTCTGTCCAGGTCCGGGGCCAGAATGGCGTTGAAATCACCCATTAATAACAGTCTAGCAGGGCAGTATGGAGTGATTTTCTCTAGAATGGTGTATAAGGTGGAGGAGGAAAAAGGAGGGGGGATGTATACACCTACTACAATATACCGGACACCCCAGACAGTGAACACTATCAGTACATATTTACCCTGGGGGTCAGTGTGAACATGTTCCATCACACATGGGAAGGATTTACTAATCAGGATTGTGACCCCTCTGGCATATGTGGAATAGGAAGCATGGAAGGCTCTCTGGATCCATGGCCTTTTCAGCGCCAGTAGTTTGCTGCCCATAAGGTGCGTTTCCTGTAAAATTACTATATGCGGGGAGTGCAATTTGAGGTACTTGAAGTACCGCTCTCTTAAATTTAGAATTGAGCCCCCGGACATTCCAGGACAGAGCACTGAAAGCGGGGGTGTCACGTCCTGTCATTGTGCGGAGATCTGGCGGGGGAAGAAAGGAGGAGTGAGGCAGGTGCACGTGCACAGCTCAGGAGCAGCAAGGACCCGGGGAGCCTGTACCAGGTGGAATCATGAAAAGAGGAAAAACAAAATTGGTGGTTGCCGTTGGAGCTCCGCAGACAGGAGCGGATGGTAGTCTATGTAACAAAGGGCGTTGAACAACCAATTGGGGTAATGGTGAGTTAGAGCAGTGAGAAAAGACCTAGGGATGGATGGTGCATAATACTCTGAGTCAACATGGGACAGGAGGTAGTCCTGTTCAGGGGGATTGTGATAGTTAACTGCTCCCAGTATGTTGTAATCAACTATGGTTCCATGGTAGTATGTTGTCAGCGGGTATCTAGCCATGCAGCAGCAGCCTCCGGGGTGTCGAAGAAAAGCGTGTTGTCACCATCAGTGATACGCAGCCTGCTGGGATATAATAGGCCAAAACGTATTTCCCTTTCTCGGAGCCGACGTCTCACATCCGTAAAGGACTTGCGGCGTTGCTGTACTTCCTGAGAGAAGTCCGGGAAAAAGAGCAGTTTGGTATTTTCGTATTTAATTTCAGGCATGGCGCGCGCTGCTGCCAGAATGCGATCCCGGTCGCGGTAATTTAATAGCCGCAGCAGGAAGGGGCGAGGAGGGGCCCCTGGTCTTGGAGGGAGCGGTGGGACCCTGTGGGCTCTTTCCACCACAAAGGTGGGAGGCATATCACCCAGGCTGGACAGAGTGGACAGTAGTTGTTCAGTAAACTCAGCTGGTCTGGGACCCTCAGCTCTCTCAGGTAATCCAAGTATGCGGATGTTATTCCGCCTGAGGCGATTCTCAGTGTCTATAGCACGCTCCTGGAGCGCCTTCACTTGGAGCTGCAGGGCCCTCACCTCCCTAGAATCTGCCTGGACTGTATCCTCCACCGTGGAGACTCTGTCCTCCACCTCTGCGATACGGGACCGGAATTTGTCCATATCCTGACGGATGAGACCGACATCTATGGTCAGGAAGTCGATTTTGGTTGTCAGAATTTCCTTGCACGCTGTAATGGCTGCCAGGATTTCCGCCCCCCGTGGGGGCCACCGCCGCCCCCGGCTCCGCCTGCGAATTCGCCGCCATAGTGGCAGCGGGCCGCCTCGTAGAGGATTCGGTCGCCGGTGGGGGGGTACGAGAGGCCTTCGGACCAGATTTTGTGTAGCGGGTCCTAGGGTGACCCATCCGAGGTCCGCCCCGCGATGAAGGAGGTTCCTAGGGGGCCTGTGGGTAGGTTTTGGGGTCCACGGGGTAGGATGGAGGATGTGAAGGTGCTGACAGGGGCAAATCGCCAGTGGGGCACATCCACCCCTGCACAGATTATCCACTCCCCAGCTGCAGTATGATTCAATCTTTCCCCCACAGGGATGCTAGCAGGAGGGGAGGAGGAAAGGATGGCCGGATCACAGTGCCCAGGCTGGGAGGATGTTCTGGCTTTATAGGGCCCAAAATGGTGATGGGCTGCAGGTGTGGGGAATCAGCCTTCAGGGATCTTCAGGCGGCCCTCCGATGGCGCTCTCCCGGACTATCCCCTCTGAAGGAGCTGCCCCAGGTGGATGAGGATGGGGCCGCCACTTGTCCGTCAGATAGCGGTACTCGAGTGTGAAGGATGCAGGCTGCCTTGTAGGCTGCTAGACGCCGGGTTCAGCGGGTGCGGAGAGCCTGTCTCCGGGGATCCTCAGGCGGCCCTCCGATGGCTCACCCCCAGTCCGCTCTCACCGGAGAAGCTGCTCCAGGCGGGTGATGACGATGCCGCCGCTCGTCCCGTGGATCGGGGCACCCGAGCGCGGAGGATGTATGTGGCCTCGTAGGCCGCAAGATGGCAGCGGGTCAATGCTGTGTGGAGCCAGCCGCGGGCTGTGTATCAACACCACCGGCCGGCCGGGATGCGCAATTTGGGCTGGGATTGATGCAGGGGGTGCCCAGGAAACTATAGGGCTGATCTGGAGTCTCACCGGAATGTTCGCTGCTGAGGATGGCTGTAGATTGAGTCAGGATGTGCAGAGCTCCACAGCAGCACGTCTGGCTTGTCTCACACGCCCGTGCTGTTTTGCTGGGGCACAGATGATGGCACAGGGATGGCAGTGCTATATTGCTGGGGCACAGATGATGGCACAGGTATAGCAGTGTTGTATTGCTGGGGCACAGATGATGACAAAGGGATGGCAGTGCTGTATTGCTGGGGCAAAGAGAAGTCAATGCTGCATTGCTGGGGCACAGATGATGGCACAGGGAAGACAGTACAGTATTGCTGGGGCACAGATGATGGCACAGGGAAGACAGTACAGTATTGCTGGGGCACAGTACCTGAGTGTGGAGGATGTGTCTGTTGTAGTAGGCCACAAGATGGCGGCAGATCTCTGAGGTATAATGTTGGCCACGGCCCAATGGAGACACAATCGGCCACAATTTACGCTGGGTCTGGTGAGGATGCTGTCCGGTGATTGTTAGGGAGAGTTTGGAGGCTCTCCAGGTTGTATTTCATGCAGGATGGCGATGGATTTGATCAGCAGGCCGCGAGCGCCCGGAATCAGCCTGTATGGATTCTCAGGTGGCCGTTCAGGCCCCCCACACAGTCCAGCTGTCTCCCAGGGACAACCTCCAGCTATGTGTGCTATTCAGCTGCCTCTCACCCCGCGGATCGCGGCACTCCAGCCCGGGGATGACGGAGGCTCCGTAGGCCTCAAGATGGCGGCAGGTCTCTGAGGTATAATGTCAACCACGGCCCGATGGAGACACAATCGGCCACAATTTCCTCTGGGGCTGGTGAGGATGATGTCCGGTGATTGTTAGGAAGAGTTTGGCGGCTCTCCAGGTTGTAGTTCATGCAGGATGGCGACGGATTAGATCAGGATCGGCGGAGCTCCAGAGCAACACGTCTTTCTCCCACTTCATCTGGACACGCCTCCCACATCAGCTGCTTTAAGGGATTAGTTAATTAGCTCATGTTTATTATGTTTCTGGTTACAGGTGTACTGTTATGCCCTGTACACATGGTTGGATTTTCCAATGGAAAAAGTACAATCGGATTGTGTTGTCGGAAATTCCGATCGAGTGTGGGCTCCATTGGACTTTTGCCGTCAGAATTTCCGACACACAAAGTTTGAGAGCAGGCTATAAAACTTTCCGACAACAAAATCCGATCGGTTAAATTCCGATCGTGTGTACACAAATCTGACGCACGAAGTGCCACGCATGCTCAGAATAAATTAGAGGGCGAAAGTTATTGGCTACTGCCGCGTTTATAGTCCCGACGTACGTGTTTTACGTCACCGCGTTCAGAACGATCGGATTTTCCGACAACTTTGTGCGACCGTGTGTATGCAAGACAAGTTTGAGCCAACACCTGTCGGAAAAAATCCATGGATTTTGTTGTCAGAATGTCTGATCAATGTCCGACTGTGTGTACAGGGCATTAGAGTAATATGAGCAGGAGGTAGGAACCTCCTCTTCTACTGTATGTAAGACTTGTATTTTGGTTCCAATGAAGGAATCCATGTTCAGCAACTAAACAAGTATCATCTTGTTTTGTGCTTGTGAGCGGTTGGAATATCTGATATCTATATTCAGACTGGGAGGAAGCGGTATATGGCGAAAGCACTCAAGCGGAGTGTGGGACGTTTCGTTACATGGGGGTTCTCATTTTAAGCCTTAACAGACCCAAGTGGCCTTGTATGTATTGGGGGGGGCAGGATATTTTTTGTTTTGAGTTAAAATCTTGCAACTGCAATATAGATTTGTACGTTTTCTCTAAAGCTGTACAGTACATCTTTGAAGCAGCATTTTGGATACATGCTACAGATGCACCACTTTACAGGCAGAGTAAGCCCCCCAAGATACTAGCTTTTAAGCAATTTTGAATTTTTAAAGGCACTTCTCCTTGTTTCGTTTTTGAGGTTGTCCAAATTGGTGACATTGATATATGTCCCTCAGGGTGGGACCTGGGCCCCCATACCCATTTTAAGGCCAATAACTAGAATATAAGCCAGCCAGGTGGGGACTTGCAAAATTAACAAGTCAGTTCCCATAGACTGCAATGGTATTTGTTGTATAACTTTTGCCCATGTTAGGCTCTTTGTTTTCCCCCCTGGACCGGGGGGTGTTTGTCCCATCCATAATTTTTTAGCATGCTGGATGATGTGCTTAATTTTGGACAAGGGGTGGCTTTTTTTGTGGTAGCTGCATTTGGGTTGATCTAGGGCATGCTCAGGGACTTTGGCTTTTTTTTGTGTGTGAACAGCACTTGGATTTTTATGGGCATGCTCAGTGCCGGTTCACACAGGGGCGGCACGACTTGCAGGTCGCCTCAGCGAGGCGACCTGCAAACGACTTCCGAGGCGACTTGCAAAACGACTTCTGTATAGAAGTCTATGCAAGTCGCCCCAAGTCGCCCCCAAAGTAGTACAGGAACCTTTTTCTAAGTCGGAGCGACTTGCGTCGCTCCTATTAGAACGGTTCCGTAGCACAGAACGGGACGCGACTTGTCAGGCGACTAGGTCGCCTGACAAGTCGCCCCTATGTGAACCGAGCCTCCGAGAGTGTGTTTTGGGGTTAGTAATTTGAAGGACATCCTTAACAGGTGTAGCCACTTTGAAGTTCTCTACATTGGGTGAACTTGCATTTTGTGTGTTTCATGGCCTGTGCATGTGTTTTCAATTATTAGCACACAAACCTATGTTATATAAAGCTTGCAGATAGCATTCTTTACCTTGCCCTGAAAGTGTGTGTGTGTGTGTGTGCGTGCGTGCATGTATGCGTGCGTGTGTGTGTCTACTAAATGTTTAAAACCTAAGGAGATTGTCCGTTTTGTGGGCGCAGTTCTTTTAACTCCTGTTAATTTCCTCTGCAAAATGGTCAGACCTCAAAGCCATATTCTGTTAGTGTCTCAAATTAACATACATGTGTTTTTTGCTTTCCTTGCTCTTTTCCAAGTCCTGTTTTGTTGACCAATACAATTTGTAACAAATTTTTATGTGTTTTGTTAATAATTTATTTTGCAGATGCATGCACAATCCAAGTAATTCATTTTACACCCCCCCCCAAACAATTTTCATGCAACAGATTTCCCAGCTGCAGCTTAACTAGGCTGATTGGCATGGTAAATCAAAAAAAGGTGTGATTTGTCTAAAAGCTACTTTCCTGGTGCCTTCATGGTAGCATATGCATGCGTATGCTGCCATGGATAGGTGTCAGAAACCATGAATCAGACAGAGACAGAAGTACAGTTAATCACATTTGTTTAATAATAATAAAAAGGTAAACAGAGTAAGCGTAGTCAATACATAACCAGAGTTCAGAAACCAGATTGGGTAGTTAGCCAATGCCAATGTCTGAGAGCCAGAGATCAACATAGTAGTACAGCAAGCAGGATCAGGAGCCAGAAGGGACGTCAGCCGAGCAAGTCTTCAACAGGAACACAGGAGAAAGTCTCTGAGATGTGACCAAAGATGAAGGCAGAGATGAAGTGAGCTGGATGGCTTTAACCACTTCATTACCCACGTATAGTCATATGACGGCCTGAGATGGGATCTCCCATCCTGGGTGGCCGTCATATGACGTCCTGGGCTTCCCGGCCGTCTCAGGGGGGGGCCGCCGGGGGCGCGCATGCACGCCCGCCGCGTTGCTCGGGACCCGGTGTGTGTGCCCAGCGGCCACGATGTCCACTGGGCACCCGCGATTGCCTGTTAACCGGGCAGGACCGCGGATCTGTGTGTGTAAACACACAGATCCACGTCCTGTCAGTTGAGAGGAGACCGATCTGTGTTCCCAGTACAGCGGAACACTGATTGGTCTCCTCCCCTTGTACGTCCCCATCCCCTACAGTTAGAATCATTCCCTAGGAAACATAATTAACCCCTTGTGTCCCCCTAGTGGTTAACCCCTTCCCTGCCTGTCACATTTACACAGTAATCAATGCAAATTTATAGCATTGATCGCTGTATAAATGTGAATGGTACCAAAAATGCATCAAAAGTGTCCGATGTGTCCGCCATAATGTCACAGTCATGAAAAAAAATTGCAGATAGCTGCCATTACTAGTATAAAAAAAAAATAAATAAATTTTTTAAAAAAATGACATAAATCTATCCCATATTTTGTAGACGCTATAACTTTTGTGCAAACCAATCAATATACGCTTATTGCGATTTTTTTTTACCAAACATATGTAGAAGAATACATATCGGCGTAAACTGAGGAAAAAAATTTTTTTTTTTAAATTGGGATATTTATTTTAGCAAAAAGTATAAAATATTGTGTTTTTTTTTTTAAATTGTCGCTCTTCTTTTGTTTATAGCGCAAAAAACAAAAACCGCAGAGGTGATTAAATACCACCAAAAGAAAGCTCTATTTGTGGGGGGAAAAAGGACATCAATTTTATTCGGGTACAGTGTCGCACGACCGCGCAATTGTCTTTTAAAGTGCGACAATGCTGAAAACTAAAAATTGGTCTGGGAAGGAAGGGGGTGAAAATGCCCTGTATTGAACCGGTTAAGTAGCCAGGACTGATGAGCAGATTATCAACAGCTGAGTCACTGTGGAGAGAAAGGAGCTGGCAATTAGTGGACAGCTGAGCAGCCAGCTCAGAGAAGTAAGGGCTGAGCCCAGCCCTGATAGTACCCCCCTCCTCAATGACCCCCCCCTTTCGGAGGACCACCGGGCTTGAGGGGAAAACGTCTATGGAAATCACGGAGGAGGACAGGGGCATGTACGTCCGAGGATGAGACTCAAGAGCGTTCCTGCGGACCGTACCCCTTCCAATGCACCAGGTACTGTATGCGCCTACGGGAGTCAACAATGGATTGTCAGCCAGACTCTGTCCCCAACCTGGTAGGAAGGTGCAGGCAGGCATCTGCGGTCAGCATGGAGTCTGTACCTATCGTTAGCATGTTGCAAAGCCTCCTGGACTTGTGCCCAAAGGGAACAAAGGCCACGGAGATGCTCCTCTAATGCAGGAATACTCTGCGGAACAAACAAGGCAGGCAACATGGAAGGTTGGAAACCATAGTTCGCCATAAACGGGAAGCTGAATTCAAGGCACTATTGTGAGCAAACTCCGCCCATAATAAGAGGAGAACAGGGGCATGTACGTCTGAGGATGAGACCCAAGAGCGTTCCTCCGGACCGCACCCCTTCCAATGCACCAGGTACTGTATGCGCCCACGGAACCTACGGGAGTCAACAATGGATTGTACTTCATACTCCTCATGGTTCTCAACCTGTATAGGGTGAGGACGTGGCACTGAGGTGGTAAAGCGGTTGTAGACCAAAGGTTTTAATAAGGAGATATGAAACACATTAGAGATGCGCATACTAGGAGGAAGGTCCAACGCGTAAGCCACTGGGTTAATCCTACGAAGGATATGGAAAGGCCCAATAAACCAAGGTGCGAACTTCAAAGAAGGAACACGAAGTCAGAGGTTGCGAGATGACAGCCAGACTCTGTCCCCAACCTGGTAGGAAGGTGCAGGCAGGCGTCTGCGGTCAGCATGGAGTCTGTACCTATCGTTAGCATGTCGCAAAGCTTCCTGGACTTGTGCCCAAGTGGAACGAAGGCCACGGACATGCTCCTCTAATGCAGGAATACTTTGCGGAACAAACCAGGCAGGCAACATGGAAAAAGGAAAAGAATTGCGCTGAGTGCGTAAACTATATATAAAGATGTGAAGGGAGTCCTGTTGCTGAACACTATAACCCCGATATGAGGGCACAGAAGATAGATATAAAATGGAAAGTGCAGCGCTGGACATATAACATAAATTTTTGTGAACAGTGATAAATTAGTAAATCAAATGACAAGCAACAGTGAATAGCATCCAATCACTAATAACAGATCTACAAATATATTTCAATTAAGTGCTCATAAATATTGCAAGGAAATAAATAATTATTAAAAAATTAATTAATTCATTTGGTCAAAGTGAAAGTGAAATAAAGTCCAAAAAATATGATATGTTTGGTATTCAATGCGAGACCCTGGGTCAATATAAGGGGATGATAAGGGACTATATACAAGATTTTAGTAATAAGAACGGTATCATTAGCAGTAATCAGCATGGATTCATGAAGAATTGTTCTTGCCAAACCAGTCTATTAACCTTCTATGAGGAGGTGAGTTGCCATCTAGATAAAGGAAGGCCTGTAGACGTGGTGTATCTGGATTTTGCAAAAGCATTTGACACAGTTGCCCATAAACGTTTACTGTACAAAATAAGGTCAGTTGGCATGGACCATAGGGTGAGTACATGGATTGAAAACTGGCTACAAGGGCGAGTTCAGAGGGTGGTGATAAATGGGGAGTACTCAGAATGGTCAGGGGTGGGTAGTGGGGGTTCCCCAGGGTTCTGTGCTGGGACCAATCCTATTTAATTTGTTCATAAACGATCTGGAGAATGGGATAAACAGTTCAATCTCTGTATTTGCAGACGATACTAAGCTAAGCAGGGCAATAACTTCTCCGCAGGATGTGGAAACCTTGCAAAAAGACCTGAACAAATTAATGGGGTGGGCGACTACATGGCAAATGAGGTTCAATGTAGAAAAATGTAAAATAATGCATTTGGGTGGCAAAAATATGAATGCAATCTATACACTGGGGGGAGAACCTCTGGGGGGATCTAGGTTGGAAAAGGACCTGGGGGTCCTAGTAGATGATAGGCTCAGCAATTGCATGCAATGCCAAGCTGCTGCTAACAAAGCAAACAGAATATTGGCATGCATTAAAAAGGGGATCAACTCCAGAGATAAAACGATAATTCTCCCACTCTACAAGGCTCTGGTCCGGCCGCACCTGGATTATGCTGTCCAGTTCTGGGCACCAGTCCTCAGGAAGGATGTACTGGAAATGGAGGGAGTACAAAGAAGGGCAACAAAGCTAATAAAGGGTCTGGAGGATCTTAGTTATGAGGAAGATTGCGAGCACTGAACTTATTCTCTCTGGAGAAGAGACGCTTGAGAGGGGATATGATTTCAATTTACAAATACTGTACTGGCGACCCCACAATAGCGATAAAACTTTTTCGCAGAAGAGAGTTTAACAAGACTCGTGGCCACTCATTAAAATTAGAACAAAAGAGGTTTAACCTTAAACTACGTAGAGGGTTCTTTACTGTAAGAGCGGCAAGGATGTGATATTCCCTTCCACAGGCGGTGGTCTCAGCGGGGAGCATTAATAGCTTGAAGAAACTATTAGATAAGCACCTGAATGACCGCAACATACAGGAATATATAATGTAATACTGACACATAATCACACACATAGGTTGGACTTGATGGACTTGTGCCTTTTTTCAACCCACCTACTATGTAACTATGTAATATTCCATCGCTAGTGCTGCTCACCACCTGGTAATGAAGTAATGGAGGCTTACCGGAAAGCCTGTGACCGCCCTTATTCAGGGGGGTCAAAACAGGCTTAGTAGAGAGATGTAGACCACAGAGGGTGTGCTGTGGGAGACACTGCTGAGAAAACCACCAACCTCCTTCATGGACAACTAGTTAGCAACAACTTGAAGCACTTCACAAGGTGTAGTCCCAGGATCACTTCACATAGAGCAGTTAATAATTGCTTCCACGAATCCAGCAAAGGTGAGTCATAAGTGCCAAAAGAGAAAAAGAGACTCCACTAGTGCAGAAAATCTTTGGCTGGTTTATTGAAGTTAAAAACATAAACATGTAGTTCTTAGCAGGGATAGTGCAAGAAAAAAACTCCACCGCCGTTTAAAATGAAATTGCGCATGCGCGTGTTTGCGTTGTGACCCTACGGCCGTTTCATCACAACTGACGTCATCAGGGGTAAGCAACAGCACACGCGCATGCGCCTTATAAGCCTAAGCAGCGCATTGAGAAGCGCCACGATTGGCTTACTAGAAACAGAGCTAAAACCTGATTGGTCACAATAAACATGACTACAATCTAATAGAACAGTCAATCAAAGGAAAAAGCGAGGGACCTAATTAACATGGAGATAGCTTTCCTGACAATTAAAAGACAGAGCAGTATACATATAAAAGACTAAGGAGATGTTAACTGTGACCAGTGCCATCTAGTGGATTTTTTGAGGTAACACCCAAAGTACAAAAATAAAGTCAGTCCTTTCAGAGGAAATATAAATATAAATAAATATAACATGGCAATGAATACAGATGAAGAAACTGATAATTAAAAATCACACTACCAAAAAAGATTTCTTTGATAGTGATAAAAATAAAAACAAAAGCAAAAGGGGGGGTATTCTATATACCTTCCAAAATTTAATAAAATAATTACTTTAGGGCATAAAAATGCCTGGTGTGAACCCAAAAGTTTAATGAAAAATTGGGACTAGAAAATTCCCAATATCAATAAAGTGCAAGAGAGGTGTGGGTATAAGGTGTGGAATTACCATAACAAGTATGGCAAAAGCCCCAACCAAAACCATATGCATTAACATTATAAGGATTTGTTGAAGAGAACAAAATTTTAATAAATAAAAATAAAAAATAAGAAATTTGGGATTAAAAAATCCCTAATATCAATAAAATGCAAGAGAGGTGTGAATATAAGATATGGAATTACCATAACAAGCATGGCAAGACCACCAACCAAAGCAATATACATTAAAATTATGAAGATTTGTCGAGGGGGACATCAACTGTCATTAATAAAACAGTTGATGTCCCACTGTTCAAGCCATTGGGGGCATGAGAGCCAAGCTTATAGATCCAGTTTTTTTCTGATCTGGAGATGGCTCTCCTGTCATTACTGCCACGCCAATGGGGAACATACTTTTCTATGCCAATAAAAATGGTGCCCTTAGGGTCTCTATTGTGCATAAGGTCATAGTTTCTAGAGACACTATGCTTGTCAAAGCCTTGCCTTATGTTGGTGATATGTTTACCCAATCTGACATGCAGCATCCTGATAGTTCGTCCCACGTATTCCAATCCACATGGACACCTAAGGAGGTATACAACACATTTAGTGGTGCATGTTATAAGTGACCAATAGGGTAAGTAACACCTGTACCCTTCGATGTGAATTCGGTCAATCTCCTTTCACGTAACGCATTCACCCTGCAAACTTTGCACCGCCTACAAGGAGAAAAACCTTTTAAGTCCCCAAAAAAAGTTAAGCGCGGGGGTGGATCTGGAACATTAGGTGCCAGTATGTGTCTAAAACTGGTAGCTCCCCTGAATAGAACACGGGGTTTATCAGATAACAGGGGTCCAAGGATCCGGTCATTTTTAATGACCGGCCAGTGTTTTTTAATGATTCTTTTAATAGCCCAATACTGACTGGAATAAGTTGTGAGAAATGCCAGTCCAAAGTCCTCTCTATTTTCAACCTGAGGGGGTTTATCCCCCAATAGGTCTTTGCGGTCCCTGTTCCCTACCTCGATAATCAAGGAATCCAGGGCTGCCTTATCATAGCCTTTACTTAGAAATCTAGATTTCAGAGTTGAGGCCTCCCTAAGAAACTCATCCAAATTGGAACAATTCCGCCTTAGGTGCAAAAATTGGCCCTTAGGGACAGCAGACAACCAAGAGCGATGGTGACAGGAATCAAGTGGAATGAAACTGTTTCTGTCAGTTGGTTTGAAAAAAGTGGATGTGGTAATACTGACATCGACAATAGTGATAACCAGATCCAAGAAATGAATCTGGGTTGGGCTGGCTTCATAGGTGAGAACTATACCCCTATCATTGCTGTTGAGAAAAGATAGGAAAGTGGCCACAGACTCAGAGTCGCCGTCCCATATAAACAGGACGTCATCTATAAATCTTCTCCACATGACAAGCTGGGATGGCCTGTCATGTAGAACCACATCCTCCTCCCATTTGGCCATAAAGAGTTTGGCCATGCTGGGAGCAAATTTTGCTCCCATGGCCACCCCTTTTATTTGTAAATAATGTGCACCATTGTGCCAAAAATGGTTGTGTGCCATCGAGAAGTCCAATAGCTCCATCACGAAATTGCATTGCGTGGTGGAGATATTGGAGTCTCGATAGAGAAAATGTTGCACCGCATCGTGCCCCAACTGGTGGGATATCGATGTAGATAGATAGGTCCCTCGCTTTTTTCTTTGATTGACTGTTCTATTAGATTGTAGTCATGTTCATTGTGACCAATCAGGTTTTAGCTCTGTTTCTAGTAAGCCAATCGTGGCGCTTCTCAATGCACCACTTAGGCTTATAAGGCACATGCACATTCGCTGTTGCGTACCCCTGATGACGTCAGTTGTGACGAAACGGCCGTAGGGTCACAACGCAAACACGCATCGTGCATGCGCAATTTCATTTTAAACGGCGGTGGAGTTTTTTTCTTGCACTATCCCTGCTAAGAACTACATGTTTATGTTTTTAACTCAATAAACCAGCTAAAGATTTTCTACACTAGTGGAGTCACTTTTTCTCTTTTGGCACTTGTGGCTCACCTTTGCTGGATTCGTGGAAGCAATTATTAACTGCTCTATATGAAGTGATCCTGGGACTACACCTTGTGAAGTGCTTCAAGTTGTTGCTAACTAGTTGTCCATGAAGGAGGTTGGTGGTTTTCTCAGCAGTGTCTCCTGCAGCACACCCTTTGTGGTCTACATCTCTATAACAAGCCTGTTTTGACCCCCCTGAATAAGGGGGGTCAAAAAGGGGGGCTTTCCAGTAAGCCTCCATTACTTCATCACCAGGTGGTGGGCAGCACTAGTGGTGGAATATTGACCCTGGGTCTCGCATTGAATACCAAACATATCATATTTTTTGGACTTTATTTCACTTTCACTTTGACCAAATTTTTTAATAATTATTTATTTCCTTGCAATATTTATGAGCACTTAATTGAAATATATTTGTAGATCTGTTATTAGTGATTGCATGCTATTCACTGTTGCTTGTCATTTGATTTACTAATTTATCACTGTTCACAAAATTTATGTTATATGTTCAGCGCTGCACTTTCCATTTTATATTTATATTTATAGGCAACATGGAAGGTTGGAAACCATAGTTCACCATAAACGGGGACAAACGGGAAGCTGAATTCAAGGCACGATTGTGAGCAAACTCTGCCCACGGTAAGAGGTCTGACCAGTTGTTATGATGGTCAGAAATATAGCAATGTAGGAATTGCACCAAGGACTGATTGGCTCATTCTGCAGCCCCATTAGACTGCGGGTGATACGCAGAGGAGAAAGCAAGCTGAATACCCAACTGTGCACAAAAGGCTCGCCAGAACCGGGACACAAACTGACTACCCCTGTCTGAGACAATCACCTTGGGTAGCCCATGTAAGCGGAAGATCTCCCGAGCAAAAATAGAAGCCAGTTCCTTAGAAGTAGGCAACTTCTTGAGTGGAATACAATGTGACATTTTCGAGAACCGGTCAACCACCATAAGAATAACTGTGTTGCCCTGGGAGTTGGGTAACTCCACAATGAAATCCATAGACAAGTGGGTCCAGGGCCTCTCTCCATTGGGTATGGGTTGTAGGAGGCCCACTGTAAGGTGTTGTGGAGTCTTACTCTGAGCACACACGGAACAGGCAGCTACAAAGGCGGTTACATCAGCACGTAGACTATGCCACCAGAATTGTTGGGAAATGGCCCAAAAGAGTTGATTCTTCCCAGGGTGGCCAGCAGCCTTGGGAGAATGGTAATTCTGGAGCACGGCAGTATGGAGACTCTCGGGAACAAAGCAGCAGTCACAAGGTTTCTCAGGAGGAGCATCGACCTGAGCAGCAAGAATTTTGTCACCCAAAGGAGAAGTAAGACTGGTGCAAACCGTAGCCAGAATACGATCAGGAAGAATCACAGGAACCGGAACTGACTCCATCTTGGAAGTGGAGGAAAATTGTCGTGACAAGGCGTCAAGCCCTTACATTCTTAGTACCGGGTAAGAAAGAGACAATGTAATTAAAACTCAAGAAGAAAAGAGCCCATCACACCCTTCTGGAAGAGGGGCGCTTAGCCTCAGACAAGAATGTGAGATTCTTATGGTCAGTAAGAATGAGAACCGGCACAGTGGTACCTTGAAGGAGATGTCTCCATTCTTTCAGGGCTAAAATGATCGCCAACAGTTCTCTGTCACCAATCTCGTAATTGCACTCTGCCGGTGACAATTTCTTGGAAAAGTAGCCACACGGATGCATAGTGCACTCAGAGTTAGGATGTTGAGACAGAAGGGCACCAACTCCAGTCTCAGAAGCATCAACTTCTAGAATAAAATGCAATGTAGGATCAGGGTGTGCCAACACAGGAGCAGAAACAAAGGCAGCCTTGAGACTCTCAAAGGCCTTAATGGACTCCGGAGACCAACTCTGTGGGTTGCCATCTTTCCTGGTCATATCAGTCAAGGGCTTGACCAGAGACGAGAAGTTATGAATAAACTTCTGATAATAGTTGGCAAAGCCAAGAAAACGCGGCAGAGGACGTAAACCCACAGGTCGAGGCCACTGTAGGACCGCTGAAAGTTTCTCTGGGTCCATCAAAAAACCAGAAGTGGAAATGGCATAGCTCAGAAATTGAACCTGTTCACAATGGAATTCGCACTTTTGTAATTTGCAATAGAAATTGTTCTCTCTTAGTCTCTGAAGCACACGACAGACATCTGTGTGGTGGCTCTCCAGGGACTTGGAAAATATGAGGATATCATCTAAGTAAACCACCACACATAACTGCAACAAATCTCAGAGGACATTGTTAATAAACTCCTGGAAAACTGTCGGAGCGTTACAAAGGCCAAAAGGCATTACGAGATACTCATAATGACCTGACCTGGTGTTAAACGCAGTTTTCCACTCGTTGCCCTCCTTAATCCTGACGAGATTGTATGCCCCTCTCAAATCAAGCTTCGTGAAAACCGTTGCTCCCTTGAGGCAGTCAAATAACTCCGTAATCAACGAAATGGGATAGGCATTCTTAATCGTGAAACGATTGAGACCGCTATAATCAATACAAGGTCTTAGCTCACCACTCTTTTTCTTCACAAAAAATAAACCAGCACCAGCAGGACATGAGGATTTGCGGATGAAACTTCAAGAAAGTGCGTCTGCAACATACTCCTCCATGGCCTTATCCTTCAAGACCGACAAAGGGTAAACCCGGCCACGAGTGGGTATGGCACCAGGTTGAAGGTCAATTGCGCAATCACACAACCGGTGTGGAGGCAAAGTACCGGCTTGACCTTTGTCAAAGACATCGCTAAAATCGCGGTACTCTTCTGGCAGGGAGGAGAGTGAAGAGGTGCACAGGACCTTGGCTACCTTCGGGAAGCATCTCTCACTGCACTGTGGCGACCAGGACAGAACCTCAACATGGAGCCAATCAAAAGAAGGGTTGTGCCTCTGTAACCAAGGATAACCAATAACCAGCGGAAACTTAGGTGAGGAAATAACTTGGAATTGGATTATCTCATGGTAAATGGCCCCTACAGCCATGGACAACGGAACAGTCTCATGAGTCACATGGGCAGGCTGTAGAGGTCTCCCGTCAAGAGCCTCAATGGCAAGTGGTGTGTCACGCAGCTGCAGAGGAATCGAGTGCTTCGATACAAAGGCAGCATCAATGAACAGGCCTGCAGCCCCAGAGTTGATTAGAGCCTGTATCTCGACGGATGACTCAGCCCAAGACAGGGTAACGGAAACTAGGGGTTATTTTTCTGGGAAACTGGAGATGAAACAACGCCACCTAAGGTCTGCCCATGACAGGACCTTAGGGTTCGAACATTCCCTGGATGGGTAGGACGTCAAAAAGTGACCAGCTTGGCCACAATAAAGGCACAATCTCTCCCTCCTCCTAAGGACTCTCTCATCTGCAGAGAGACGTGTGAAGCCCAAGTGCATGGGTTCATCTTCACAGACCGACTTGGTACCAGGAGGCATGGGAGGTGAGGGAGGCAAGGGTGGGACTGCAAAGCTCGGAGACAAATGTACAGGAGGCTTGTGCCAGCGCTCCTTAAAAGAGAGTCTTTCTCTGAGTCTGGAGTCAATGAGGATTGCAAATGTGATCAACCTCTCCAGCTCAGTGGGTATATCTTGCACTGCTATCTCATCCTTATCCGAGAGACCATGAGAGAAGGCAGCCACGAGGGCCTTATTGTTCCAAGCAACCTCTGCTGCCAGAGTATGGAATTCAATGGCGTAATCGGCAAAAGTTCTCATACTCTGTTTGATGGACTTGAGGCTCTTGGCAGCAGAAGCGGAGCATGCGAGAACCTCAAATACCCTTTTGAAGGAAGCCACAAATTCTGGGTAACTCAGGACCACAGGTTTTTGCATCTCCCATAGAGGGTTTGCCCAGGCCAAGGCTCTCTCAGAAAGCAAAGATATCACGAAACCTACTTTGCTTCTGTCCGTGGGAAACGCCTGGGGCAGCATCTCAAAGTATATCTCAACCTGGTTGAGAAACCCTCTGCATTGAACTGGATCGCCCCCAATCGCTTGGAAAGCGGAGCGGAACCAGACATGCCTCTTATAGAGGTAATACTTGAGGTGGGTGCCTGCACAGAGACTGGAGCAGCAGCAGGGATGGCCTGCAACACAGGTTGTACCGGAGCAGCCATAGTGGAAGATTCCAGGAGAGCCATGCGACTCAGGAGCATTTGTAACGCCAAGGCAAACTGATCCATGCGGTGATCCTGGTCATCCAATCTGGAAAAAATATTGCCAACATGTGGACTGACTGTATCTTCTGAATTCATGGCCTTCGCCTACTGTCAGAAACCATGAATCAGACCGAGACAGAAGTACAGTTAATCACACTTGTTTAATAATAATAAAAAGGTAAACAGAGTAAGTGTAATCAATACATAGCCAGAGTTCAGAAACCAGATCGGGTAGTCAGCCAATGCCAATCTCTGAGAGCCAGACATCAACGTAGTAGTACAGCAAGCAGGATCAGGAGCCAGAAGGGACATCAGCCGAGCAAATCTTCAACAGGAACGCAGGAGAAAGTCTCTGAGATGTGACCAAAGGTGAAGGCAGAGATGAAGTGAGCTGGACAGCTTTAAGTAGCCAGGACTGACGAGCAGATCATCAACAGCTGAGTCACTGTGGAGAGAAAGGAGCTGGCAATTAGCGGACAGCTGAGCGGCCAGCTCAGAGAAGGAAGGGCTGAGCCCAGCCCTGACAATAGACACCAGGAAAATTACAGAGAGGTAAGTATTCAATTTTCCATTTTAGCTTAGTGGTTCTCAGCCTCAGTCCTCAAGTACCCCCGACAGGACATGTTTTGGGAATTTATCTTAGCTAAAATAGCTGTCCAAAATACCAAGCCATTGACTGTGATTTAAAGCACCTGTGCAAGATGAAGGTAAACCTGCAAACATGGCCTGTTGGGGGTACTTGAGGACAGGGTTGAGAACCACTGATTTAGAGCACTGAGCTAAAATCTAGCTCAGTACAATCCTATGCTAATTGTGGGCATTTGAGGGAACCAAGTGAGTGTTAGAACCCCTGTTTGTCTTTTTTTAGGTTGGGCTTTGTGTCCCTTTTCTGAAAATTGGCTTCACTTCCTGTCACATAGCCAAACAGGAAGTGAGGGTAAAACCCTACCAATGTCTTTCCTTGGGGACACACAGGTCAATCTAACTAGTGTTCCCATTAGGCAAATTGCACTCTAGCACTTTGTTGTGTACACCCCCAAATTATTAGGTATTTTGGGGTTTATTAAAGGCAAATCCACTCTGCAATAAAAGTGTACTCGATGTAAATCTGAGGGGAAGCACTGCTGATTTTATCATCCAATCATGTAAAAGCAAAGATGCTGTTTTTTTTATTTTCCTTGCATGTCCCCCTCGGATCTCCAGCAACTCCACTTCCAATTGCATTTGTAGTGCAAAGTGGATTTGCCCTTAGTAAATAAACCCCAAAGTCCAAGATACCTAATAATTTGGGGTGTACACAGCAAAATGCTAGAGTTCAATTTACCTAATGGGGAAACTATTTAGATTGACCTGTGTGTCCCTAAGGAAAGACATTGGTATGGTTTTACCCTCACTTCCTGTTTGGCTATGTGACAGGAAGTGAATAAATTTGAAGGAGAAACTGGCAAAATTTGGGAGGTGTCTTCACCCTATCAGGGGTGCAGACATCACCAAAAACTAACAAGACTTCTAATCCCTCTGCACTCTATCCCCAAGCAAAAATAAGAAAGGATTTCATTTAATTTAACTTTGCAAAGACACATTCCTAAGTTCAACTGTAATGCTTGTCAATGGCCCATTTAGACCTTGTTTAATGGAAAACACCAGTTGCCTTTCACTATAAACATTTGTTAGTCCAGTCCTGGAAATCTGTTTTACTATTCATTTCCACAAAATCTGAGGTCCTGCAGCCAGATGCGCCAAATGCATCTAGATGCGTGACCGCTGTGCATGTCAGATGCGCAGCTACTGTGTGCGCGGAGGTATGTACCCATGGCGCATATCTGGTTCCCGGAAGCAGTGGCCAGCATACAGGAATGACATCACTCCCCTCCAGGAAGTTGCTTGTACTGCTGCTAATTTCTTCCCACCACCATGCCCCGCTCACTGTTCTCTGAGGAAGAGATGATCCTTATTTGCAAATTACGATAATTTTTTTTTTTACATAGGGCGGTGTTCGTGTGGGTCATGTGTGTATGTCTAAATGATTTGGCCTCAAAACACACACCTACTTCCTGTGTACAGATTCACTTACAGGCCAATGTCCTGCTTCAGTGTGTGTGTGTATATACAGATATATCTATATATATATCTATAGATGTAAGTTCATGTGTCCACCAGCAGAGAGAAGTTGGGTAAAAGCCACACTCCCAATTCTGGAGGCATAATAATGGTCTAGCACAGGGGTCTTCAAACTATGGCGTTCCAGTTGTTCAGGAACTACAATTCCCATCATGCCTAATTATGTCTGCGAATGTCAGAGTTTTACAATGCCTCATGGGATGTGTAGTTCCGCAATAGCGGGAGAGCCGTAGTTTGAAGATTCCTTATCACTCTAGCATGTCTTGAAAAAAGGTGTTTTTTCATTTGCCTTGTATAATGCCCAAATAATATTGTTAGGAAAATACAAGTGGGTCATGGCACATCTACATTCCAAATTTGGCACTTAAGATGGTCATGCACTATGCAATCTGATTGGCCAATCTCTGTACAACTTGATATTTAGGCAAAATAGGTAATAGGAAGATGCACTTGAACAATTAATTCAAAATATAGGAAATCAATTAGGATCTTGCACTAAATCTAATTTATTTAAGATCTAACTGATTGCAGTGCATGGTCACCTTTAAAGATCAAGATCTGAAAATATTAATATATTGGGTTTAGAAACATTTCTCTGTTCTTTGTAATGTATTAAAAGATTTGGGTAAAAAAAAAAAGAAAAAAAACACATTTCAAAGATATATTAGAAGTAATAGGAATGAGATTATTATCAAAAGGGTTAACTAACTGAGTACACCTACTAATTGCCTAACAAGACACATCCAATGAGATGAAATTAACCAATTGTATTGGGCGTGTGCTATTATCAATGAGAAAACCACAGTTACCCTAGCGCCAGTTGCAGTTTACATAT
This sequence comes from Aquarana catesbeiana, assembly GCF_042186555.1. Lineage (NCBI taxonomy): Eukaryota > Metazoa > Chordata > Amphibia > Anura > Ranidae > Aquarana > Aquarana catesbeiana. The sequence goes on from NC_133330.1 coordinate 130,592,229, forward strand.
GCAGGTATTTATTATCGTTAATTGCGCTTCAATGTGCGCCAGTTCGCACGTTCAATGAATGACTTTTCCGGCGCACCATCAACTGGTGCAGTGCCTTCTGCTTAGTAAATCACCCCCAGTGTAGCACTACCACCACAGGAGCTGCTTGGTAGATTGGGTTCTCTGTTTATCTGCCTCGACCATGAGAACAACCTCAGCCCACTGACACACCAGGTTAAGCAAATGGATACTTTATTGCTACTGGGAATACATACTGTAGATTCCCCACACACAACTATGGTTCAGTAGTAAAAAGCAAACATCAGATTGATTAGTGGTAAATAAACATAATATAGTGTTACAGGTTGCAGTAAATAGCAGTATGCACATAAATAAGTAAGTAAAGAATTAAGTCAATCATGGTTCACTAGACAATATGTTCACTAGGCTATAGCGGCATAAAATGGAGTTTATTGCAACTAAATTAGAGTAAACCTGGCAATCCACAAAATCAGCAATAAGTAATGGCAATAAAAAACAGTAATAGCAATGATAATCAATGCTGTGATAACTGTTCTGTAAACAGTAGGCTACAGTATATCCACTTTGGAATGCACTTTAAAAAATACGGTGTCCAGTTCTGGAGACCTCACTTACAGAAAGATACTGATAAGATAGAACGAGTCCAGGGACGGGTAATAAATATGGTGAAAGGTGTGGGGGATAAAACATATCGAGAGCGACTTCAGGAACCTAATATGTACAGTCTGGAGGAACGAAGGGAAAGGGGAGTAATGATTGAAATCTTTAACCACTTGCCGACCGGCTCCTGTAGATATACGTCGTCACTTTGAAGATGGATATCTCGGTATCGGCAGCAGCTTCTGCCCATAGCTCTTAAAGGCACATTTTTTCAAAGTCATTTTTTCAGATGACAAATTTTTTTATTTTTTTTATTGCATTTTAATCCAAATATGAGATCTGAGGTCCTGCCATGCTTTTTTCTATTACAAGGGATGTATACATTCCTTGTAATAGGAATAAAAGTGACCCAAATTAAAAAAAAAAAATACAGTGAAAAAATTAATAAAATTAAGTAAAATAAGGAAAACATTATTTTTTTTAAAGTGCCCCGTCCCGACGAGCTCGGAAGCGAACGCATACGTGAATAGCGCCCGCATATGAAAACAGTGGTCAAACCACACATGTGAGGTATCGCCACGATTGTTACAGCGAGAGCAATAATTCTAGCCCTAGACCTCCTCTGTAACTCAAAACATGCAACCTGTAGAATTTTTTAAACATTGCCTATGGAGATTTTTAAGGATAAAAGTTTGACGCCATTCCACGAGCGGGCGCAATTTTGAAGCGTGACATATTGGGTATCAATTTACTTGGCATAACATTATCTTTCACAATATAAAAAAAAATTGGGCTAACTTTACTGTTGTCTTATTTTTGTATTCAAAAAAGTGAATTTTTTCCCAAAAAAGTGCGCTTGTAAGACCGCTGCGCAAATACGGTGTGAAAAAAAAGTATTACAATGACCGCCATTTTATTCTCTAGGGTATTAGAAAAAAAACAATATGGGGCATGGCTTGGACATGGCGGAGTAAGGACGTGTTTTGCCAGAGCTCCCGACTCCCGACCAGTCTAACCTGGCTGATATGCCCTATTTCAACAACGTTCCGGCCGGCCATGAGATATCGTAGGAGACAGAGGGTCAGAGGAACGTCCACAGCGGCTCAGGTGGACCAGATTGAACGGTATTTCAGAGATATACCCCGCTCTGCCCCAGCAGTTAACGGCAGAGGAGCACGTGGCGACAGTGGACCCTCTCCAATCATCTTTCCCCGCATGGAGCCTTCACAAACTTCAGTGCCGAACTCGCTAGCAGGTCTCCCGCTATTATTAGACTCTCAGCCCAGCACCTCGGGCAGTCAGGGGATGTCTACCCCCATGTTCAGGGACAAAGATGACATCAGAACGCTATTAAGGGCCCTCCCTACCAAAGCGGACTTAGCAGCCATGGTGCTGCAGGTGGAGGAGCAGCACCGTAGAGACTTTCAGCAAGTGAGAGAGGAGGTCAAGGGGACTCGAGGTGAGACTGATCAGCGGGGAGGTGAATATAGGTGCCCTAAAGACTCGCATTATCCAACTGGAGAGGGCACAGATGCAAAGTCTGGACCAGTTGGCGGAGGTACAGCTCCACGCGGAAGACCTGGAGAGCAGAAGCCGCAGGAACAACCTGCGGCTTCGGGGGATACCAGAGGCTACGGGGCCTGAGAACTTGCAGGAGATGGTGCGGGCGATACTACACAAGATTATGGAGCCAGCTCCGACTTTGACGTGGTGACAAGGTGCATAGGGCGCTCGACCCCAGGCCAGGGGAACAAGATCGCCCCGGGATGTGATTTGCCGGCTCCACAGATTTGTTCAGAAAGAGGCGACCATAAGAGCCACTTGGCAGAAAGGAACGGTGGACTTTGACGGGCGGATATCTCTGTCTTTCCGGATATCTCCCGGGCAACCCTACGGAGAAGAGCCATGCTTAAACCCCTATTGGAATCCCTGCGCAGCGCTCAGCTTCAGTACCGCTGGGGTTTTAGTCCAGCTGACGGTCCGTAAGGTGGGCTCTTCCTACACCCTGAGACGCCACTCGGATCCCCCTTCAGGACTGGCTGCGCCCTTTGTCTGGCGAGGATTCTCGTACGGAGCCGCGGGGCCCCCCCGACACAGCCCTGCCGCTCATTAAGGGGTAGACAGAGAGAGCCTACGCTGATCAGAGCCCAGGAGCCTGAGCCATAATACTGGAGGATGTTTACAAGTGAGTGCCCGCGGGATCTGCGATGTGGGCAGCTTGATTGTTTGACTTGCCCCCCCTCGCCTTGCCTGCATGTGTTGCCCTTAGCCCCTGTTGACTAACCCCAGTGACTCCCGGGATTGTATTTGCTCTCCCCGGCTCCCCTCCCTCTATTGGGCATGAGAGACTGCATTGATCCCCCCGTGTGTGCTCTCCCCCTACCCCCCTGATACCCTGCCCCTCACTGCATGTAGGTCTGGACAGAGTTATTTGAGCTTTATGATGCCCACTTAGACTTACGCTCCCTGGGCTACCACAAGGGAACCATATGCTTGGTTATATCATGGCAATTAGTACAGGGGCCTCTTGCTTCTAGTTGGGGGAGGGGTTGAGACCTCGCTGGAGGGGGAGAAGCCGGGAACACACGCTGACTTGCACGGACTTTTAATAGACACGGTGTGTGCTGCAGACAACAGCAACGGATTCGGCACAGAAGGACAATTAGGTTGAAGAGCACTTCCCTGTGGAATAATACATATAAACTTTAACCCAGTGTTTTGATGTCGGGAGAGTTGGGGGGATACTAAGTGGGTTGTTTAAGGGGGGGCGTGTCTTGAGTTTTCTGCCCCCTACGGGGCGGGCTGATGCGGTACCCAAAGCAGAGTGAGCCTAGTAGCTACACTGAAACACTGGAGGTGCTGAGCTGCCCATCTCGGGGGGCAGGATGTGGTCAGATTTCTGGGCTGTGGGCCCTCCCCCTCCTTCCTCCTCTTCCTTGCACCTGCCTTACCCCCTTCCCCTCTTCAGCCTCTCTCATTCTCCCCTCCTTCTTCCTGCCCCCTCTCTTCTTGCCCCCCTGCCCTCCTCGTCTCCCCCCCCTCTGCCCCCCTTCTCCTTCTCTTCCTCCCTTCTCCCCCGTTCTTTCCTCTCCCTCCCCTTCCCCCCAGGGGGGTCTGGGTTGGGAGTGGGGGGGACGTGGGTCAGGTATTTAGATTACAGGAGGTTGCTGCGGCGGTGCAGATTATCCTGGGGACTTTATGCAAGGGGATGACACCCCCCACTCTGTTGGTGAATGCCTCTTCTCTGGGTTTTGGGTGGAGGGACTTTGCCATATACACAATGTTAATTTTGGCTATGTTTAATTTTCTGTGTTGATTTATGGGTTTGAAGTGTTGAACGTCCAACTGGGGCTGCGTCCTCAGCCGGCTTAGTGGGTATGGGCCAGTGCAAAGACCTGGCCGGACATATCAGCCATTTATAACTAGGAATCTATGTAAAAGACTGGTGGGGATAGGGAGTTTTCCCACCACTTTCCTCACATAGGGTTACACCCTCTCAGTGGCTTCACATTAGAGGTCACTGGGGTGTTTGGAGACTACACATACACGTTTAGCGTATTAGCGGTTTTTGTATCTGTTCTCTCTATCCTTCCTCACTCTTTCTTTCCACCTCTTCCCCTCTCCCCCCCCCCCCCTTTTTTTTTCCCTCTACCTCCGACAGCTCTCGTCATGACCAGGAGTGGTCAGGAACAAGTTCGCTTGCTCTCTATCAATGTGAAGGGACTGAACACCCCAGAGAAGCGCAGCATTGTTATGTCTAATCTGAAATGTACAAAGACTCACATTTGTTTCCTGCAGGAGACACATTTTCCTGCAGACAGAAAAACGGGTCTCCAGAACCGCTTCTTTCCGATGACTTACCATGGGTGCTCGGCGGACTCCAAATCCAGAGGGGTAAGTGTTCTGATCCGCAATATAACTCCATGGCAGGTGAAAGATCAGTGGAGCGACATGGAGGGTAGGGCACTGTTTGTAAAGGGGATGCTAGGGGGCTCTATGGTCACATTAGTGAATCTATATCTCCCAAACACAAACCAGATTACCTTTCTAGACCCTGTCTTGACCAAATTGGGTGAGTTTGCTGAAGGGGCAGTTATTCTGGGAAGCGACATGAATTTAATCATGGACCCTACTTTAGACTCATCCAGGAAAGCTTCTCAGCTTTCCTATGCGGCGCTGAAACGCCTAAAGAAAAGCCTCCATGCTTTCCACCTAGTAGACGTATGGTGGATTCTACATCCGAATCAAAGAGACTACACATTCTACTCACACCCCTACGAATCATACACCCGAATTGACCTAATCATGCTGCCCCAATCACTCCTGTCTAGGGTTACGTCGGCTTCGATCGGGTCTATCACATTCTCAGACCACGCTCCGGTCGTGGTGGACATAGATCTACTGTCACCCACGACCAGGCAGTGGACGTGGAAGATCAATAACTCATTGATCCAAATGCCTGAGGTAACTGAAGAGGTGTCCAAGGAATTGAGACAGTTTTTTGTCGTAAACGCAAAACCAGAGACAGCCCCAACAAAGGTGTGGGAGGCTCACAAGAGCTACATCAGGGGTCTCTTAATAAAAATAGGATCTCGCAACAAGAAGGCCACAGAAAAACAGATTTCTTAACTTCTAGGTAAAATTCGGTCCTTGGAGGCCACCCACAAACAATCGCTAGCCGAACAAACCCTGGCTGAGTTAATTGCTTTGCGGATTCAATTGAGCACCCTGGCACTGCACAGGGTAATAGCCAAATGCAGGAAAACGTTTTATATGCACAGTAACAAGAGTAGCAAACTGCTGGCACGGGCTCTTAGAGCCCAGCGAGCATGAACGTTTATCCCCGAAATATACGACGGAACCCACAATAAGGTCCATGCTACAGAAGCCATAGCAGAACAGTTTCAAAAGTATTATGCCCCGTACACACGGTCGGATTTTCCGATGGAAAATGTCCGATCGGAGTGTGTTGTCGGAAATTCCGACCGTGTGTGGGCTCCATCGGACATTTTCCATCGGATTTTCCGACACACAAAGTTGGAGAGCAGGAGATAAAATTTTTCGACAACAAAATCCATTGTCGGAAATTCCGATCGTGTGTACACAAATCCGATGGACAAAGTGCCACGCATGCTCAGAATAAATAAAGAGATGAAAGCTATTGGCCACTGCCCCGTTTATAGTCCCGATGTACGTGTTTTACGTCACCGCGTTTAGAACGATCGGATTTTCCGACAACTTTGTGTGACCGTGTGTATGCAAGGCAAGTTTGAGCCAACATCTGTCAGAAAAAATCCATGGATTTTGTTGTCGGAATGTCTGAACAAAGTCCGACCGTGTGTACGGGGCATTACTCCTCTTTATACAACCTGTCACGAACATCCTCAGAAAAGGTGATACCCGTCGAACAGAGTAATATACAAGATTACCTTCAAAGATCGGGTCTTCCCCATCTATCAGATGAGGATTTAACTGAACTAGAGAAACCCATCTCAACAGTAGAAGTGACCCGAGCGATGGCGAGCATGCAACTGGGTAAAGCCCCGGGTCCAGATGGATACTCCCTGCTATACTACAGGACCTTTGGGAAACTTTTGATCCCACATTTCGTTTCTGCATACAACACTGCTGGAGAGGGCTCTGCCCTTCCCAGAGACACACTACTCGCATACATCACCGTAATTCCGAAAGAGGGTAAAGACCCTCTGCTATGCCAAAGCTACAGGCCAATCTCATTACTAAACATTGATCTGAAAATATTCATAAAAATTCTTTCCATCTGGCTGATAGATCTGATCCCTCAACTGATTCATTCCGACCAAGTGGGATTTGTTCCCACGAGGGAGGCACGTGATAACACGACTAAAGCAATCAACCTCATTTATGCAGCACGGAAACTTAAAATCCCGATGGTGCTCCTGTCGACAGACGCGGAAAAAGCGTTTGACAGGGTAAGCTGGCCATTTCTCTTTGAAACCCTTTGGAGTATAGGTCTTATGCCCCGTACACACGGTCGGACATTGATCGGACATTCCGACAACAAAATCCTCGGATTTTTTCCTACGGATGTTGGCTCAAACTTGTTTTGCCTACACACGGTCGCACAAAGTTGTCGGAATTTCCGATCGCCAAGAACGCGGTGACGTCAAGCACGTACGACGAGACTAGAAAAGGCCGGTTCAGAACCAAGCGCAGCACCCTTTGGGCTCCTTTTGCTAATCTCGTGTTAGTAAAAGTTTGGTGAGAGACGATTCGCGCTTTTTCAGACTCGTGGCTTTCAGATCGTTTTCTGCCGTTCAGTTTGTGCTTGTGGGTTTGTATCTGCTCTTCAGTGCGTGCAAGCAAGTTCCGCGTGACTTTAGTCACTGTATTCTTGTTCGTTCGTTACTGGTTTTCAGGTCGCTCTTCACAGGCCTTGCTGTTCTTCAGTGCGTTCTGTTACTTCGTTCTGAGCAGCCGACCGTTTTATAGCCATGTTTCGTATGCGTACTCCTCGTAGAGTTCGTGCTGTGCGGGGGCTTGGTGTTGGGGTCCTGACCTTGACACAAGTCCAGTCCATGAACAGGGTGGGGAGGAGTTCATGGACCAAGAATTGGTTGCTTCAGCGTGACCAGTTCTGTCATATGCCTTTGCTCCGTGAGATCCGTGAGAATAATCCTGATGATTTCAGGAACTTTCTCCGGATGACGGACCCCGTGTTTCACCGTTTGTTGGCTTCGCTGACCCCCTATATCAGCAGGCAGGATACCTGCATGAGGCAAGCCATCACTCCGGAGCAGAGGTTGGTCGCTACCTTGCGGTATTTGGCCACAGGGAGAAGCCTGCAGGACCTCAAGTTCTCGACAGGCATCTCCCCCCAGGCTCTGGGGATCATTATCCCAGAGACCTGTTCTGCCATCATACAGGTCCTGCAGAAGGAGTATATGAAGGTAAGATTTTTTTCCTTTTATATCACATTTTATTGTATTGAATGTTTGCTAATATATTGTATTTCTTTCCTCATTCCCTAATTACCATGATTGTATTATGCTGTGAATGTCCCCTTTGTCCTCATGCATGCTGGATTTTTATGTAATTATTATTTTATGTCCTTCATACATATTTCCCCTTCAATAACCTCTCCAGCATGGTGTCTCCTGCCCCTATATTCACCTCATGTAGTCACTTAACAATGTATTTTATCAGCTCCATAGTAGTGCTTTACCCCAAACACCCCCTAAAATGTTTGGAAATGTTATTTTGGATTTAAATTCAGGCAGAGGGCCAGAGGCTTTTTTTTGTGGTGTCCCCAAATTTTTGGTAACCCTCCCTCCCCCCAACTGCTAAGTCAGCTGATCCCAATTCTCTATCCTCAATCATCTATCTGCTGACTTTGCCAAACCCATACACACTACACCCATCTCTTTACTGGTCAGATTTATGGATGAATTCCCCAAAGCATGTAGTGCAAGGGCCTGCCTGTATACTTTCCAATGGTACTGTTTAAAGTTTTTGTATCCTATTATGATCTTGATAGGTAATAGCAGAATGTCCAAATGTGCTCAAATGTGTACAATGTGTATTTATATCTTTGTATTATGACACTTCTTACCTGTCCAGTGGGCTGCCAATAGTGTAACAAAGGAGGGGCTGTTCCAAGTAATACCCTGTATTTAGGCATTCATCTCTCAATGAAGTGAAGAGGGTTACCTGTCCAAGAGTTCCCCCCCCTATAATATTAGAAATGGCCCATGAGAGGGGGGGAGGGGGAATATGATAGGTGTACCTTATACTTTGTTGTTGTTAAATTCCCCTTAATAAATGCTATCTGGAGGTTGACCCATAATGTTTGTGTCTAATCTGCTTGCCAGGTTTCTGTGAAAAAATAGTAATGTTTTTTTTTTTTTCCTCAACAGTTTCCTTCCACGCCACAGGAATGGCAGACTGTGGCCTCCCACTTTGCCCAGCGGTGGGACTTTCCTAACTGCGGAGGGGCAATTGATGGGAAACACGTCCACATCGTCCCACCACCCAACTCGGGGTCGTACTATTATAACTACAAGGGGTTTAATAGTATAGTGATGTTGGCGGTGGTGTCGGCTAATTACGAGTTCTTGTATGTGGACGTGGGGAAGAATGGCCGGATGTCCGATGGTGGAGTCATCGCCCAGACGGAGTTCTACAGGCGTCTCCAGAATGGCAGTTTGGACTTGCCACCTCCAGAGGACAATGTTGAAGGTCTCCCATTTGTGTTCGTTGCTGATGAAGCATTTGCGCTGGGGGACCACCTGATGCGGCCATTCCCGATGAGGACCCTCACCCCGGAACAGAGGGTTTTTAATTACCGGCTGGCCAGAGCCCGAAGAGTGGTGGAGAACACATTTGGAATCCTGGCCAGCCGGTTCCGACTATTTCTGACACCCATCCATATGGCGGAGTATAAACTGAACCATATTATACTGGCGTGCTGTGTTCTCCATAATTTTTTAAGAAAACATTCAGCCAACTATGCTGGCTCAGTTGGGCCTGAGGCCGGAATCCCAAATACTTCCACAATGACGGCACTTGAAAGCGGCCGTCCTGGCTTGCCCTCCCTGAATGCCCGTGATGTCCGGTTACGATACCTGGAGTTCTTTGTGGGTAGGGGGGCTATCAATATGCCAGACAATATGTGACACCTTTTTTAAATAAAAAACAACCAAAAGCAATTCTTGGTGGACATTTACTGCTTGTGTTTGTTTTAGCTGACCCTGACAGAAATGTGTTGAGTGCAGAAAATGTCGTGATTGGGTAACCTTATAAAAAACAGTGTTGGCTGGTACTTCCTAAATGCAAAAACACATTTCACTTCAAGTGCACTTGCAACTGCACTGAACCTGCACTTGTAGTGCAAAGTGTATTTAGGAAATAACCCCCATTTGTGCATAAAACAACAATTACATCACCCCAAAAGTGTTGTTGTAGTGTTGAGACAATAATCCACAAATTCTTGAGTAAGGCACTTTTTTATACCTGCACAATCAAAATGTGCATTTACCAAAGGTTTTTAAAACAAACCAACATGTTTGTAGTATAAAATGTTTGCAGTAGCATTATGAATAATCAAAATATCCATTTCAGATAAAACAGGCCTGTGTAAAACCAACAAGAAAGCCAAAAAACTAGAACTTACAAAGTTCACATTAGGTAAAACCTGAAGGCTATATCAGACATCAGTATTTAGGAACTGGGTTTGATATAGCGTTCAGATGGGGGGAACTCACCCCTGGAAAAGCCAAATTTGGAAGATGCACACCAATTTACGAATGTCAACATGTGCTATCTGCCATCAGGGGGGATCAAGGGACGTGTTTTGGGGGAGCAAGCCCTTCCTCAACGCTACTTTATAATTGAGGAAGGGGTTGCCCCCCCAAAACGCGTCCATTGATCTCCCGTGATGGCAGATAGCACATGTTGGCACACTGTGTGCATCCTCCAAATTTGGCTTTTAAAAACATTGTTAAAATTGAAAATACTGAAAACCGGTCATTTTGTGGGGTTTAAATTCGCCCCAAAACATCAATGATGTTATTATTTTTTGTAATAACATCACGTATTTGTTGCTGGATGTTTTGCAATTGGAGATTACACCCCATGATCTCCCCTATCAGTATCTGGGCACTTTCAGAAGTAAAGCGTTCTGGATCCACAACATCACGATCACCTAAAAAGAGATAAAGAACAAAAAAAAAGGTCTCAAAAATCTGCCACCAGCCATCTCTTTTACCTGAGTCTGTGGTCGCAGACACTCACCTCTTGTGGTGCCAATCTCCACTACATCTTCTTCTTCCTCCTGCTCAGCATCTTGGGTTTGGGGTAGTTCCCCTTCTTCCAGAGGGGGGGGGTCTGTGTTCTCCTGGGATGAGGGGTGTCCGAGTCTTTTCTCCCCTATGTAAAACAAAAATGGTATACTTAGCACACATATATTTGATGGCAGAACTATAGAAATAGGAAACATTGCTTGGAAGTGGGGTACAATTGTCTATTTTAGCCGAGTTCAAAGATGTCTTTTTTTTATTGCCCTTTGTCAAGCTGCAATACTTTACCTGTTTGGTACAAGCTTCACACATGTAACCCCCCCTATAGTATACACTGGAGCACCTGTGTGCCCCCCCTAATAAAAATGGTGTTCTTGTGTCCCACACTAGTGCTCCAGTGTCCAGATGTGAAAACAGCTGCTCAGTGTCCTCTCCTTACACACAATCTAGTTTGCATTTCATTCTAGTAACAAACCCATCTACCTAAACAAATATTTGGCATCCAAGTAGGCCCCAAAAAAATGTGGGAAAATGCATATGGCCTAAACAATGGTGTTCTAGAGGCCGAACGAAAAATGTTTGATACGAACGAATAATGGGCCCATGAACATTAAAGTTGACCTTTTTAAACGTTACAATTAATAAAAGCATATTGGAGCAGAACGAACGGAATAAAGCCAGAAAGAATATAAACACAGCACAACTACTTACTTTTTTGCAGCACTCTCCGGATCTTTCGGTACCGCTCCAGCTCTCTCAACTTCAGGTCCGACCACCGCTTCCTGAGCTGATCTTTTGATCTTCGGACCCCGAAATTCCGCTCGAGACTCCTGACCACTTTCGCCATGATCTTGGCCTTTCGGATGTTCGGGTTGGGGTAAGGCCCATATTTGCCATCATAGTCGGACTTCTTCATGATGTCGACCATCTCCAACATCTCCCCAAACGACATATTTGTGGCCTTAAAACGTCTCCTTCTGGATCGGGACGTGCCTGGATCCGGGCTTTCCTCCTCCTCCTCGTTGCTAGAATTAGCACGCACCTGGTGTGACTCCGCCATCATGCTCTTCCCCCACTGCGCCGAACGAAAAGGGGCGGGGAATAGAATAGAAAGAACGTCAGGGGCGGGCGAAGTTCAAACACATGCGCAGTGTCTATAAAGCGTAACACGCGTGCGTATTACGTACGATCTGTGAGCGGAGGAAGGAGCATTGGACGCGCCGATCGTAAGAACAAAGGTAAGAGACAAACTTGGGCCTATACTGCTTCTAGATTGAGGACTATACTGTAACAAGATTAGGAGAGTTTTGTCTGACATTAGGCTTTGTCTTGTGTTGTGTCTTGCAGTGAACATGGATATCTTAATGAGAGATACTGACTTCATGTCACTATTCATTGATATGCTAAGGGAGCTGCCCTGTCTGTGGGAGATTACCCACCCCCATTTCAAAAACCAAGCAAAGAGGAAGGCAGCACTGGAGCAATTGTGTGAAATTGTGAAGCAGGTGATCCCCACGGCAGACATCACTTATTTAAAGATCTTAATTGGTTGCCTGAGGAGCACATATCTGAGGGAGCGCAATAAAGTCCTTGATTCGCAGAGATCCGGAGCAGCAGATGACATCTATGTCCCCAGGATGTTGTACTACGACAGGCTGCACTTTCTGGCAGGCCAGACTGAACCCAGGCCATCCCTCTCCAGTCTTCCTTCCACACTTCCTTCCCCCCCGGCTGAGGCTTCTGACGCCCAACCTGGGCCTTCCAGGCCACACGTGGAGGAGCCCAGATTGAGCCAGGTATAGCATTCCTCTAAATATTTCTGCTTGTACTATCAATGATGTTACCTAGATGTTAGTTTGGAGTACTAATTTATGATTGTGATTGATGATGCAAAAACTAAAACCATGTCCCTTTTTCATACACAGGGAAGTCTCAGCCAGGAGGTGGCTGATCTGCAGGTCCCTCCACCCACCCTGAAAACAGAAAGTGGCAGCAGGAGGAGTAGCCTAGAGGAGGCGGCTATCAGATTTTTTTGGAGGGCTACAGAGGTCCTGGGAGCACCACACACCAGGCAGGAGAACCTTGCGGCATTCATTGCCTATAAAATGCAGAGGATGGAGGAGGGCCAACAAGCCAGGTGTCAGGCCCTCATTTCAGAGGCTCTGGAGAAAGGTGTGAGGGGACAACTTACACCTCACACACAGCTTTGGGATGGTCCTCCTCCTCCTCCTCCCTCTCCTCCAGGTCCTCCCAGTCCTCCTCCAGGTCCTCCCAGTCCTCCTCCAGGTCCTCCCAGTCCTCCTCCTCCTCCAGGTCCTACTCCTCCTCCTGCCACATCTCCTACTGCACAGCCACAGCCCGGAAGGAAGTGTGAAAGGAAGACCAGAGAGTGATTGCCCTGGATCCAGTCTGGTCGGCCAAAAGATGCAGCCTCTTGTGGTACCACAGCCTGGGGACACAGATGTCATCTGCTGCTATCCAAGTCTCTGTGAATCCCGGACCAGACTGCCCTCCCTTATATATGGACTCCTCAGGCCACCAATTTTGAGGTTTAAGAATTGATGTCTGCCCTGGGGGTCCCAGGCTTCACTAATTTCTGCTGTTGATCCAGTGTTGCCTTCCTCTTTGTTTGGTTCTGATACCTTAATAAAGGATTTTTGTTTTGAATTATACTCTCCTATGTGTTTTACTTCAAAAATGATGGTTTGTTTGTGAGGATTCAGGTACATTGCAAATATACAATGTGAAATGAACAAGGGACACCAACAACAAACAATCTCCTGGAGATTAAATAATAAAAGATATCAATGGTGTTGGGGTAACTTGCCACACAAAACACACACAAAAATATTCTGGAGTAAAAATAAAAATAACATTGAACAAAGATCAGCCTTGAAAAAAATCCAAACATTAAAGAAAAAAAAGGCTTAAAAACCCAAAAAAAAATATAAAAAAAATATAAAACTGTCAGATGTAACAACTAATAACAATATATTGAGGGAATCCCACTAAAAAAAACACAAATCAAACTTTGTGAGAAGTGTGTGTGAATATGAGCAGCAAAACCACTTAATTCTTGTCACATTATAAAGAAGAAGAGAGTGCGCTGTATTAAACCATTTTTTACATTGCAGCGTGACGAAAGTGGTGTATCCATTGCGAACGCTAAGTTTACCAGAACGAGCTGTCCCGTGTCGGAATTTCTTCAGAGCATGCGTGGCACTTTGTGCGTCGGAACAGGCCACACACGGTCGGAATTGACGCGATCGGATTTTGTTGTCGAAAAATTTTATCTCCTGCTGTCCAACTTTGTGTGTCGGAAAATCCGATGGAAAATGTCCGATGGCGCCCACACACGGTCGGAATTTCCGACAACACGCTCCGATCGGACATTGTCCATCGGAAAATCCGACCGTGTGTACGGGGCATTAGAGTGCGCATGATGAACTGGGTGCAAGCAATCTACTCTTGCCCTTCGGCACAGGTCAAAGTGAATGGTCACCTGTCATCACCATTTTTGATAACAAATGGGACGAGGCAGGGGTGTCCCCTATCGCCTCTGATATTTATCCTGACCCTCGAACCTTTTCTAAGATTAATCAGAGACAACCCGAATATCACAGGGCTTAGATTGAACGCCACCCTCTCTCCAAAAATAGCAGCATTTGCAGACGATCTGCTTTTCTTCATGACCAGTCCATTGACGTCTATCCTAAATCTGCTTGCAGAATTGAAGATATATGAAAAACTGTCGTTCTTTCGCATTAATTACCAGAAATCTGAGGCATTGGAGGTCGCTTTACCACCGGCATTAGTGGCGTTGATCAGGGTAGATTTCCCTTTTAAATGGGCCTCATCCCACATTAAATATTTGGGCATTTTCCTGCCCAGCAGAGTAGAAGAAATCTTCCCTCTCAACTTCCCCCCCCTTAACAGCAATAAAAAAAGAACTCCAGACCTGGCAGAAAGGAATGTTCTCTTGGTTTGGACGTTGCGCCATAGTGAAAATGAACATCATGCCTCGGATATTATATCACTTCCAGGCACTTGCTATACATATCCCCACGTCCTTCCTTAAAGCGGTCAACAAAACTTTTGTCAGGTTCGTCTGGGCTCAAAAACAACCTTGACTGGCTCAGACCATTCTTCGACTTCCTAAGCTAAGAGGAGGTATTGCCCTACCGGACGCTAATCTCTACCTTATGGCATGACATCTGACCAGGGTTCTAGACTGGTGTCGACATGGTGCCCTGAAGCAGTGGGTGCTAATAGAAGGTGCCTTAGCAGAGACCAGATTGGAGTCTTTGCCCTGGTGTCATAAGCCTATGCCTAACTGTATTATTAACCACCCGACGGTAGGGGAAACGTGGGAAATGGTCCGCAAAGTTTGCCGAGATTTTTTGGTCGCTCCACTCCTGTCCCCACTCACTCCCATTATTGGAAACCCAGCCTTTGCCCCGGGTCTTGAAGACTCCAGATTCTTGAAGCTGCTAGAGGTCGAGCGAACAGGAAGAACAGGCAAGAAATCATAGAGGATCCAGCCCGGGCAGGGTTATCGTTTTAGCAAAAGATTCAGCTAACCCATTTCATTAGCTCCCTGCCCTCACCTGTGTCTTTTGGAAGGCAATTAACCCCCTTTGAACTGTTGTGTGTGGAACAAACCCCACTGAGACATGCTATCTCCCAGGTCTATAAAAATATTGAAATAAAGTGCAGCGCAATGACAATGAACAAATAAAGGAATAATGATAGGATATATGTAAATGATTGTGTAAATCAGAGTCCTTAATAGCTCATGGATGAAGACAATCCCACTCTTGATCGAGAAAGAACAGATGATTTCTTCACAAACACCCTTGCTAATTAAATCTGTAGGAAATTGCTCTTACCAGATGTGATGGACCTCTAGATTATAGGAGGTCATGCAGGCCTGATGAACAGAAACATTAATAAACGGCCTGGATCTCTTGAATATTATCCTCATCCGCCAGTATACTTATGCGAGCTGGAAACCGTACACTTCATGGATCACAGCACTCTGTATTTCCTTTAGAAAAAATCTGGTCTGTGTATCAGCCAGGCTTTATTTGTTCATTGTCATTGCGCTGCACTTTATTTCAATATTTTTATATACCTTGGGTTGGTGAATCCTGTAGCGTTCAGCTTGCATAGTTTATTCAGTTGTCACTTTTTGCGCTGATTGCTTTCTATTTGAATTAGCTTCCAGGTCTACCAATTATTACTTGCTCAACCCCAAGATTCTAGACCTCCTTACATAACCAAGTGGGAATGGGATTTAGGGGTGCAATTCACAGAGAACCAAATAGATCAGCTCTTTCTCTTCGCTCATAAGACATCCATTTGCGCCAGATACCAGGAGGTGGGATACAAGCTTCTAGCACGGTGGTACTACACTCCGGAAAGAATACATCAGTTGTTCCCTCAGAGCACAAACCTCTGTTGGAGATGTGGGGAGGCGACTGGCATGCTGCTCCGTGTCTTCTGGCCCTGCCGAACCCTCCGGCTTTTGCGGACGGAAGTGCGTCACATAGTGAAAAAATTCACAGACCGAGAGATACCAGAGACTCCTGAATTCTTCCTTCTTCACCACCACGAGATTCTCACCAAAGCCTATAAGAAATCGATTATGCCTCTCCTGCTGACAGCAGCAAAGAGTTGCATCCCCCTGCTTTGGAGGCAGACGCAGCCCCCTTCGGTAGCCATGTGGCTGAGAAAGGTATCGGAGATTAGGGCTATGGAAGACTTTGTGGCCACTGAGAAAGGCCTCAGTGAGCAATTTTCAAAAAAAATGGTATTATGGTATTATTGGCACGAATTTGTGTACTCCGAGGAATACAATGAGCTGATGGTTTAACCTCCCACGGTATGTTGACTCTGCATGCTCCCCGGACGGGGATGAAGAGGCTGGTTGGAGGTACATTCCCCCCATCCCCTTTCTCTCTCCCCCCCTTCTTTTTTGTTTCTCTTTCTCTCTCTTCTCTCTTTTTCTTTTTCTTCCACCTTTTTGGGGGTCGCTTGACCCCAGGATCAAAGTGGTCCCTGTTACCTTTCTTTTTACATAAAATACGGTATTTGCCATTAAAAGAGTGGTCATGTGACATGCAGAACCTCCCTATCCTTCTACAAACTGGTGGTACCTCATGGTGGACTTAAGTTTTCTTGATGCATAAAATGATTGTTCTTTTGTGTGCCATTGGGGAGCCTATTGTCTCTTCTGTATGTTTCATTGGGAATGTATCTGTGTTTTCATATGATTACCTGTCTAAAATAAAATAAAGAATTAAAAAAAAAAAAAAAGAAAAAAACAATATATAATGTTTGGGGGTTCTAAGTAATTTTCTAGCAAAAAAAACTGTTTTAAACTTGTAAACACCAAAATCTCAAAACGAGGCTAGTCTTTAAGTGGTGAATACATTAGGGGGTGAATAAGATTCAGAAAGGCAGTCTTTTCAATATGAAACCAAAATCAAGAACACGGGACATGACCTCAAACTAACTGGAGGAAAGTTCAAAACAAATCTTAGAAAGCATTATTTTAGGCTCGGTTCACACAGGGGGAACACGACTTACAGCGCGACTTAGCAAGGCGACTTGGAGGCGACTTCAGCGCGACTTTGAGCGACTTACAACGCGACTTAAAATCGCCTCCAGGACAGGCGACTTTGCCTGTGGCCAACCAGAGCTAATCAGCTCTTGTGACATCATTCTTGTTCCTGTTCTATTCCTGGTTACCTGTTCCCTGTGTTCTGTGACCACAATGTTCACTTTGCGTTATTTAATGACAGCTGTCGTAACAGCTGGTGTGGCAGTATTGATGAAAGAAGAAGAGGAAGAGAGGAAGCGAAGGATGAAGATGAGAAGAAGACATCACTACTGGATCCATCCTATTATTGCTAACAGAGATAACAGAGGCCAGTTCTGGGCCATGTATGAGAATTTGTGTGTTTTTGAGGACAAATTTTTCAACTATACCTGGCTGTCGATCGCAAGGCAAATACATATGCTATATGTGGATCTAACGTATGAACTAGCCTATTTTTGATATATATATTTTTTTATATATAATATATTTTTAGATATATATTTTGTATCATTTTCCCTAGAGAATAAAATGGCGAACGTTGCTATTTAGCTGAATTGGTTGTTATCTACCTAATGCCGACCATCCACTCTAATCAATGTTACTGAGTAGGGATGAGCTTTGTGTTCGAGTCGAACCCATGTTCGACTCAAACATTGGCTGTTCGGTCGTTCACCGAATTCCGAACTTTATGGGCCGTTCGCGCCAAATTCGTGTGGCGTGTCACGGCCCATAATTCACTGCGGCATCGCAGTGCATTGCTGGCTGATGATTGGCCAAGCATGCACTATGACCCGCCAATCACAGCGCCGTCGGTAGAGAGAGCTGTATTTGGCCAAAGCC
The DNA here is from genome assembly GCF_042186555.1 of Aquarana catesbeiana. Taxonomy (NCBI): domain Eukaryota; kingdom Metazoa; phylum Chordata; class Amphibia; order Anura; family Ranidae; genus Aquarana; species Aquarana catesbeiana. The sequence continues at coordinate 130,610,070 of NC_133330.1, forward strand.
AGGGTGGCTTTGGCCAATTATGGCTCAGGGGGTTTAGAACACGTCCCACACTATATAAGGCCACCTGCACGGCGGCCCTGTGTAGTGTGTGTTCCGGCGTTGAAAGAGAGATAGACAGAGAGACAGTGTCATTTCATTTGAGTTAGATAAATTAGGCAGGACAATCAGTGAGTTAGCTGCACTTACAGTGTATTGTGTATATATATGCATCCCAGGTGTTATATATATACACACTGTATTCAGTTTAGCTAGATCCATTCCTGTTATGTTCTTAAGACAGGCAGGCTTGTCTTGTTACAGTATTTACAGCTACCTGAAGAAAATTGCTGGTGTTCTTTTGATCCTATTAGTCAGGCAGCTAGACTATTTACAGTTAGTGCAGTGCGTCCTGCTCACAGTGTTCAGCTAAAACTACAAGTTAGTGTAGTGAGACCTCTGCACAGTGTTCATCTAAAGCTACAAGTTAGTGCAGTGCGTCCTGCTCACAGTGTTCAGCTAAAACTACAAGTTAGTGTAGTGAGACTTCTGCACAGTGTTCATCTAAAGCTACAAGTTAGTGCAGTGCGTCCTGCTCACAGTGTTCAGCTAAAACTACAAGTTAGTGTAGTGAGACCTCTGCACAGTGTTCATCTAAAGCTACACGTTAGTGTAGTGCGTCCTGCTCACAGTGTTCAGCTAAAACTACAAGTTAGTGTAGTGGGACCTCTGTACAGTGTTCATCTAAAGCTACAAGTTAGTGCAGTGCGTCCTGCTCACAGTGTTCAGCTAAAACTACATGTTAGTGTGGTGCGTCCTCCTCACAGTGTTCAGCTAAACCTACAAGTTATTTTTTTGCAAGCTCTGCACAGTGTTCTTCTAAAGCTACAAGTTAGTGTAGTGCGTCCTGCTCACTGTGTTCAGCTAAAACTACAAGTTAGTGTAGTGAGACCTCTGCACAGTGTTCATCTAAAGCTACAAGTTAGTGCAGTGCGTCCTGCTCACAGTGTTCAGCTAAAACTACAAGTTAGTGTAGTGAGACCTCTGCACAGTGTTCATCTAAAGCTACAAGTTAGTGCAGTGCATCCTGCTCACAGTGTTCAGCTAAAACTACAAGTTAGTGTAGTGAGACCTCTGCACAGTGTTCATCTAAAGCTACAAGTTAGTGCAGTGCATCCTGCTCACAGTGTTCAGCTAAAACTACAAGTTAGTGTAGTGAGACCTCTGCACAGTGTTCATCTAAAGCTACAAGTTAGTGCAGTGCGTCCTGCTCACAGTGTTCAGCTAAAACTACAAGTTAGTGTAGTGAGACCTCTGCACAGTGTTCATCCAAAGCTACAAGTTAGTGCAGTGCGTCCTGCTCACAGTGTTCAGCTAAAACTACATGTTATGCCCCGTACACACGGTCGGATTTTCCGATGGAAAATGTCCGATCGGAGCGTGTTGTCGGAAATTCCGACCGTGTGTGGGCTCCATCGGACATTTTCCATCGGATTTTCCGACACACAAAGTTGGAGAGCAGGAGATAAAATTTTCCGACAACAAAATCCGATCGCGTCAACTCCGACCGTGTGTGGCCTGTTCCGACGCACAAAGTGCCACGCATGCTCCGAAGAAATTTCGACACGGAACAGCTCGGTCAGGTAAAATTAGTGTTCGCAATGGATACAGCACTTTCATCACGCTGTAATGTTAAAAATGGATTAATACAGCGCACTCTCTTCTTCTTTATAATGTGAGAAGAATTAAGTAGTTTTGCTGCTCATATTCACACACACTTCTCACAAACTTATTTTTGTGTTTTTATCTTGGGATTCCCTGAATATATTGTTATTTGTCACATCGGACAGAATTTTTTTTTTTTTTTTGTGATTTCAAGCCATTTTTGGTTTAGATTTTATGTATGTATTGTTTCCAAGGCTGATCTTTGTTTAATGTTATTTTTAGTTTTACTACAGTCTATTTTTGTGTGTGTTTGTGTGTCAAGTTACCACAACACCATTGATATCTTTTATTATTTAATCTCAAGGAGATTGTTTGGTGTTGGTGTCCCTTGTTAATTTCACATTGTATTTTTGAAATGTACCTGAATCTTCACAAACAAACTGTCCTTTTTGAAGTCAAACACACATAGGCAAGTATAATTCAAAACAAAATTCCTTTATTAAGGGCTCAGAACCAAACAAAGAGGGAGGCAACACTGGATCAGCAGGACAAATTAGCGAAGCAGACATCAATTCTTGAACATCAAAATTGGTGGCCTGAGGAGTCCATATGTAAGGGAGAGCAGTCTGGTCCAGAAGTCACAGAGATCCGGAAAGCAGCAGATGACATCTGTGTCCCCAGGCTGTGGTACCACAAGAGGCTGCATCTTTTGGCCGACCAGACTGGATCCAGGGTCCTCACTTTCTGGTCTTCCTTCCACGCTTCATTCCAGGCTGTGGCTGTGCTGTTGGAGATGTGGCAGGAGGAGGAGTAGGACCTGGAGGAGGAGGACTGGGAGGACCTGGAGGAGAAGGAGGAGGAGGAGGAGGAGGACCTGCAGGAGGAGGAGGAGGACCATCTGTGAGTTCGCAAAGGTGTGTCTGAGATGTAATTTGGCCCCTCATACCTTTATTAAGAGCCTCCAATATGAGCGACTCACACATGAGTTGTTGTCCCTCCTCCATCCTCTGCATTTTAGAGGCAATGAGGGCAGCAATGTCCTCCTCCACGGTGTGTGGTGCTCCCAGGACCTCTGTAGCCATCCAAAAGAGGCCTATGGCAGCCTCCTCTAGGGCACTCCTCCTCCTGCCACTTTCTCTTTCCAGGTGTTGGGGAGGGACCTGCAGATCAGGCAGCCGGCTCGGCCCGGCCACCTCCTGGCTAAGACTTCCCTGTGTATGAAAAAGGGACATGGTTTTAGTTTTTGCATCATCAATCACAATCATAAATTAGTACTCCAAACTAACATCTAGTTAACATCATTGATTGGACAACCTGAACTATTTAGAGGAATGCTATACCTGGCTCAAGCTGGGCTCCTCCACATGTTGTTGCCTGGAAGACCCAGGTTGGGCGTCAGAAGCCTCAGCTGGGGGGGAAGAAAGCGTGGAAGGAAGACTGGAGAGGGATGACCTGGGTTCAGTCTGGCCTGCCAGAAAATGCAGCCTGTCATAGTACCACATCCTGGGGACATAGATGTCATCTGCTGCTCCGGATCTTTGCGAATCCTGGACTTTCTGGCTCTCCCTTACATATGTGCTGCTCAGGCCACCAATTAAGATCCTCAAATATGTGATGTCTGCCGTGGGGATCACCTGCTTCACAATTTCCAACAAATGATCCAGCGCTGCCTTCCTCTTTGTTTGGTTCTTGTAATGTGGGTGGTTGATCTCCCACATACATGGCAGCTCCCTTAACATTTCAATGAATATTGACATGAAGTCATTCTCTTTTAATAAGATATCCATGTTCACTGCAAGACACAACACAAGACAAAGCCTAATGTCAGACAAAACTCTCCTAATCTTGTTACAATATAGGCCTCAATCTAGAAGCAGTATAGGCACAAGTTTGTCTCTTACCTTCGTTCTTACGATCGGTGCGTTCAAAGCTCCTTCGTCCGCTCACAGATCGTACGTACTACGTACGCGTGTTACGCTTTATACACACTGCGCATGCGTGTAACTCCGCCCGCCCCTGACGTTCTTTCTAGTCTATTCCCCGCCCCTTTTCGTTCGGTGCAGTGAGTGAAGAGCACATGGCGGAGTTAGAGCAGGTGCGTGCTAATTCTAGCAACGAGGAGGAGGAGGAAAGCCCGGATCCGGACACGTCCCGATCCAGAAGGAGAGGATTTAAGGCCACAAATATGTCCTTTGGGGAGATGTTGGAGATGGTGGACATCATGAAGAAGGCCGACTATGACGGAAAGTATGGGCCTTACCCCAACCCCAATATCCGAAAGGCCAAGATCATGGCGAAAGTGATCAAAAGTCTGCACAGGAACTTCGGGGTACGACGATCGAAAGATCAGCTCAGGAAGCGGTGGTCGGACCTAAAATTAAGAGAGCCCGAGCAGTACCGAAAGATCCGGAGAGTGCTGCAAAAAAGTAAGTAGTTGTGCTGTGTTCCTATTATTTTTGTCTTTATTACGTTCGTGCTGCTCCATATGCTTATCTTAATTGTACAGTTTAAACTGTCAATTTTAATGTTCATGGGCCCATTATTCGTTCGTATCCAAAATTTTTTTTTTACTCTCTAAAACAACATTGTTTCTGCAATATGCATTTGCCAACATTTTTTAGGGCCTACTTGATGCAAAATATTTGGTTGTGTAGATGGGTTTGTTACTAGAATGAAATGCTAACTAGATTCTGTGTAAGGAGAGGACACTCAGCAGCTGTTTTCACATCTGGACACTGGAGCACTAGTGTGGGACACAAGAACACCATTTTTATTAGGGGGGGCACACAGGTGCTCCAGTGTATACTATAGGGGGGTCTCCATCTGTGAAGCTTGTACTAAACAGGTAAAGTATTTCAGGTTGACAAAGGACAATAAAAAAGCGACATCTTTGAACTCTGCTAAAATAGACAATTGTACCCCACTTCCAAGCAATGTTTCCTATTTATAGTTCTGCCATCAAATCACTGTGTGCTAATTATACCATTTTTTTTTTACATATGGGAGAAAAGACTCGGAGGATACCCCTCATCCGAGGAGACCAGAGACCCCCCACCTGTGGAAGAAGGTGAAATACCCCCAACCCAAGTGGAGCAGGAGGAGGAAGAAGATGTGGTTGAAATTGCCACCACAACAGGTGAGTGTCTGCGACCACAGGCTCAGGTAAGAGATGGATGCTGGCAGATTTTTGATACCTGTTTTTGTTTGGTTTCTCTCTTTTTAGGTGATCGAGATCCCTTCACATCCGAAAGTGCCCAGATGCTGATCGGGGAGATCATGGGGTGTAATTTAGAATTGGAGAACATAAAGACAAAAATCAATGATGTGATTAAAAGAAATAATAACATCATTGATGTTTTGGGGCGAATTTAATACCCCACAAGATCACTTTTGTTTTTGTGTGGTACGATGTTAAAAATTTTTTTTAAATGTTTCGAAAAGCCAAATTTGGAGGATGCACACAGTGTGCCAACATGTGCTATCTGCCATCACAGGAGATCAATGGACGCGTTTTGGGGGTGCAACCCCTTCCTCAATAATAAAGTAGCGGTGAGGAAGGGCTTTCTCCCCCAAAACACGTCCCTTGATCCCCCGTGATGGCAGGTCGCACATGCTGACATTCGTAAATTGGTGTGCATCTTCCAAATTTGGTTTTTCAAGGGGTGATTTGACCCCATCTGAACGCAATATCAAACACAGTTCCTAAATACTCATGTCTGATATTGCCTTCAGGTTTTACCATATGTGAACTTTGTAAGTTCAAGTTTTTTGTCTTTCTTGTTGATTTTACACAGGCCTGTTTTATCGTAAATGGACATTTCTATTTTTGATAATGCCACCCCAAAAATTGTTATACAACAAACACGTTGGTTTGTTCTAAAAACCGTTTCTAAATGCACATGTGATTGTGCAGGTATTAAAAAGATTGTTAATCAAGAATGTGTGGATTATTGTCTCAACGCGACAACATTTTGTGGTGATGTAATTGCTGTTTTCGTAAAAAATGGTGGTTATTTCCTAAGGGCAAATCCTCTTTCATCGCAGTTTCAAGAGCACTTGTAGTATAAAAAGTGTATACACCTTTAGTAAATAACAGCCAACAGTGCTTTGTATAAGGTTACACAATCACGCCATTTTCAGGACTCCACACATTGCTGTCAGGGTCAGCTAAAACAAACACAAGCAGTAAATGTCCACAAAGAATTTCTTTTTTTTTTTTTTATTGGAAAAAGGCTTCACAAATTTGAAGGCATATTGATGGCCCCCCTACCCGCAAAGAACTCCAGGTATCGTAACCGGACATCACGGGCACTCAGGGAGGGCAAGCCAGGACGGCCGCTTTCAAGCGCCGTCAGTGTTTCAGGTATCACTCCGGCCTCAGGCCCAACTGAGCCAGCATAGTTGGCCGAATGTTTCCTTAAAAAGTTATGGAGAATACAGAACGCCAGTATAATATGGTTCAGTTTATACTCCGCCATATGGATAGGTGTCAGAAATAGGCGGAACCGGCTGGCCAGGATTCCAAATGTGTTCTCCACCACTCTTTGGGCTCTGGCCATCCGGTAATTAAAAACCCTCTGTTCCGGGGTGTGGGTCCTCATCGGGAATGGCCGCATCAGGTGGTCCCCCAGCGCAAACGCTTCATCAGCAACGAACACGAATGGGAGTCCTTCCACATTGTCCTCTGGAGCTGGCAAGTCCAAGCTGCCATTCTGGAGACGCCTGCAGAACTCCGTCTGGGCGATGACTCCACCATCGGACATCCGGCCATTCTTCCCCACGTCCACATACAAGAAGTCGTAATTAGCCGACACCACCGCCAACATCACAATACTATTGAAGCCCTTATAGTTGAAATAGTATGACCCCGAGTTGGGTGGTGGGATGATGTGGACATGGTTCCCATCAATTGCCCCTCTGCAGTTAGGAAAGTCCCAACGCTGGGCAAAGTGGGAGGCCACAGTCTGCCATTCCTGTGGCGTAGAAGGAAACTGTTGAGGAAAACAAAAATAAATTAATATTTTTGCACAGAAACATGGCAAGCAGATTAGGCACAAACATTCTGGGGCAACCTCCAGATAGCATTTATTAAGGGGAATTTAACAACACCAAAGTATAAGGTACACCTATCATATCCCCCCCCCCCTCATGGGCCATTTCGAACATTATGGGGGGTGTGGAAATCTTGGACAGGTAACCCTTTTCACTTCATTGAGAGATGAATGCCTAAATACAGGGTATTACTTGGAACAGGCCCTCAGGTACACTATTGGCAGCCCACTGGACAGGTAAGAAGTGTCCGAATACAAAGATATAAATACACATTGTACACATTTGAGCACATTTGAACATTCTGCTATTACCTGACTCAAGATAATAATAGTATATTAAAAATTCAAACAGTACCATTGGAAAGTATACAGGCAGGCCCTTGCACTACATGCTTTGGGGAATTCATCCATAAATCAGAGCACAAAAGAGATGGGTATAGTGTGTATGGGTTTGGCAAAGTCAGCAGATAGATGATTGAGGATAGATAGAGAATTGGGATCAGCTGACTTAGCAGTTGGGGGAGGGAGGGTTACTAAAAATGATTTGGGAACACCACAAAAAATAAGCCTCTGCCACTCTGCCAGAATTTAAAGCTAAAATAACATTTCTAAACATTTTAGGGGGTGTTTGGGGTAAAGCACTACTATGGAGCTGATAAAATACATTGTTAAGTGACTACATGAGGTGAATATAGGGCCAGGAGAGAACATGCTGGGGAGGTTATTGAAGGCCAATCTGTATGAAGGACCTAAAAAAATAATTACATAAAAATCCAGCATGCATGAGGACAAAGGGGACATTCACAGCATATTACAATCATGGTAATTAGGGAACGAGGAAAGAAATACAATATATTAGCAAACATTAAATACAATAAAATGTGATATTAAAGGATAAAAATCTTACCTTCATATACTCCTTCTGCAGGACCTGTATGATGGCAGAACAGGTCTCTGGGATGATGATACCCAGAGCCTGGGGGGAGATGCTGTCGAGAACTTCAAGTCCTGCAGACTTCTCACTGTCGCCAAATACCACAGGGTAGCGACCAGCCTCTGCTCCGCAGTGATGGCTTGCCTCATGCAGGTATCCTGCCTGCTAATATAAGGGGTCAGCGAAGCCAACAGACGGTGAAACACGGGGTCTGTCATCCTGAGAAAGTTCCTGAAATCATCAGGATTATTCTCACGGATCTCACGGAGCAAAGGCATATGAGAGAACTGGTCACGCTGAAGCAACCAATTCTTGGTCCATGAACTCCTCCCCACCCTGTTCATGGACTGGACTTGTGTCAAGGTCAGGACCCCAACACCAAGCCCCCGCACAGCACGAACTCTACGAGGAGTACGCATACGCAACATGGCTAGAAAACGGTCGGCTGCTCAGAACGAAGTAACAGAACACACTGAAGAACAGCAAGGCCTGTGAAGAGCGACCTGAAAAACAGTAACGAATGAACAAGAATACAATGACTAATTAAAGTCACGCGGAACTTGCTTGCACGCGCTGAAGAGCAGATACAAACCCACAAGCACAAACTGAATCTGAAAGCCACGAGTCTAAAAAAGCGCGAATCGTCTCTCACCAAACTTTTACTAACATGAGATTAGCAAAAGGAGCCCAAAGGGTGCCGCGCTTGGTTCTGAATTGGCCTTTTCTAGTCTCGTCGTACGTGCTTGACGTCACCGCATTCTTGGCGATCGGAAATTCCGACAACTTTGTGAGACCGTGTGTACGCAAAACAAGTTTGAGCCAACATCCGTTGGAAAAAATCCTAGGATTTTGTTGTCGGAATATCCGAACAAAGTCTGACCGTGTGTACGGGGCATTAGTGTGGTGCGTCCTCCTCACAGTGTTCAGCTAAACCTACAAGTTATTTTTTTGCGAGCTCTGCACAGTGTTCATCTAAAGCTACAGGTTAGTGCAGTGCGTCCTGCTCACAGTGTTCAGCTAAAACTACATGTTAGTGTGGTGCATCCTCCTCACAGTGTTCAGCTAAACCTACAAGTTATTTTTTTTGCGAGCTCTGCACAGTGTTCATCTAAAGCTACAAGTTAGTGCAGTGTGTCCTGCTCACAGTGTTCAGCTAAAACTACAAGTTAGTGTGGTGCGTCCTCCTCACAGTGTTCAGCTAAACCTACAAGTTATTTTTTGCGAGCTCTGCACAGTGTTCATCTAAAGCTACAAGTTAGTGCAGTGCGTCCTGCTCACAGTGTTCAGCTAAAACTACAAGTTAGTGTGGTGTGTCCTCCTCACAGTGTTCAGCTAAAACTACAAATTAGTGTAGTGCATCCTCACAGTGTTCAGCTAAAACTACAAGTTAGTGTAGTGAGACCTCTGCACAGTGTTCAGCTAAAACTACAAGTTAGTGTAGTGCGTCCTGCTCACAGTGTTCAGCTAAAACTACAAGTTAGTGTGGTGCGTCCTCCTCACAGTGTTCAGCTAAACCTACAAGTTATTTTTTTGCGAGCTCTGCACAGTGTTCAGCTAAAGCTACCTGTAGAAGGTTGGTGGTGTTTTCCTGATCCTATCACTACCGCAGGCAGCTAAAAAAGCTACAAGTTAGTTTTTTGCGAGCTCTGCACAGTGTTCAGCTAAAGCTACCTGTAGAAGGTTGGTGGTGTTCTCATACTACAGGCAGGCAGTTGATTTTGCTAGCTGCAGTATCAGTACATATATATATATATATATATATATATATATATATATATATATATATATATCCCAGCTTAGTGCAGCTACAGTCAATTAGTATGTCTGGAAGGCCAAGAAGGAGAGGCAGACAGTCACAAGCCAATAAGAGAGGGCAAGCAGGCTTTGTGTCTAGTGCTGGTCGTGGAGACGGTGCATCCTCATCAGCACGTGGCCGTGGGACACACTTGGCCTTTTTTTCGGCAGCTGGCCGTGTTGAGGCGCAACATGCCGAAGACTTGGTCGAGTGGATGACCAAGCCGTCCTCATCCTCCTCATCCTCTCTCACTCATGCTCAGGGTACTTTGTCTGGCAAAGCAGCGGCCTCTTCCCTCGGCTCAATGTCATCAGTGACTCCTTCCCTAGCCCCATCATGTCCTCCTGAGGAGTCCCTCGAACTGTTTGACCACAGTGTTGGGTACATGCGCCAGGAGGATGCCCAGCGTTTGGAAGGCTCTGATGATGATACTGAGCTCGATGAAGGCAGTAACATGAGCACGGACAGAGGGGGTGCCCAAGAAGGACAGCAATCTGGCAGTCATGCTCCCCCTGCTGCAGCATACTGCCAGGTTTGCTCCAGTGATGAGGAGGGAGGGGATGATGAGGTCACTGACTCAACGTGGGTGCCTGATAGGAGAGAGGAGGAGGACGAGGAGGAGGCGGCACATCACCAACGAGGCAGGATGCCCTCCAGGGGCCAGCCTAAGGGCAGCACATTGACTGCATCACACCCCAAAGCTCCACATGTGCAGGGCGCTGCAGTCTCTGCGCGTTATTGAAAAAGTTCTTTGGTGTGGGCCTTTTTTGAGACAAGTGCATCAGATCGCACCGCTGCTATTTGCAACATATGTCTCAAGCGTATCTCGCGTGGCCAAAACATCTCCCGCTTGGGTACCACATGCTTGACCAGACATATGTTGACCTGCCATGCAGTTCGTTGGCAAGCGTATCTAAAAGACCCACACCAAAGAACAAAGAGGACCTCTCCTTGCTCCTCATCAGCTGAGATCTCCAACCTCACTATACCTTCAGTCCTCTCTGAGACCTGCACTGAGAGGAATGAAGGTGTAGAATTAGGTGTGTCACAGCCAAGTACTTGTGGGCAATCTGCTTTTGGTACACCGACGTCAGATTGTACCAGGCAAATTTCCCTGCCCCAGCTGCTGCACCGCCGAAAGAAGTTTGCTCCCAGCCATCCACATGCCCAGCGGTTGAATGCTAGCTTGGCAAAATTGCTAGCACTTCAACTGCTGCCTTTTCAGTTGGTAGACTCTGCCCCCTTCCGTGAGTTTGTGGAATGTGCAGTTCCTCAGTGGCAGCTACCCAAACGCCACTTTTTCTCACGGAAGGCGATTCCGGCTCTCTACCTGCATGTGGAAGGCAATGTCCATGCCTCGCTGGACAGGGCGGTCAGCGGTAAGGTGCATATTACCGCTGACTCATGGTCCAGCAGGCATGGACAGGGATGTTACCTAAGTTTCACGGCGCATTGGGTGATTCTGCTGGCAGCTGGGAAGGATGCAGGACAAGGTGCAGTAGTGTTGGAGATTGTTCCGCCACCACGCCTCCAAAATGCCACTACTAATGATTGTGACACACCTCTCTCCTCCACCCCCTCCTCTTCTTCTTCCTCCATGGCCTCTTCCTATGCTTTTTCCTCGGAACCAGCGGTGCTCCGTAGCCGTTCAAGGGGCTACACAAGTACGCAGGCCAAAAGATGCCATGCGGTGCTTGAGCTGGTGTGCTTAACGGACAGGAGCCACACTGGGGCAGAGGTTCTGTAAGCTCTGCAGGGGCAGGTTCAAAGGTGGTTGACGCCACGCCAACTTAAGGCAGGAATGGTGGTTTGCGACAATGGCACCAACCTCCTCTCTGCCCTCCGACAGGGACAAATGACCCATGTGCCCTGTTTGGCTCACGTCCTAAACTTGGTGGTGCAGCGGTTCTTGGGCAGGTACCCAGGCTTACAGGATGTCCTGAGGCAGGCCAGGAAAGTCTGTGTGCATTTCCGCCGGTCTTATAATGCCAGTGCTCGGCTGGCGGACCTCCAAAAGGAGTTTAACCTGCCCAAGAACCGCCTAATCTGTGACATGCCCACCAGGTGGAGCTCAACGTTGGCCATGCTGCAGCGGCTGCACACGCAGCAGAGGGCCATCAATGAGTACCTGTGCGACTATGGCACCAGGACAGGGTCAGGGGAGCTTGTTTTTTTTTTCCCCACGCAAGTGGGCCATGATCAGGGATGCATGCACTGTCCTGTCACCATTTGAGGAGGCCACGAGGATGGTGAGCAGTGACAGTGCATGCATCAGTGACACTGTCCCCCTTGTCCCCCTGTTGGAGCACATGCTGCGTGGAATAATGGACAGGGCACTTGAGGCAGAACAGAGGCAGGAAGAGGAGGACTTCCTTAGCTCTCAAGGCCCCCTTTATCCAGACAGTGTTCCTGCGTGCCCGCCGATCACACAGGAAGAGGACGAGGAGGAGGAGGAAGAGGAAGATTGTGTCAGTATGGAGGTGGAGCCTGGCACTCAGCATCAGCAGCAGTCTTTAAGGGATCAGTCCCAAGAAACACATGGACTTGTACGTGGCTGGGAGGAGGTGGCTGCGGACCATGTCGTCCTTAGTGACCCAGAGGACTCCGGACCGAATGCCTCAGCAAACCTACGCTGCATGGCCTCCCTGATCCTGCAAAGCCTGCGTAAGGATCCTCGTATTCGTGGTATCAAGGAGAAGGACCAATACTGGCTGGCAACCCTCCTTGATCCACGTTACAAGGGTAAGGTTGCGGACCTTATCTTGCCATCGCAGAGGGAGCAGAGGATGAAACATCTTCGGGAGGCCTTGCAGAAAGGTCTGTGCAATGCGTTCCCAGAGACTGGGAGGTTACAAACTCCTGTTTCTGGACAACGTGTTGCTGAGGCTTCGGTCAGTCAAAGAAGGAGCGGTGGAGAAGGTGGCCATCTGTCTGATGCGTTCAGACAATTTTTTGGTCCGCAGCCCCAAGGTATGATCGGTTCCAGCAACCATCGCCAGTGTCTGTTTTACATGGTGCAGGAATACCTAGGGGCAAGATCTGACTTGGACACCTTTCCCACCGAAAATCTTCTGGGTTACTGGGTCTTGAGGATGGATCACTGGCCAGAGCTTGCACAGTATGCAATTGAGCTACTGGCCTGTCCTGCATCCAGCGTTCTTTCGGAACGCACATTCAGTGCTGCTGGAGGCTTTGTAACCGATCATAGGGTGCATCTGTCCACCGACTCGGTCGATCGACTGACCTTCATAAAAATGAATCAGTCTTAGGTCACCACCAGCTACCAAGTACCTGATGCTGATGTAACCGAATAATTTTTTTTGAAATCTCAGATCCCTTCAAAGACTGCCTATGCTGATGCTGAGTGACTATCCCTGAGTAATTATCCTCTTTCTCCTCAATGATCACGCTGATAGCTTGTAAGAACATTTTTGGTTCTGGGCGCCACCACCGGTGCCTAAGGCCCAATTTTTCAGCCCCTGTTTAACAGGAGCGTGTAATTACAATTTTTGATGCAATACTTTGCAGCAGGGCTCGTTTCTGCATTCCAACTAGAGTATCTGTGAGGGGTTGCAGTGTTGTGGCACCAGCACCAGTGCCTAAGGCCCAATTTTTCAGCCCCTGTTTAAGAGGGGCGTGTAATTACAATTTTTGATGCAATACTTTGCAGCAGGGCTCGCTCCTGCGTTCCAACTAGAGTGTCTTTGAGGACTTACAGTGTTGTGGCACCAGCACCACCACCAAAGGCCCAATTTTTCTGCCCTTGTTCAACAGGGGCATGTAATTACAATTCTTGATCTAATATTTCACAGCAGGGCCCATTTCTGCGCACACCAAGAGCGAGTGAGGACTTACAGTGTTGTGGCACCAGCACCACCACCACCATCAAAGGCCCAATTTTTCTGCCCTTGTTCAACAGGGGCATGTAATTACAATTCTTGATCTAATATTTCACAGCAGGGCCCATTTCTGCGCCCACCAAGAGCGAGTGAGGACTTACAGTGTTGTGGCACCAGCACCACCACCAGCACCAAAGGCCCAATTTTTCTGCCCCTGGTCAACAGGGGCATGTAATTACAATTCTTGATCTAATATTTCACAGCAGGGCCCTGTGAGGGCTTACAGTGTTGTGGCCACAACAACACCTAAGGCCCAAATTTCTGCTGAGTATATAGGGCAGGCCCCTACTTTCAAACATCTAACTTACAAATGACACCTACTTGCAAACGGAAGGAGACAACAGGAAGTGAAATCTACCCCTAGGAAGGGAAATTCTCTCCTGTAAGAGTTAATATGGGAAAAACATTTCTCCTTTCCACTGATGCTTTCCAATCCTTGTTTCACAAAAAAACCCACATTTTCAAAAAACATTTGTCATTGGGACAAAAAGTGAGGTGAAATCTTCTGAAGAGGAGGACAGACAGCAAAACAGGAATTCCCTTCCACAGGCGGTGGTCTCAGCGGGGAGCATTGATAGCTTCAAGAAACTATTAGATAATCACCTGAATGACCGCAATATACAGGGATATGTAATGTAATACTGACACATAATCACACACATAGGTTGGACTTGATGGACTTGTGTCTTTTTTCAACCTCACCTACTATGTAACTAAAACAAATGTCACAGGGGTGATAACTCTTCCCTATGTTTTCCAAAAAGCTTAAAAAAGATTTTTTGGCTGGAGCCAAACACGTTAAAAATGTACCCGTTCAAAGGGTTAAAACTGCCCGCAAAGCGCTGCTACAGCAGCGCTATGCCGTCGGTATAGTCGCACTGCCCCATTGATTTCAATGGGCAGGTGCGGTTTAGGAGCGGTGTATACAACGCTCCTTCACTGCTCCAAAGATGCTGTTTGCAGGGGATTTTTTTCCCTCCTGCCAGTGCACCGCTCCAGTGTGAAGTCAAGTATGTCAGTGCCTTAATTGCACAACACATGGATAACAGACATAAATTAAATAAAAGGTTAAACTTACATTTGTCACTACGTTCGGTCGTCATCAATGTGTCCTGATTCTCGATAGTCAGTCGACAGATCTCCAGCCAGGCACTGTCCCTCTTATATTGATCCTTGTAGTTCGGATCAGTCTTGTCATAGATACAGGGACGCTGCCTCACGAGTCTTATTAAGGACTAATTGTCAACTGGCTCTCTGTGATGGACTTTCCTGTGGGCTCTGGTCAACATTGCGTATACAGGTTGTTCACTAGTATACACAGAGATAACGGCATCCAGGAAGTACTCTGTGGGAAGGATGGGGCTGCCTGCAGTGGGGAGTCCCTGGGTAAAATCTTTTCTTCTTTCTGTTAAGACGCTTCACTATAAACCATGATCCGATTTGTAGGCGACTTCCATTGAAATCTATGGGTACAAGTCGCCTAGAAGTTGCCTTGAAGTAGTACAGGAACCTTTTCTGAAGTCGGAGCGACTTCAGTAGTGTACATTAAGATGGCTCTCATTAACTTGAATGGAATTTCTGATGTCAAGCGACTTGGGGCGACTTGAGGTCTGACAAGTCGGATCCCAAGTCGCGGTAGTGTGAACCGAGCCTTACTGAGAGGATAGTTGATGACTACCAGCAGAGGTAGTGAGACAGTCAACAGTAAATGGCTTCAAACATGCTTAGGATAAACATAGATCTATAGTCAGACAAGGTTAATGAAAAAAAAAAAAATATATATATATATATATATATATATATATATATATATATATATATATATAAATAAAATAGACTATTTAGTCTTTTTCTGCCGTCACTTTTCTGTTTCTAAATGGCAGCGATGAAATTAAAACCTAGAATCCTAAAGACCTATTTCCTGACGCCAAACATGGCAGCATACATATGATATAGCTCCGCCCTATATCCATCCACAAGACCTGTTTAGCTCTATAAAAGTCTGACTGAGAGCTACCTCACCCTTTCTCCTTTTTGTCCTCAAAGATCAACACCTACAGACCGTTACACTCAGAATAAGCTCTTCCCCCTGACAAGGCCCAGATTGGCCTTAGGGCAAACCGGGCAAATGCCCGGTGGGCTGGGGCCGCCGGGCCACATGCCCTTGCTTGCGGGGCCAAGGCAGGCTGCTCTTTAAGCCCACACCAGTCCCCTGACCTTTCCGCGGCTGCCCGGCTGCCAGTTCAGCTCAGGCTCAGCCATCGGCACCAGGGGGACGGAAACATGAAGGGGGGAGGAGCTAGAGGAGATACCTCTCCATGGCCGCCAGTATAGTTCAGCCGTTGGTGCCGGGGGGCGTGACCACAAAGGGGAGAGGAGCCTGCTGCAGCCGGATCAGAGAGAACGTATGTAAGTGTGTTGCCCTGTAACCTGAATAGGAGTGGTGGGGGTGGCTGCATATAGAAGAATTATTCTCTCCATCTTCCTCCCGCAGTCTCTGAATGCCTGCTTCTGCTCCTCTCCCGTTCGCAGGCTTTCAGGTACTGCGGGAGGAAGATGGAGAGAATAATTCTTCTATAGGCAGCCACCCCCACTACTCCTCCTATTCTGCTTATCTCTGCTGCCCTGTGTTTTTGCATCCCCCTGTGCTCTCCAACCCCCCACTCCCTGTGCTCTCCAGCTCCACATGCTCTCCAGCCCCCTTGTGCTCTCTTCTCCCTCCCTGTGTTCTCTGCCTCTTCCTTGCGCTCTTTGCCCCCATGCTCTCCGCCTCCCCCCACAGTGCTCTCCAGCCCCCCTGTGGTCTTGCCCCACCCCATGTTCTCAAGGTTTTTCCCTGTGCTCTCTGCCCCCCCGCTCTTTCCCTGTGCCCCTTGCCCCCCGCACCTTTGCCAGGTCTCCCCCTCCCCTCTCACAGGGGATCCATCAGGATGGAGAGTGGGGAAGGGGCCAGTTAAGATGTCATGGACTGCTCATTCCAAAATGCCCAGGCCTATTTTTTGTCCCAGTCTGGGCCTGCCCCTGACTATGTCAGAGTCCGTCTGGGTTCAAGCCTCTCCCAGCACGCAGTCCCACATCTTAGGCGGTTAAACGCACCAACAAGGTGGGGAACCCCTTCTGGTGGTCTTTTGGAGTTGAGGTGTTCTCTAATCAGAGACGACAATCCTCTTGTGGCATGCCTGCTTTGGAGTCCAGATCCAGCAGCTGGGACTGCATGATGTCTTCTCTCCTATGGAACTCCTTTCCAGGTCTGTCAATTTCTATAAAACTTTTTTTTTTTTTTTTCTTGCTCTCGTGTCTCTAAAGACCCCATACACACTGTGCAGCTTTTTTTGTCTGATTTCCTTTAGATTTGCCGGGACCAAGTGGTGCAGGGGCCTGCATGATTGCATACAAATTGAGGCTCTTATGGTTTGACTTCATATTTGTGGTTTTGGTAAATCTGAGGCAGAGGAGCTTGTACCTTGCATGAGCGTTGGCTTCCCTCCTAATTGTACTAGCCCTTTTTTTGATTAGAACAGAGGTGAGAGAGGGCTGAGTTTCTCTCTCAGGTGCTCTATTTACAAAGCACAAATGGCCAGGTAATGGATGCCTTTGCTATTCAGGCATCATCTCATTCTGAGGAACAGTCAATGAAAGGTAAGTCTTGCTTTTCTAGTAATGGGGATAGAAGGGGGGGGGGAGCAATGTATTACCAGAGGATATGGAGGGGGGTTGCCCAGATTTCTTTTATTTAAATTTTATTTAAATTTTATTTAAATTTGTTACTCTTTTCAAAAAAAAAAGGGGGTGTATATATATATTTTTTTTCTCTCTCTCGCTTCCCTTATTTTTCTCTGTTGCAATGCGGTCCCCCTTGCACCTTTTGGTTCTTCCGCCAGCATGAGCCTAACACCACATAACCAAGACCACCGCAATACCAGGTAAGGGCCAACCTTGGGTAAGTAAGAAGATTCGGGAAAAAGAGTGCGTTCTGCCCTGACTAGCATGTGTTCCTGTCTATTACAGTCCCGGCCATTCACACACCTGCTCTAGGAGGTCCAGAGGCCCTCTGGATCGTCAGGATTTTTCCAGAGCAGAAAGTGATTCCTCCAGTCCTGGCAGACCCCAGTACAAAGGGCGCAAATGTAAGCTTAAGAGAACGCACACAGCTTCTCCTCCGAGGGCTCAGAGCCCGAAAGGCAAATGTTGGTCATGTGGAGATGACCCTATGCCTGGAAAGCTACTTTGCAGCAATTGCTTCAGGCAGCTTGCTAGTGACCAGGAGTATGAGGGTCAACCTTGCTCAAGAAAGTAGTCCCCAACTCCCTAGCAGAATTTTCCGGTCGTCTGGGGCAACCAGTGACAGAAGCGGAAGAACAGTGTGGGCCCTGCACCAGGTCTAAGCCAAGCCATTTAACCCTCTCTAACTAGAGGGGTACCAGGCACTTCAGGGGTGACTCCAGCCCAGCAGATTAAGCAGGCTGGTTCCCCAGACCCAGTATTACAGCCAGCCTTCCAGGCAGAGGGAGAAGATATCGCCTCCTCCTTGGCAGAGGATCCTGAAGGTTCAGGCTTTGATTTTGCGCTAATACTACCATTCATTATGGCAGTAAAAGCTGCACTGGAATGGGAGGATCCAGAACCTCCTCCAAAGAAGGAGAAAACCTATTATCACACACCATACAATCTGATTTTAAATTGTGTGACAATCGCTGCACAACACGCATTAGGTGCCTTTATCCTTTCAGGGCACCCCAAATGCTATACGATTCTGCTGTGATTGTCACGTGGGAGAACGCGCCTTTAAAAACATTATGCACAGCTGGTCGCCCCTAAATTTGCACACATAGGGCAGCCAAGTGAATGGGCCGCCCCCCATGCGAGTTGCAACATTGCGTACAAATCACTCTTTGAAAGTTGCATAACGGGAATCACTTGTCCACTCTACATGATACTATCAAATGCCTCTGAAAAGTGACCTAAGCAGAGATCGCATTTCAGTGCAATAGCAGAGCCTGCTGAAAGTGTGAACAAGCCTTTGGGTTCCATAGGATGAACCTAAAGTAACAGGTAGCTACCTTTCCTCTTATGACAGAAATAAAAGGCCTATTTCAAGAGGAATGGGAAGAGGGGGAGAGAAAATCCTCCTCAATCAATAGGTTGCAGAAGTTGTATCCACTAACGGAGGAGGATGCGACTCCTTTATCTAACCCACCAACGGTGGATGCTGCAGTCACCAAGAATGTGATACTTTTGATGAAAGACTCTTCCTCCTTTCACGATATCCTTGATTGATGCATTGACATGGACTTAAGAAAGTTTTACATTGCGGCAGGTTTTGCTTGCAAACCCGCCGTAGCAAGTGCTATGTGAGCGTGGGTGCAAAACTTGGAGTATACAATCAAAAACCAGCTGCCAAAAGAAAAAAAAAAATCATCAAGGCTCTTGATGAGATAAAACTCTTGGCGGACTTCACAGGTGAGGCAGCTATAGACAGCATTCTATGGTCCTTCAGAGCCATGCTCAGTTCGGTCACAGCCAAAAGAGCGCTGTGGCTAAAACCCTGGGCAGCTGACCCATCCTCAAAGCAGAATTGCTGTAAACTGCCTTTTAATGGGAAGGCGTTGTTTGGCCAAAAAACTGGAGACTGCCATCTCCAGGGTTACAGGGGGAAAATCAGGTCTTCTGCCCCAAGATCGAAGGTCCAGACGCCAGAGAGGGCAACCATCCAGAGGAGCACCAAACAGGTACTGGGATTTCGGAGGCTTTCACCCATCCAAGAAGGCATTGGAGGGGTACACAGTCAACCTTTATAAGATCGCAGAGAGCTAAGACCCCTGCAGCTCCCCAAGATACCCAGAAGCCCTTTTAACGCCACCCCCACCCAGGAGGCAGTTGGAGCCAGGTGACTCAAAGTGACCCAGTTGCGGCAAGACCACTGCCAAAAAATGCAGGGCCATTATCGGCTGTTCAAATGGCAGCCTCCAGAACTACCTCAAGAGGTTGAATCAATTTATCTGAATAGACCCAATATGGAGTCTCTCCATACCATAATTCAGGGTATTCAACCAGGAGACTGGAGGATTTCAGTGGACTTGCAATATGCCTACCAGCATGTCCTCCCAATCCTTCAGTCCTACCAACAATTCCTCAGATTTGCGTTGAATGACAGGTAATCCCAGAGCCAGCTGGAACCTACACAGAATATGGTCTACCTAGGGGCCCAATTCAATACTCAGGCGGCCACAGTTTCTTTGCCACCTTGCCAACTCCCCAAAATTAGGGAAAAGTTCCAACAGGCATTGGCTGCACCAATGATGTCAGCATCCCAGTGCATGAGTCCTCTCGGGACAATGGCTTCATGTATTCCAATGTTCCCCTGGGCTCACTGGAAACTCAGAGTTTTTCAACAAGGCTTTCTGATGCAAAACCTAAATGGCATAGTCCATTAGGGCCACAGCCATGGATCATTGTTACCACAGATGCCAGCACAGCAGGATGGGGCACCACCCGCGAACAACTCAAGATCCACAGCAGAGGGGGATTTCCCACTCAGGGCTTACTTTCCAATATTCTGCAACTTCAAGCAGCATTCATGGCGTTGGCCACCTTCCTGCCTCACATACAGGGTCTCCCAGTCCTGGTCCATCTGGACATCATGGCAGCAGTGTCCTACATACAGCGACAAGGAGGGACGCACAGCCAATCCCTCTTGAGAGGGGTGGAACCAATTATGACATTGGCACAACAATATCTCCCAGATTTGAGGGCCATATATCTTCCAGGCTGTCAGAACTTGGAAGCAGATCACCTATCCAGACAATTCATGGAACCCAACGAATGGTCCCTTCACCCCGAAGTGTTCAAACAGATCATTCACGAGTGGGGGTGTACGCAAGATGGATATTTTTGCCTCATCAATCATCTGCAAGGTGAGCTTGTTCCTCTCACGCTACCCTCATCCATTAGTGGAGGAGACAGATGCCTTTTCCCATCCTTGGGTTGGGCAACTGGCCTATGCCTTCCCATTTTCCCAAATTTTCCAGTTTCTTTAATCCTGAAATTCCTGAGGAGATTGTTGACAGAATTTTACAGTCATCACAGTATTCCCTTACTGGACTCACAGACCATGGGTCTCTCTGGCAATGGAACTTAGCTAACTCTGCCGTTATCTCCTGTCTGAAGGAGATGCCCTATATCCGCAACCATCACGACTGGCCTTAGCAGCCTGGAGATTGTAAGGCAGGGGTTGCAAGAGTTAGGATGTTCTCCAGAGGGTGTTAGATCTTTACAGAGTTCCAGAAAGGGGTCAACCAATGCCATCTACTCCAGAATATGGAATAGGATCACGAGCTTTGCAGCTGGACATCAGTTTGACCAAAATGTATCTCAAATCCTGTCTTGCCTGCAATTCAGATTGGATTTGGGGCTAGTTTGCTTAAGGTGCAAATTTAAGCCATCTCGGCTTTTACCCAAAAGAAATGGGCAGCAAACCTGCTGGTGGAGAACTTCATGAAAGCGGTACTTAGACTACGCCCTCCCAAGAGAAATAGGTTCCTTAAATGGGACCTGGCAATAGTCCTCAATTTTCTAGCAAACCCTCCTTGCACGAAAAAAGACTGTTCATTATGGGATATCACCTTAAAAATGTCTTTCCTACTATTAGCCATAGCTTCAAGGGGAAGGGTGTCAGAAGTCCAAGAATTTGGGGCAGCAGAACCTTATTCCATGTTCTTCCCAGACAGGGTTGTGCTGAGACCATTGGATCATCTTGTCCCAAAAGCGGCATCGATAGAATTACAAGTTGTAGAGGAGTTCAGCCATCTGTCCCAAATGTTATTATATTTGGCCGGGCACCCTCTATTCATGTAAACCACTTTTTTATAAGGCAGTGTGTTATTAATCTCTGCAATCCAGGCTGGTAGTGTAGGGGCTGCCGCCTGGATCCAGTTGTGAGCCACCATTTTCCTTTCTGTGAACAGTGTTTCATGTAAGAAGTGACATGTGAATTTGTCTATTTCATCTTCAGGGAACAGGCCCAATAGACGTTGTTTGGGGTCCAGGGACACTGGTGAACCCATTTGATCATGGAAGAACTGGACTATTTGAGACCAGTAACCCTGAATCCGAGGGCACTGCCAAATTATGTGGTCAAAAGTACCAACCATAATTAGACATCTAGGGCACTTGTCTCTGGGAGATGGACAAAATTTTGCCAATCGTTGTGGGGTTAGGCATGCTCTGTGGGTAATGTAAATTTGTATAAGCCTGTCAGATAGTTTAGGAGATACCAGTTTGGGAGTCTCTAGTATTTCACCCCAATCCTCATCTTCTATTTCGCCTTTGGTTGTAGAGGGTGTGATGAGCATATTGTAGAAAAGGGATATGAGCTGACGCGGTTCTTCGCAAAGAATTACTCTGAGTATGTCCAGGGAGGATATAGCGGGATGTGTGGCCGTGAATTGGGTGTGGAGAGCATGGTGCACCTGAAAGAAGCAGAATAGCATATGATTTGGAAGATTTAATTCTATTTTTAGCTGGTCAAAAGTTTTTATTTCTCCATTATGGAGTACATGGGACAGTAGATATATTCCCCAGAGATATCCAAATTGAGGGATCAGGTACCTGGAGCAGCTCCGGGAGGAGTTTGCTGTACCAAAGAGGAGTGTTGTCATAAAACGCTGGATAATCCAGCCTGGAGGTCACCAGATGCCAAATCCTCTTGTGCTAGAATGAGAGTTTGAAGCGATGAGGAGATATCATCGAGCCCTTTATTCCTCTCAGTATGTCACAAAAAGGGTGTGGGAAGCGTGAGTCCGTTGATTCTGATACTAAGGCCAAATACCTATGTCTATCTGACTTATCTATGTGATAGAAATGCGATAGTTGTGCGGCCAAATAGTATGTCCCAACATCTGGGACAGCAAGGCCCCCCCAGTGTTGTCGGGCATTGTATTGTCTTCCATGAGAATTTGTGCCTGCCTGGTCTCCATATAAAAGATTGTAGAAGTGTGTCCATGATTTTAAAGTATTTAAGGGTAATGTATATTGGAGAATGCCATAGTACATATAGAATTTTTGGTAAAAGTATCATTTTAACTAGGCCTATACGATCAATCACACCCACTAGTAATCTTGCCCAAGTTTGAATCCTATGCCCCGTACACACGTTCGGATTTTCCGATGGAAAATGTCCGATCGGAGCGTGTTGTCGGAAATTCCGACCGTGTGTGGGCTCCATCGGACATTTTCCATCGGATTTTCCGACACACAAAGTTTGAGAGCAGGCTATAAAATTTTCCGACAACAAAATCCGATCACGTCAGTTCCGACCGTGTGTGTCCTGTTCCGACGCACAAAGTGCCATTCATGCTCAGAAGAAATTCCGAGACGGAACAGCTCGGTCTGGTAAAATTAGCGTTCGCAATGGATACAACACTTTCGTCACGGTGCAATGTTAAAAATGGTTTCATACAGTGCACTTTATCTTCTTCTTTATAATGTGAGAAGAATGAAGTAGTTTTGCTGCTCATATTCACACAGACTTCTCACAAACTTCTTTCTTTATTATTTATTGGGATTCCCTCAATATATTTTGATTTGTCACATCTGACAAAAATATTTTTTGTTTTTGTTTTTTTCCTTTGAAGGCATTTTTTTTTTTTTAATTTTTAGGTTTGTATTTTTTCCAAGGCTGATCTTTGTTTTATTTTATTTTTAGTTTTACTCCAGAATATTTTTGTGTGTGTTTTATGTGTCAAGTTACAACAACAACATTGATATCTTATATTATTTAATCTCAAGGAGATTGTTTGGTGTTGGTGTCCCTTGTTAATTTCACATTGTACTTTAGAAATGTACCTGAATCCTCACAAACAAACTGTCCTTTTTGAAGGAATACACATAGGCAAGTATAATTGAAACCAAAAATCCTTTATTAAGGGCTCAGAACCAAACAAAGAAGGAGGCAACACTGGAGAAACAGCAGAAATTAGCGAAGCCTTGGACCCCCAGGGCAGACATCAATTCTTGAACATCAAAATTGGTGGCCTGAGGAGTCCATATGTAAGGGAGTGCAGTCTGGTCCAGAAGTCCCAGAGATCCTGAAAACAGCAGATTACATCTGTGTCCCCAGGCTGTGGTACCACAAGAGGCTGCATCTTTTGCCAGACCAGACTGGACCCAGGGTCATCACTTTCTGGTCTTCTTTCCACGCTTCTTTCCCGGCTGTGGCTCTGCTGTTGGAGATGTGGCAGGAGGAGGAGTAGGACCTGGAGGAGGACTAGTAGGACCTGGGGGAGGAGGAGGAGGACCATGTGTGAGGTCACAAATGTGGGTAGCAGATGTTATTTGGCCCCTCAACCCCTTATTGAGAGCTTCCAACATTAATGACTCACACATGAGTTGTTGGCCCTCCTCCATCCGCTGCATTTTACAGGCAATTATGCCAGCAAAGTCCTCCTCCACAGTGTGGGGGGCTGTCAGGGCCTCTGTAGCCTTCCAAAAGAGGCCTATGGCAGCCTCCTCCAGGGTACTCCTCTTCCTGCCACTTTCTCTTTGCGGGTGTAGGGGAGGGACCTGGATATCAGTCAGCCTGCTCGGCCCGGCCTGAGACTTCCCTGTGTATGAAAAAGGGACATGGTTTTCATTTCTGCATCATCAATCCCAAACATAAATTAGTACTCCAAACTAACATCTAGTTAACATCATTGATTGGACAACCTGAACTATTTAGAGGAATGCTGTACCTGGCTCAAGCTGGGCTCCTCCACATGTTGCTGCCTGGAAGGCCCAGGTTGAGCGTCAGAAGCCTCAGCTGGGGGGGAAGGAAGCGTGGAAGGAAGACTGGAGAGTGATGACCTTGGTTCAGTCTGGCCTGCCAGAAAATGCAGCCTGTCATAGTACCACATCCTGGGGACATAGCTGTCATCTGCTGCTCTGGAACTCTGCGAATCCTGGACTTTCTTGTACTCCCTTAGATAAGTGCTCCTCAGGCCACCAATTAGGATCTTCAAATAGGTGGTGTCTGCCGTGGGGATCACCTGCTTCACAATTTCCAGCAATTGATCCAGTGCTGCCTTCCTCTTTGTTTGGTTCTTATAATGTGGGTGGTTTATCTGCCACAGACAAGGCAGCTCCCTGAACATGTCAATGAAGATTGCCATAAAGTCGGTATCGTTCAAGATATCCATTTTCACTGCAAGACACAACACAAGACAAACCCTAATGTCAGGCAAAACTCTCCTAATCTAGTTACAATATAGGCCTCAATCTAGAAGCAGTATAGGCCCAAGTTTGGCTTTAACCTTCGTTATCACGATCCGTGCCTCCGATACTCCTTCCTCCACTCACAGATCGTACGTACTACGCACGTGTGTTACGCTTTATACACACTGCGCATGCGTGTAACTCTGCCTGCCCCTGACGTTCTTTCAGGTCTATTTCCCGCTCCTTTTCGTTCAGCCCAGTGGGTGAAGAGCACATGGCGGAGTCAGAGCAGGTGCGTGCTAATTATAGCAACGAGGAGGAGGAAAGCCCGGATGCGGAAACGTCCCGATCCAGAAGGAGACGATTTAAGGCCTCAAATATGTCCTTTGAGGAGATGTTGGAGATGGTCGACATCCTGAAGAAGGCCTACTATGATGGAAAGTATGGACCTTACCCCAACCCCAATATCAGAAAGGCCAAGATCATGGCGAAAGTGGTCAAAAGTCTGCACCGGAATTTCGGGGTACGACGATCGAATGATCAGCTCAGGAAGCGGTGGTCGGACCTGAAATTAAGAGAGCCCGAGCAGTACAGAAAGATCTGGAGAGTGCTGCAAAAAAGTAAGTAGTTGTGCTGTGTTCCTATTCTTTTTGTCTTTATTACGTTCGTGCTGCTCCATGTGCTTTTCTTAAGTGTTGTACAGTTTAAAATGGCAACTTTCATGTTCATGGGCCCATTATTCATTCGTATCAAACATTTTTCTTTCGGCCTATAAAACACCATTGTTTAGGCAATATGCATTTGCCCACATTTTTTAGGGCCTATTTGTATGAAAAATATTGGGTTGTGTAGATGGGTTTGTGACTAGAATGAAATGCAAACTAGATTCTGTGTAAGGAGAGGACACTCAGCAGCTGTTTTCACATCTGGACGCTGGAGCACTAGTGTGGGACACAAGAACAACCTTTTTATTAGGGGGCCCACACAGGTGCTCCAGTGTATACTATAGGGGGGTCTCCATCTGTGAAGCTTGTACAAGACAGGTAAAGTCTTGAAGCTGGACAACAGACAATAAAAATGCTACATCTTGAAACTCTGCCATAATAGACAATTGTACCCCACTTCCAAGCAATGTTTCATCTTTATATTTCGGCCATCAAATATCTGTGTGCTAATTATACCATTTTTGTTTTACATAGGGGAGAAAAGACTCGGAGGACACCCCTCATCCGAGGAGACCACAGACCCCCACCTCGGGAAGAAGGAGAAACACCCCCAACCCAAGAAGAACAGGAGGAGGAAGAAGACGTGGTGGAAATTGGCACCACAACAGGTGAGTGTCAACGACCACAGACTCAGGTAAGAAATGGATGCCGGCATATTTATAATACATGTTTTTTTTGTTTTTCTCTCTTTTTAGGTGATCGTGATGTTGTGGATCCAGAGCATTTCACCTGTGAAAGTGCACAGATCCTGATTGGGGAGATCATGGGGTGTAATTTAGCTTTGGAAAACATGTTATTCAAAAAAATAATAAAATCATTGATGTTTTGGGGAGAGTTTAAAACCCCTCCAAATCCCTTTTTTTTGTACGCTACAATGTTAAAAATGTTTTAGCGATTTTTAGAAAAGCCAAATTTTGAGGATGCACAGTGTGCCAACATGTGCTATCTGCCATCACGGGAGATCAATGGACGCGTTTTGGGGGTGCAACCCCTTCCTCAATAATAAACTAGCTGAGAGGAAGGGGTTGCTCCCCCAAAACACGTCCCTTGATCCCCCGTGATGGCAGCTAGCACATGTTGACATTCGTAAATTGGTGTGCATCTTCAAAATTTGGGTTTTCCTGGGGTGACTTCACCCCATCTGAACGCAATATCAAACACAGTTCCTAAATACTCATGTCTGATATTGCCTTCAAGTTTTACCATATGTGAACTTTGTAAGTTCAAGATTTGTGTCTTTCTTGTTGGTTTTACACATGGCTGTTTTATCTTAAATGGACATTTCTATTTTTGATAATGCCACCCCAAAAATTGTTATACAACAAACACGTTGGTTTGTTTTAAAAACCTTTTCTAAATGCACATGTGATTGTGCAGGTATTAAAAAGATTGTTAATCAAGAATTTGTGGATTATTGTCTCAACGCTACAACACTTTTTTGGTGATGTAATTGCTGCTTTCTGTGACAATGGGTGTTATTTCCTGAGGGCAAATCCACTTTGCACTACAAGTGCAGTCTCAGTGCATTTTCAAGTGCACTTGTAGTGCAAAGTGTATTTGCCTTTAGTAAATAACAACCAACAGTGCTTTGTAAAAAGGTTACACAATCACGCCATTTTCAGGACTCACCACATTTCGGTCAGGGTCAGCTAAAACAAACACAAGCAGTAAATGTCACCAAAGATTTGCTTAATTTTTTTTTATTTGGTCAAGGTTTCACAAATTGTCTGGCATATTGATGGCCCCCCTACCCGCAAAGAACTCAAGGTATCTTAGCTGGACATCACGGGCACTTAGGGAGGGCAAGCCAGGACGGCCACTTTCAAGCGCCGTCAGGGTTGTTTCATTTATAATTCCGGCCTCAGGCCCAACTGAGCCAGCATAGTTGGCAGAATGTTGCTGTAAAAAGTTATATAGAACACAGCACATCAGGATTATATGATTCAGTTTATACTCCGCCATATGGATGGGTGTAAGAAATAGGCGGAACCGGCTGGCCATGATTGCAAATGTGTTCTCCACCACTCTTCTGGCTCTGGCCAGCCGGTAATTAAAAACCCTCTGTTCCGGGGTGAAGGTCCTCATCGGGAATGGCCGCATAAGATGGTCCCCCAGCGCAAATGCTTCATCCGCAACGAAGAAGAATGGGAGTCCTTCCACATTCTCTTCTGGAGGTGGCAAGTCCAAGCTGCCATTCTGGAGACGCCTGTAAAACTCCGTCTGGGCGATGACTCCACCATCAGACATCCGGCCATTCTTCCCCACATCCACATATAGGAACTCGTAATTAGCCGACACCACCGCCAACATCACAATACTATTGAACCCCTTGTAATTCTAATAGTACGACCCCGAGTTGGGTGGTGGGACGATGTGGACGTGTTTCCCATCAATTGCCCCTCCACAGTTAGGAAAGTCCCACCGCTGGGCAAAGTGGGAGGCCACAGTCTGCCATTCCTGTGGTGTGGAAGGAAACTGTTGAGGAAAACCAAAATAAATTAGTATTTTTGCACAAACATGGAAAGCAGATTAGACACAAACATTCTTGGCCAACATCCAGATAACATTTATTAAGGGGAATTTTACAACACCAAAGTATAAGGTACACCTATCATATTCACCCCCCCCCTCTCATGGGCCATTTCTAACATTATAGGGGGGGGAATCTTGGACAGGTATCCCTCTCCACTTCATTGAGAGATGAATGCCTAAATAATGGGTATTACTTGGAACAGCCCCTCCTTAGTTACACTATTGGCAGACCACTGGACAGGTAAGAAGTGTCATAATACAAAGATATAAATACACACTGTACACATTTGAGCACATTTGGACATTCTGCTGTTACCTAGCAAGATAATAATAGGATACAACAACTTTAAACAGTACCATTTGAAAGTATTCAGGCAGGCCCTTGCACTACATGCTCTGGGGAATTCATCCATACATCTGACCACAAAAGAGGTGGGTATAGTGTGTATGCGTTTGGCAAAGTCAGCAGATAGATGATTGAGGATAGATAGAGAATTGGGATCAGCTGACTTAGCAGTTGGGGGGAGGGAGGGTAAAAAATGATTTGGGGACACCACAAAAAAAAAGCCTCTGGCACTCTGCCTGAATTTAATGCACAAATCAGATTTCTAAACATTTTTGGGGTTGTTTGGGGTAAAGCACTACTATGGAGCTGATAAAATACATTGTTAAGTGACTACATGATGTGAATATAGGGCAGGAGACCATGCTGGGGAGGTAAGTGAAGGCAAATAAGTATGAAGGAGCACGAACTCTACGAGGAGTACGTATATGCAACATGGCTAGAAAACGGTCGGCTGCTCAGAACGAAGTAACAGAATGCACTGAAGAACAGCAAGGCCTGTGAAGAGCGACCTGAAAAACAGCAACGAACGAACAAGAACACAATGACTAATCCAAGTCATGTGTAGCTTGCTTGCACGCACTGAAGAGCAGATACAAACCCACAAGCACAAACTGAACCGCAGAAAACGATCTGAAAGCCACGAGTCTGAAAAAGCGCGAATCGTCTCTCACCAAACTTTTACTAACACGAGATTAGCAAAAGGAGCCCAAAGGGTGCCACGCTTGGTTCTGAAATGGTCTTTTCTAGTCTCGTCGTACGTGGTTGATGTCACCGCGTTCTTGGCAATTGGAAATTCCGACAACTTTGTGCGACCGTGTGTACGCAAAACAAGTTTGAGCCAACATCCGTCAGAAAAAATCCTAAGATTTTGTTGTCGGAATGTCCGATCAATGTCCGACCGTGTGTATGGGGCACTAGACTTAATGAATGGGATTAGGAGTTCCACATTTTGGGGGATGAAGTCTGTCAGTGACCTGGAGATCTATATACCCAAATGTTTAAGAGTGCTCACTCTTACTAAAGGTAAGCTAGCCTGTTCTCTCTTTGGGGGAAATACATCAATGGGAAGGATTTGGGACTTGTCCCAGTTCATTTTGAGCCCAGAGAACCTGCCAAAATTCTCGATAACCTGTAGAGCTGTTTGGAGGGAGAGACCTGAGTCTGAAAGATACAGTATCATGTCATCGGTGTAGAGCCCTACCTTTTCCTCCACTATGCCTGAAACTAGACCGTGGACATCTGGATGAAGCTCCACTGCCAGGGGTTCCACTGCCAGCGCATATAGTAGGGGTGAGATGGGGCATCCCTGCCGCGTCCCCCGCGAAAGTGGGAAAGCAGCAGAGGTCCATCCATTAGCCACAACTCTAGCCTAAGGAGCGTTGTATAGAATAGTGAGCCACTTAACAAAGTTAGGGCCAAACCCAAAGCTATGTAGACAATGCCATAGGTACTGCCATTCGACTGAGTCGAATGCCTTGGCTGCATCAAGGGAGACGACTACTCTAGATCCTATTTGCTGGTGAGAGGCCTGGACATGCATGAAGAGGGATCTGGTGTTAAATGCAGTGTTTCTTGCTGGTATAAAGCCTGTTTGGTCGGGGTGTATGAGGGAGAGCATAACGTTATTTAGACGCAGGGCTAAGAATTTTGCCAATATTTTGATGTCTGTTTGTAAGAGTGAAATGGGCCTATATAATTCAGGAAAGTGGGGATCTTTGCCTGGTTTAGGGATTAGGACTATGATAGCTTCACGCATGGACTCAGGGAGGGCGTTGGCCTAAAACATTGCTTGGTATAAAGTAAGAAGTCTAGGGATAAGGGTTTCTGAAAAAAATGTGCATAAAATTCAATTGGTAACCCATCAGAACCCGGGGCCTTGGCTTTGGCAAAATGGGAGATGGCAAGTTTAATGTCGTCTGCGGACAGAGGGGCCTCGAGCATCTCAACTTGTTCTGCATTTATTTTAGGTAGTGTAATGGGCATCAAATAGATTTTCTAGGTCTTGTAAGGGGTAGTTTACCTTGGATGTGTATACTTCCTTAAAGAATCCTTCAAATTCCTTAACTACCAAGGCAGGGTCTGTAATATCGCCCGCCGTGGCAGACTTCAGGGTGATGACGTCGAGGTGCGCCAGATAAGCCAATAGCTTGCCTGTGCGTTCCCCGTGTTCAAAGGCCTTTTTTTTACTGAAGAACACCTTATATTTAGCTTGTTTCTGACACATCTGGTCAACCACCCTGGATGGCAGCTTCAGCTGTGCCAGTGTGGCTGGTTTAGGAGATGCCACATAGTTAATTTCCACTTCCGTTAGTTGCGCTGTCGCTTGAGTATAGGTAAGCTTAGAGTTTCTCCTAAACCTGGATATGCATTCAGTGAGCAACATTCTAGCATGTATTTTAAACGATTTCCACTCACTCAGTGGAGTGGATGTGCCAGTATTATTTTGATTCTCTCCATCTATAGCATGAATACTCTGAAACGCGTCGCATATCTGTGACGTCACAGCCCGGCACCATGCTCTGCTGTGCTTCTCAAACCTCGTTCTGGCTCCCTATACATGGCCGTGTTATTCCCACACCACGGATGCCGTACGGGCTTTGCAGACACCGCAACACAGCCAGTGAAGGCATTGGCGTCAGATCCCCCTTATTTCCGGAACTCACACCCGGCCGGATGATTTCATCGTTGACCTCACCCAAACTTGGTGTGCCATCTGGACGAGCTAAAGGAGAAACCACTGTGTTTTACCATCATACTGTCAGAACATTTGGGGTTAAAAGAATTTATATTCATATATATATATATATATATATATATATATATATATAGGCCTTTATATTGTATATTTTTCAAATGAACATGAGAGGAGCCATTTTGGCTCTAAAGTTGAATCAGAGTTCATAGCCCATGAATAGGCATTGTTGCAAAAGTTGCTTTATGTCTTGAGACTGTATAAAAATACCACTATCCCAGGTTATATATCTTTTGTCTTTGACACTTATAGATAAGGGGAGTTGGTACAAACTTACATAGCCTGCAAAACTAAATAGTATTTTCAGAATAAACCACGTA
This sequence comes from Aquarana catesbeiana, assembly GCF_042186555.1. Lineage (NCBI taxonomy): Eukaryota > Metazoa > Chordata > Amphibia > Anura > Ranidae > Aquarana > Aquarana catesbeiana. The sequence continues at coordinate 130,641,255 of NC_133330.1, forward strand.
ACAAAAAAGGGCTTATCCACAAATGATATATTTTAAATAATAATGTTTCTTTTATACATCTTTACAATGTATCTTTATTAGGTAATATTATATAAACCTGTTTACTACATATATATTATTAATAGGGTGCAAATATGGTACCTTATTTAGGAAACCATTCATGAATAACTGGTAGGCTTATCGTAAGAATCCTGACTACACTTTCATGGCATTTACAACCCCAGTTAATTGTGTGGGGTATATTTTCTCATACACATATATTTTAAGAAGCGCCAGGAAGGCGCAGGATATTGACACTTGATTGTCAACCATTAGACAATTAGTGATGTTTTGGTAAGCCAAGGTCAGAAGGTCATGTCAATCCCATTTAAAGTAATTTCTGATGTAACACTGCCCCTAGGAGGCTGAAATTGGTAATTATTCAAAATGGCGTTGGTCTTGGTTGTCAAGGTAACATATAAACTCCATCATCATATGACATCAACCATTACATAGTAATGAGACCCACACCCACTTTTGGGGTGAGATAAAAAGGAGAGACAGATAGCCGGAAAAGGGGAGTGTGACAGACTCACCCGAGACAGAGGCTATTGGAGGGGACTGAACGCTAGCCTGTTGCCTTTTGATTATGGGCCCTGGATTTTCAATGGAACGGTGCTCTTTGTGGGGTGAATTGGAGGTCCGGTTTGAACTGTATTAATTGGACTCAGTCGTGTATATATGTATATTTTGTTGGTTGTTTGATTCTGTTGGGGACTCCTTGTTGTGGATCTGTGTCCCTGAAGAGGGAGGGGGGGTTCCTCCAGCAGCCCCCTGCTGATAAGACTGATTCATTCTGTTGGGACACATCATGTGAGGAGATGCTGGTGTCAACCTGTGTTTATGTTAATTGAACGAGCTAATGACATTGTCCTCTATACAATGTAGGAGACGGGACGACTCCTATTGGAGCTCATGTTAATTAGGTTAGCTTTGAGTCATCCTGGTGTATAAATGTGTGGGAGATCTCAAATAAAGAGTTAGTTCTGATGTACTCCAAGACTGGTGTTGTCTAGTTCTTGGGGGTTCCTATAGCCAGATCCATTGGACTCGTGTTCCAGAACTTAGGAAGCGGTATACTGACGGAAGCACTCAAGCGGAGTGTGGGACGTTCCGTGACATTGGTGGCAAGCAGCGGGAAAGCTTCCTGAAGTCTGGGACATCCAAACCTCCAACTGGATCCAAGATCAGCATAGCAGACTTCAGTCACCCCAGCGGAGATATGGACCTGGCATCAGAATTCCCGGGGCTGCTGCGAATCATCCTTTCAACATACACCAGGACTGTGTCTGAGGATGAATACCTGGAGCTCAGGCAGCAAATTCGGGTGGAGCTCTGGATTGCAGCCCTCCGTTTCGCTGGTATAAAACAGGGCAAGTGCTTTCCAACCCAAGAGCAACGGGCCAGTGACCAACGGGCATTGCGGATGGCATTCCTGGGAGAGCAGCCCCAGGAGCAATGGGTGACTGAGTTGGACAGGTTGGTCCAGCAGGAGATAGAGCTGGACAATCATTATCGGGCTCTGCAATGGCACGCAGAGGAGGGATATTTAGGGGAGACAACAGAATGCTCTCCGGAGGGATATGACTTTGGCGGCCCTGGATTGCTGTGGGAGAACCTTACAGATCTTTTTATGTTTGGCGATGAGGGGGAACCTGACCTTGAGGACATGAGAGACTATAGAGAGTCTATGCTCGGTCTTGCAGGGGTCTCAGAGCTCAAACCTGATCTGGACCATTTGCTAAGGAAGGAACAGCATCTGCAAAGGGCATACAGGAAACTGCTAGAACAAGTTCAGCAGCATGCCAGAGAATCGGCAGTGGAAAATCCGGAGATTGCCGTCCCCAAACCTGAAGTGCTGACAACAGGGCAGAGATCTGCTAACCTCTGCCCAGAAATGATAGCATCTTCTGGGTTCCATGGACAGGAGATGGTGAACCTCTATCCCCGGACATCAGTTGCAGAGACATGGGATTTGATAGACTTTTCTGCTGAGGAAGAACAACCTGATGAGCCTCCAGCAGAAGAGCTGCTATCAGGGCCAAAGTTCACTGTGTTCTGCCCAGCACCAACAGTGGCTTCAGCCTTCTTGAGAGAAGAGGTAGTCGGCCTTTCTCCCACAACACTGACAGGGACATGTGATTTTCTGCCAGCAGCATCTATGGAGTTAAAACAAACTTCTCCAGCTGAAGATCTGGTAACTGAACAGAGGGTCCAAGACCTCTGTCCCACACTTTTACCACTTCCAGAGACTGGGGATTTAATAGACGTTTCTGTAGAGGAGGAACCACCTAGCAAACCCCCAGCAGAAGTGCTGGCAACCGGACAGAGGGTCCAAGACCTCTGCCCCACACCTGTGGCAGTTTCGGAGGCTCAGGGTGAGAAGGTGGCAATCACTTCCCAGCAGCAGATACAGGGGGAGAAGGGAGAGGAGGTGTGTGTTGTCCCTCCCCAACAGTTGGCCAGGGTGGAGGAAGCGGGCTTTCCTCCCCAGCAAAGATCCGTGTACCTGGGAGACAGTACCATTGACATGTCGTCCCAGCAGCCAGATGAGGGAATGGAAATGGAAGCAGCCGGCTCCCTTTTCCAATGGCAACTACACAGTTTGGGAGTTGAGGAAGCCAGCCTCCTGCCCCAATGGTTAGCTGGAGCGGAGGATGCAGAGTCCCCAGCAGAAGTGCTGGCAACAGAGCAGAGTGCTACCAACCTCTTCCCAGCACCGGCAACAACTGTGGAGTTCCAGGGAGCCGGGGCAGTTGGCCCCTCTCTCCGACGACAAGCTGATGTAGTGGAGCTGCTACTCCCAGCTTAATCGCTGGCAACAGGGCAGAGCACCGCTGGCCTCTGCATAGCACCTAGTGTCCCTCTACAGCTTCAAGAAGCAGGGGTGATTGGCCCCTCTGCCCAGCAGCAGACCGAGCCCAGGAATGTTAAAAACAATCCAGCTGAAGCCCTGGCAGCCAGACAGAGAGTAAATGACCTCTGCCCAACACCTACTGAGGTCAACTATTCCTTGCAGCCAAGAATGGAGATCATGCGGGAAGACTATGTGAGTTCACTCTGCCTGACTAACGTATGTCCAGACCAGGTGGGGGTCTGGGACCTTGTTAGTCAACCTTTGATGGGGGAGAAATGTGACAGACTCACCCGAGACAGAGGCTATTGGAGGGGACTGAACGCTAGCCTGTTGCCTTTTGATTATGGGCCCTGGATTTTCAATGGAACGGTGCTCTTTGTGGGGTGAATTGGAGGTCCGGTTTGAACTGTATTAATCGGACTCAGTCGTGTATATATGTATATTTTGTTGGTTGTTTGATTCTGTTGGGGACTCCTTGTTGTGGATCTGTGTCCCTGAAGAGGGAGGGGGGGTTCCTCCAGCAGCCCCCTGCTGATAAGACTGATTCATTCTGTTGGGACACATCATGTGAGGAGATGCTGGTGTCAACCTGTGTTTATGTTAATTGAACGAGCTAATGACATTGTCCTCTATACAATGTAGGAGACGGGACGACTCCTATTGGAGCTCATGTTAATTAGGTTAGCTTTGAGTCATCCTGGTGTATAAATGTGTGGGAGATCTCAAATAAAGAGTTAGTTCTGATGTACTCCAAGACTGGTGTTGTCTAGTTCTTGGGGGTTCCTATAGCCAGATCCATTGGACTCGTGTTCCAGAACTTAGGAAGCGGTATACTGATGGAAGCACTCAAGCGGAGTGTGGGACGTTCCGTGACAGGGAACTATGGGAAGAGAGCTATGGGAAGATCTGGAGAGACGGGTCTGTCTCTAAAGGTGGAAAGAATTCTCTTTTGGGATTTTGCTTCTCAAACTGACAGAATTCTTAAAGACCTGGTAAAGTATTAATCTTTCCAATGTATACCTTTTTAGGTAATTGAAGTTTGGTTGAGCGTATTCTTGACTAATCCAATCCATTGTTAGTGCTGCTTTGGAGTGAAATTAATTCTAACTGCAGTATGAATTTGTTTTGCTTCTAAACCAAGGGAGATACATATATATTGTTATATCTCATAATACTGACTTCAAAGTTTTAGAATTGGATTGGTTATATATGTGTTAAACCATTGATTCATTTTAAATCTAAAATATAAGCTTTGATCAAATTATCAAGCTGTGCACAATATAACAATTTTTGTTTGTGCATTTAAGAGTATAATAAGAAGGTCTGTTGGTTTTGAGAAGAGATCACATCATAGTATTAAGGTAAACAATATTTGTTTACACAAGTCCGTGAAGTCACGGAAGACTATTCACAAGTTACCAGGTTTAAAATGTACAAGTATCATTTAAGTATTGAAATGTGGTATTTTGTTATAAGAAATTGAATAAGAGAACTGTGAATATTATCTGAACCATCATTGATCTTTGATATGTCCATTTATTTGTTTTATCATGAAATATACCTGATATTATTTTTTATATTTAGTTAATAAATATATATTTTTAAGCAACATCATTTGTATCACTTGTCTTCAAAATAGCACGGATAAACAAACTTGAATTTCTTGTTGATATTGGTAGAAAATTGTAAATCTCCCAAATCAAAGATTTGCATATTTTCATAATTACAATACTGTTTTATTATTTCAGTATAAACATTCTGACAATACCCTATCCTTATCGGATTTGATGTGCTGCCAGCTGTATATGGACTCGCTGTGACTTGTAGGCCTCCTCCTCTCTTCCAGTCCAGAGGCGTGTTTAAATGCAACTTTGCAGTCTTTCATGTGAGTGGATATTGTCTTTTTAATAAATGCTGTGTTGATACATACTCAGAGGCGTCCCTCTCCTTGTTTTTTCTTAGCTCTTTGGACCTTGCTTCTGGTCTTCTCGGTGGCAACCCTGACAGACTCGTCTATGTATATTTTTATATATATACCCACTTCTGCCCCCTTGGACTATTAGGAACACTTTATTGAGGTATTGTTGCATTGCGCCTTCTTTTACTTGTTTAAGTGTTTTCCGGTACACCAGTCACTTAAAGATAACATAGTGAAGAGTGACTAGGTTTTAAAAAAAGGGGCAGTGCCACATCCAATAATGTATATAGATATAGATATAGATATATATGAGAGAGAGAGAGAGAGAGAGAGGTTCCCCTAAATGGATTTTACTGGCACTTATAAAGGGTTGGAAACAGTAGAGGAGTACAACAGCGTATGAAGAGTAAAAAAGTTTTTTTTTACTTATTTAAAGATATCATATGTTAAAAACATTATGAACATTACAATCAACGAAACATATTCGACATATTTGTAGTGGTTACTAAATGATAACGTTCTTTAGTGGAACTCTTTTCAAACCCAACGCATTTCAGGATAAATAGTGTTTCAGTCCTTCTTCTGGGATGTAACAGAAAAGAGAGATTCATCTAAAGTAATTGAAATGTAAGGTGATAGATAAGTTGCCATATAGATATGTAAGCAAATATCCATTTTAGGTTAAATGATCAACTGATCACCTACCTGGTATGTTTCGTTGTTTTTTTTTAAAAAAAACACAAAGAAGCAGAAAAAGCTCAAAAATAGAATAGCATTGGGTGTTTAATGTTAGTGCAAATGCTGTTCCTTAGATACCATGGTTCTCACTGGGTAGTATTGCTTAGCAGTGATTCCCATTTGGGGGGTATGTAGTTTCACCTAGCCTCGTCCTTCCCGGATGCGTGCAGGCCAGAGCGGTATAGTGGGGCAAAAAGAGGAAACCCTACAAGTAAAAGGAGCTCAGATAAGTTTAGTAATAAATCCTTATTGGGTATTGATGTTGGAAGAAAATAATTTATTTAGGGCATATAGCTGCCAACTGTAATTATACGAAGTATTCTATTATAAAATAAATACATCTGTTTTATGGACATTATTACTATGTTATTAAAGGAGGGAATATAGTCCGTATAAATGTATGTAAAGTGTATGGAAGTTATATGTAAGACCTATGCATTATAACATCCATTAAACTTAGCATTATAACATCCATTAATAGCTATTAATACTGACAATATAAGTATAGTAATAATGCCATGGCTTTGTTGCTGTGAGAAGGACATTGGGTAAATTAGAGTAAAAAGTAAGTAAAAGGGTTAAACATCCTCCAGGGATTGTCCTGATACTAAACTAACAGTACATGTGGATCCTGGTTCCAAGCAAAGATAGCGCTTGGACATCAGGAACGGAAGACCAAGAGGATATTTTCAGATGAACAATTTGGTAACCAGATGAATAATCTGAATAGACATGAGGATAAAGAAATACCTTTGTTAGCATGTATTTTCAGTAAGCCAGCCATGCATCCCAGCATCCAGCAAGTACAACGCTTGGGCTGGGAATGAGTGGATCTGGCATATATATGGAGTGAGCTCCAATCAGCTGGTGCATTAATTGTGCTCAGCTGAGTGTTGGAGTTCATCAGCCGGGAAACCTCAACATACGCCCCCTGAGCCGAGGGTGCGCGGCGGCGCCCCTACCGCGCATGCGCGAGTGCAGTTACGTTGGAGCGACGTCGCGCACACCCGCCCCACCGACACGGGATGCCTCGCCGGCGGACTACGCATGTCCGCCGGAGTGGCAATATGGAGGCGATGGGTGGAGATGTCGCGTCGCCCTGGTTACCTCCTATGATGCCACCCAGATGGGATACCTGGGCGGCTTTCTGTGCCGGGCAACCGCTAAGGTTAGACGCACCCCGGGAAGGGCCAGAGGAGAGCGAAAAAAAGAGTATTACTATTTGGGGAACCTATTATAAGTGTTGTAAAGATAAAACATAGAGCACTTAAAGAAAAAGGTGCAAAAATATATATCATATATTGAGAAGTAAATAAGGAACAGCAAAATCACTGGGAATGCACACGATTGTGTATATTTGTATACTTACAAATGCTTTACGTGGATGGTTAATTTGAGGTGGGCAAGACTAGTTCATGATGCAAAAAATGAAATACAAGATGACATAAATGACAAATTATTATAAATACACTACATCTTTCTAGACTGACAATATCTATGATGTCTTCTATTGAACTAGTTGATATAAATTAGAGGTGAACAATCCAATGTCTATATTGGTTGCCTGCATAGACACATATCAATAGGCATAACATCATAGATTAGCATCACTAAATAACACACATGGACTTTGATAATTTAAATAGGTACAAAAGAGATGTTGGATACTGCCTGAAATTAGTACCATACATGGAGTATTGTATACAGTAATATGCAATACAAACTTATAGCACATGCTATTTGAGGAATCAAAAGTGAAATCATTTAACAGACAAAAATTATTACTCCGATATTACTCTTGAGTTGTCTGCATAAGTACATACATGTCCTCATATATTTGGAACTTATATTAAAGAGTCGCTTAGGCATATAGTATGTTGTCAATAGTCTAGATTAGGGAAACCTATGGAGAAAATGTTCCCTTCTAAAATAAGACGAGCAAATTAGAAGTTCTACAAAAATTAAGAAGAGCGTTATATAGTAGTTCCTTCTGTCCCTAGTGAATTCTAAGGAACTTGTGCTGTTGAAGACATGTATGCTCTAGAACAGATGTATCAAAAGTTTACAACACTTGTAGGTAGTATATACTATTTTGTCATACTGTTTACATATCAGTGAGTAGGTGATAATACAACAGAGAGAACAGATACCCCCTTCCTTTCAATAGTAAGTGGAAATAGAGGTTAGGAGGAACTAACGGTTAGTATATCAGTAGCTTATTTCTCCATTCCACCGGAGCAAAAGCCTTCGAGGAACGGTTTAAAACAGACAGCCTCATTTAAGCCTGGAGGTGAGGTGGCCTTTAATAAGTAAATCCACCTTAGTTCTCTTTGGAGCAAAGTTTTGTTCCAGTCGCCCCCTCTGGGACTTGGGTGTACCCGATCTAGTATTAGGAATTTGATCCTGGGGAACTTCTGTAAGCTCTTCTGTAAGCTCTTCTCCAAAACTCTAATTTTGTTTTTCCTATGTAAAAGCAACTGCAGCTACACTGGAGCAGATAAACCACTCCAGTGGTTCTGCAGTTAGCAAAATGTTTCGGATAGAATTTTTTTCCATTTGGGAGAGTGGGGTTCCTCTGTGTAAGCATATACCCGCAGTAACGACAGGAGCCACATGCAAACGTCTCTTTATATTTGCAGTGTACTCTTGTTGATTCATTTTTGAATTCACTGTTTACAATTCTATCACCAATAGATATGGCTCTTCTGAATGTAAACTGTGGTTTGTTTGGAACTAGGTGACCCAAGGATGGATCAAGGGTCAACATGTGCCAGTATTTTTCAACTATTTTTCTAACTTGACAGTGTTGTTGATTAAATGTTGTAATAATACGTAATTGATTTATATCTTTTTGTCTGGTGGCCTGGAAGAGCGTATTCCTAGGTTTGTTCATTACTTTTTAAAAGATTTTTTAAGGGACGTACGTGTGTAGCCTCGTGCTAATAGTCTGTCTCGTAATCTGGCTGCTTCCTTTATGAACGTCTCATTGTCTGTGCAATTGCATTTAATTCTGAGGTATTGTGAATATGGTATGGAATCAATGAGAGGTTGGGGGTGGAAACTGGTAACGTGAAGTATTGTGTTCCCTGCGGTGGTTTTTCTAAATAGCTTACTATATAATTTGCCTTGTTTACCTTTGTAGATCTCTATGTCTAAAAATGTTATCCGATTCTTATCGGAGGACATTGTGGACGTTAAGTTAAAGTCGTTTTTATTCATTCTTGATAAGCACTGCTCGAGTACATCCATAGGGCCATCCCAGATGACAAAAATGTCATCTATACAGCGATACCAACCCACAATGTGGTTGGTATATTGGGTGAGATTTTCGTCAGAGAGGAATGCTTTCTCCCACTCCCCCAGGTACAGGTTGGCATACGATGGGGCACAACATGTCCCCATCGCAACCCCCTGCACCTGGAGGTAGTGGGAGCCATTGAAGGTAAAAACATTATGGGTGAGGATGTACTCGAGCAGTGCAATGATAAACTCATTGTATGTAGGGTCAGAGTTGGGATTCTGTTGAAGAATGTGTCTAATTGCTGTCAATCCACGTTCATGTGGAATCGAGCTGTAAAGCGTTTCTACATTGATTGTTACTAGATAGGCTTGATCTGGCACATATAGTTGGTCTATAATTTGTAGGAGATGACTTGTGTCTCTTACATATGATGTTAATGAAATTACGGATGGTCTAAGATATTCATCTACTAATTTACTTGCATTGTCACTGATTGAGCCAATGCCTGAAATGATTGGCCTGCCTGGCGGGTCTGTCAGGCTTTTGTGGACTTTTGGAAGTATATAGAATGTAGGAGTCCTGGGAAAGTTATTTCTAATAAAGGTCCAAGTAGATTTATTAATTGTGTTATTCAAGAATGCAGAGTCTACCAGTGTGTAGAATTCTTTATTATATTTTTCGATAATGGTTGCCGGCATGCGGCAATACCAATCTACATTATTGAGAATTTTCTTGCAGATATTAATGTAGTGTTCGTTATTCAGAACAACTACATTCCCTCCCTTGTCTGATGATTTTATGGTGATTTTATTATTGGTGGCTAGAGAGTTTAGTGCATCTAACTCTCCTGAGCTTAAATTGGAGGGTCCTTTCATTTGTATTTTTAGTTTGTCTAAGTCATTGTTTAGACAAAGTTTCAAAAAGGCTGCTGCATTTGGGCACGTGCTGGGTGGTGGGCACAGGTCAGATTTTTTCTTTAGTTTCGACACAATTGGGTTGGTCCGGTTGTCCGAGTCCAATTCTTCTATCGATTGTAGGATTCGAGGGAGATCTATCCGATCGATTAGGTCAGCTGTATCACTCTCCTCAAGGAGGGTGATCAGCTGATCCAAGGCTTGGTTCTCTTGAGGAGTATAGTTTGTTCTGGTATCTTGTTTTTGATAAAGTTTTTTTAAGATTACCTTTCGGACAAATAACTGAAGGTCTTTGTAGAGTTCAAATTTGACTAGATTGTGATTGGGGCAAAAATTTAATCCCTTCTTTAGGATCGACATTTCATCTTTCGATAGGGGATGTGAAGATACTCGTAGGGTTTCCTCTTTTTGCGCCAGTATACCGCTCTGGCCTGCACGCATCCGGGAAGGACGAGGGTAGGTGAAACTACATACCCCCCAAATGGGAATCACTGCTAAGCAATACTACACAGTGAGAACCATGGTATCTAAGGAACAGCATTTGCACTAACATTAAACACCCAATGCTATTCTATTTTTGAGCTTTTTCTGCTTCTCTGTGTTTTTTAAAAAAAAAACAACGAAACATACCAGGTAGGTGATCAGTTGATCATTTAACCTAAAATGGATATTTGCTTACATATCTATATGGCAACTTATCTATCACCTTACATTTCAATTACTTTAGATGAATCTCTCTTTTCTGTTACACCCCTGAAGAAGGACTGAAACACTATTTATCCCGAAACGCTTTGGGTTTGAAAAGAGTTCCACTAAAGAACGTTATCATTTAGTAACCAACTACAAATATGTTGAATATGTAATATGTTTCGTTGATTGTAATGTTCATAATGTTTTTAACATATGATATCTTTATATAAATAAAAAAAAACTTTTTTACTCTTCATACGCTGTTGTACTCCTCTACTGTATACAACCCTTTATAAGTGCCAGTAAAATCCATTTAGGGGAACCTCTCTCTCTCTCTCTCTATATCTATATCTATATCTATATCTATATCTGTATATATATATATATATATGCGCATTATTGGATGTGGCACTGCCCCTTTTTTTAAAACCTAGGAGAGCTAGTCACTCTTCACTATGTTATCTTTAAGTGACTGGTGTACTGGAAAACACTTAAACAAGTAAAAAAAGGCACAATGCAACAATACCTAAAAAAACCTTTTTTACTCTTCATACGCTGTTGTACTCCTCTACTGTTTACAACCCTTTATAAGTGCCGGTAAAATCCATTTAGGGGAACCTCTCTCTCTATATATATATATATAGTCACTTAAAGATATGGTCCTGTCAGAATGGAAAGAGCCTGAGAAAATGTTGTTCCAGTCCAGAGGACATAAGAGGAGATTTTCCTTTCAGTCTGACATTGAAGAGACGTTTTTCAAGTGTCCCAAACTGGATGCTCCTATGTCTCAAGTGTCTAAGAGATCTGATCTTTCATTTGAAGACTCTGGGGTTCTTAAAGACCAGATGGATAGGAAAGCCGACGCTTTGCTCCGTAAGGCCTGGGAGGCTTCAGCCTCCTCTATGGGGTCAGCCCTGGCATCCACCTACTTAGCTAGAAATCTAGATGTTTGGGTCCAGAGGCTAGATGACCTGCTCTCCACCGACACACCTGTAGAAGAGATCAAAGAATCTCTCCCCCTGATTGCCAAATCAGTCAGCCTTGATCAATTGCTTTAGACGGGCAATCTGGTTGAAATCCTGGGACGGGGATCTGACCTCCAAAAATAAACTCTGCAGTATTCCCTTTGAAGACAAACTATTGTTTGGTTCAGCTTTAGAGGAAGTACTTGCTCGGTCCTCAGAAAAGGGTAAACGTTTCCCATCTCGGAAGGTTAAGCCTCAAAGTAAGAGACTCTTTCGTAGTTTTCGAGCCAAAGCTAACTTCAAACCAGGGGGCCTGCAGGCAAAGAAAAAATGGTCATTTAGCAAAGACAAAGCTAAAGGGTCTCTCTTTGCTCCTTCAACCCAGGCAAAAAGCTCTCAGTGACGCCAAGTCAGGGGTAGGAGTAAGGCTGACCTTTTTCAGCGAGGAATGGGCAAAAGTAACAGTAAATCCTTTTGTTCTCAAGGTCATAAGAGAGGGTTTCAGGTTGGAATTCAATCTCCCTCCTCCCCAGAGGTTTTTTCTCACTCATCTGCCGAGGGACCAAAAGAAACAGCAGGGCATGTTATGTCTGATTTCCCTTTGGAAATCAGAAAGGGTTATTTCCCCTGTTCCAGAGGATCAAAAATTCCAAGGATTTTATTCCCATGTTTTTCTGGTAAGGAAGGCATCAGGAGGATTTTGGATGGTCATCAATCTGAGCCTCCTAAACAGTTTCTTGACTTACAGGCGTTTCCGGATGGAAAGCATTTATTCACTCAGGAATCTGTTATTGCCAGAGGTATTCATGGTGACCCTGGATCTTCAGGATGCTTACCTCCATGTTCCAATATACCAGGATTATCAGGTTCTTTGAGTTTTGCGATCCTCTCGGAAAATGGCTTAAGTAATTGGCAGTTCAGAGCCCTTTCTTTTGGTCTCTCGGCAGCCCCAAGAATCTTTACAAAGGGTCATGGCCGAGGTCATGGCTTTTTTAGTTTGCAGAAAATTTCAATCGTCCCTTACTTGGACGACTTTTTGATCTTTGCCCGGGACAAAGAGGACCTGGGTCGGGATCTGCAAGTAGTTCTGCAGACCTTCCAAAGATTGGGTTGGAAAGTCAATCTGCAGAAATCTGCTCTGGTTCCCTCCCAGAGGTGTCTTTTATTTTGGGCTACCTGATATACTCAATCGCCCAAAGAATTTTCTTACCGGAAGAGAAGATCTCCAAGATCCTCCTTTCCATGCAGAAATTCAGGTGCGATCCCCAGGCATCCCTGCGTCAGATAATGCAGCTGATGGGCTTGATGACTGCTGCAATTCCGGGGGAGCCCTGGGCCCAATTGCATTTCAGATCCCTACAGGCATTTCTTCTGCGTTGTTGGGATCACAGAAAGGCCTCTCTAGACCAGGTCGTGCGGCTTCCAGGAGACGATTCTCTCAATCTGTCCTGGTGGGTCCGATCGGAGCATTTTGCAGGTAGGGAAGGCTTGGACCCAGCGTTTTCCGGTAAAGATTACCGCAGACGCCAGCTTGTGGGGTTGGGGGGTGCACTCAGAGGATTGGCAGGCTCAGGGTGCCTGGCAACCAGAAGAGGCAGCCCAATCCTCGAACTACAGGGAACTGTTAGCAGTAGAAAAAACTTTGATCACTTTGAAAACCAAGGTTCATGCAAAGGACCTGTTGATTTTTTTCGGACAATGCCAGGACAGTTGCTTACCTCAACAAGCAGGTGGGTATTTGCTCAGACAGCCTGCTAGGGTTGAGTCAGGAGATCCTTTCCTGGGCAGAGGACAATGTTTCCTCAATCAGGGCAGTCCACATCAGTGGGTCGGCAAATACAGTGGGGACGGAAAGTATTCAGACCCCCTTAAATTTTTCACTCTCATATCGCAGCCATTTGCTAAAATCATTTAAGTTCATTTTTTTTCCTCATTAATGTACACACAGCACCCCATATTGACAGAAAAACACAGAATTGTTGACATTTTTTGCAGATTTATTAAAAAAGAAAAACTGAAATATCACATGGTCCTAAGTATTCAGACCCTTTGCTCAGTATTTAGTAGAAGCACCCTTTTGATCTAATACAGCCATGAGTCTTTTTCGGAAAGATGCAACAAGTTTTTCACACCTGGATTTGGGGATCCTCTGCCATTCCTCCTTGCAGATCCTCTCCAGTTCTGCCAGGTTGGATGGTAAACGTTGGTGGACAGCCATTTTCAGGTCTCTCCAGAGATGCACAATTGAGTTTAAGTCAGGGCTCTGGCTGGGCCATTCAAGAACAGTCACAGAGTTGTTGTGAAGCCACTCCTTTATTATTTTAGCTGTGTGCTTAGGGTCATTGTCTTGTTGGAAGGTAAACGTTCGGCCCAGTCTGAGGTCCTGAGCACTCTGGAGAAGTTTTTTGTCTAGGATATCCCTGTACTTGGCTGCATTCATCTTTCCCTCGATTGCAACCAGTCGTCCTGTCCCTGCAGCTGAAAAACACCCCCACAGCATGATGCTGCCACCACCATGCTTTACTGTTGATACTGTATTGGACAGGTGATGAGCAGTGCTTGGTTTTCTCCACACATACCGCTTAGAATTCAGGCCAAAAAGTTCTATCTTGGTCTCATCAGACCAGAGAATATTATTTCTCACCATCTTGGAGTCCTTCAGGTGTTTTTTAGCAAACTCCATGCGGGCTTTCATGTGTCTTGCACTGAGGAGAGGCTTCCATCAGGCCACTTTGCCTTAAAGCCCCGACTGGTGGAGGGCTGCAGTGATGGTTGACTTTTTACAACTTTCTCCCATCTCCTGACTGCATCTCTGGCGCTCAGCCACAGTGATCTTTGGGTTCTTCTTTACCTCTCTCACCAAGGCTCTTCTCCCCCGATAGCTCAGTTTGGCAAGACGGCCAGCTCTAGGAAGGGTTCTGGTCATTCCAAACGTCTTCCATTTAAGGATTATGGAGGTTACTGTGCTCTTAGGAACCTTAAGTGCAGCAGAAATTTTTTTGTAACCTTGGCCAGATCTGTGCCTTGCCACAATTCTGTCTCTGAGCTCTTCAGGCAGTTCATTTGACCTCATGATTCTCATTTGCTCTGACATGCACTGTGAGCTGTAAGGTCTTATATAGACAGGTGTGTGGCTTTCCTAATCAAGTCAAATCAGTATAATCAAATGCAGCTGGACTCAAATTAAAGTGTAGAACCATCTCAAGGATGATCAGAAGAAATGGACAGCACCTGAGTTAAATATATGAGTGTCACAGCAAAGGGTCTGAATACTTAGGACCATGTGATATTTCATTTTTTCTTTTTTAATAAAGCTGCAAAAATGTCAACAATTCTGTGTTTTTCTCTTAATATGGGGTGCTGTGTGTACATTATTGAGGAAAAAAATCAACTTAAATGATTTTAGCAAATGGCTGCAATATAACAGAGTGAAAAATTTAAGGGGGTCTGAATACTTTCCGTCCCCACTGTATACTGGCAGATTATCTAAGCAGAGTAACTGTCACTTCCAGCAGTTATGAGCTGAACCAGGAAATCTTCTGGGAGTTAATGGTCAGGTGGGGAAAGCCCAAAGTGGATCTGTTTGCTTCCACCCACAACAGGAAGCTTCCAGCTTATTTTGCCCTGGAGAGACAAGCAAAGTCCCTAGGGACAGATGCGCTCTTTTTCCAGTGGAATTTTCCCCTGGCCTGCGCTTTTTCTCCAATTCCGCTATTGCCTCTGGTTCTCCGAAAGATTGTGCAGGAACAGGCAGAAGTGATTCTGATTGCTCCATGGTGGCCCAGGAGGAGTTGGTTCTCTGCACTGAGAGCACTCTCAGTAGAGTCCCCCTGGCCCCTACCAGAGAGAAGAGACCTTCTACACCAGGGGCCAATGCTGCATCCAAACCCTTTGATTTACCGTCTGACAGCTTGGAGGCTGAGCGGCGCATCCTACAATTGAAGGGATGTTCAGCTAGGTTATTGAGATTATTCTAGACAGCCATAAATTAGTCACAAGGAAGATTTATGAAAAAATTTGGAGGACCTTTGTAGCCTGACAAAAAAGGGCGGGGGTAGACTCGTTTTCTATACCCTATGTTCTGGACTTTTTACAGGGGGAGTGGAAAAGGGGCTTGCTGTCATCACTCTTGGGGTTCAAGTTGCTGCCCTATCTCTGTTCATGGAGAAAAGACTGGCGGAGGAGCCTTTAATTAAGAGATTCCTCCTAGCTACGGCTAGACGTACACCCAGAGTAGTCAAGCAGGTTCCACCTGGGATTTGTCATTGGTATTGAACGCCCTTACCAGACCCCCTTTTGAGCCACTGTGTGACGCCTCTTTAAAATTAGTCACCCTAAAGATGGTTTTCCTTTTGGCTATAACTTCTGGGAGAAGGGTCTGTCAGGAAAGAAGCAAGCACCAGTCTCTCCAATATCGTTGCCTTCCCTCACATATGCGCGGTAGTGCGGCACTCTGGCGCATCCCTGGGCACAATACAGCGGAACGGCTAATGTGCGCGCGCAATTCAGTGAAACGGCTAATTTGGGTGCAATTCAGCGAACCGACTAATGCAAGTGCGCAATTCAGCGGAATGACGTACGCAATAGCGCACAAAACATGAGCCTACCACTGGCTTATAAAGCCACTCTGGTTTGTCTTTCAGCTCCCCATGTGTTTCCTGCTTGTATCCTGATTCTTGACCAGTTGTGACCCGGATTGACCTTGGCCTACTCTGATCTCTTCCTGCATCTGACCCGTGGCTTGCCTCTCGGACCTCTCTACTTGCTTCCTGTGTTTGACCCTCGGCCTGTCTATGGATATTGCTTCCTGTCTCCAGTGATTGACCCTCATCCTGCTCCTGGACTTTGCTATTGTCTTCAGTCCTCGACCCCTGGCTTGCTCACAGACTTTGCCTCCAGTTATCTGTGTTTGACCCTCGGCCTGTTTTACAGACTTTGCTATCGGTCTCCAGTACTAAATCATTAGGCTGCTGACAGATCTGCTAACAATCTTTTGCACTAGACTATTTTGCCTAAGAGACTCCTGCCAGTCACTGGTGTTTGACCCCCGGCTTGTTGTTGGATTAGCTGTTCGTCGTCCTTCTTGAGCTTCAGCATCTTTCAGTCCTGCACAGCTGTCTCCCTGACCTTCACGCAAGACCTGCCCTGGCTGCTGGTGACTCGTGCCTCTTTGCGCCCTTCACCCCCTGTACCATCTCCAGGAGTGGAGTGCGCTTAGTCGCAAGAGGTTACCGCTCTCAGCATCTCGGCCTCGGTGAGTACCCTTATCTGCCAGGTTCTTTCATGTGTAAAGATCCTTTCTTAAGGATTTTAGACAACAGAGTAGTGATCAGGCCTGACCCTTTGTATTGGCCCAAAGTTTCGTCTGACTTCCACAGATCCCAGGAAGTAGTTCTTTTGTTTTTTAGAAGAGCTTTTGTTCCTCGTCCAGGAATCCAGAGGAAGAAAGGTTCATTTTTTTGTCTTTGTCTTCTACACTACTTAGAAGTTACTAGTGAATTTAGGAAAGATTCCCAATTACTGATTACTTTTAGTGGCCCCAAAAAGGGTTCCAAGGCTTCCAGAGGTTCCATTTCCAGATGGATTAGAAAAGCTATATGTGAGGCCTACAAATCTTCAGGACAATCCCCTCCTTCCAGAGTTAGGGTTAACTCTACTAGGTCACTAGCTGCCTCTTGGGCAGAAAGAGCAGGTGCATCACAGGAAGATATTTCCAAAGCTGCTGCCTGGTCCTCCCCTCATGCATTCGTCAGGCATTATAGAGTCCAGATGCTCTCCAGCCAGGACCTCTCCTTTGGAAGGAAAGTACTTCAGGCTGTCGTCCCTCCCTTAAGGTATAGATCGTTCTTATCCTCTCAAGTAGCTGTCCTGGAAGATGAGGGGGGAAAACCCCTGTTAGACTTACTGGTAACAGTATTTCCAGGAATCTTCCAGGACAGTGTCTATATTCCCACCCTATTCTTGTTTCACTGGTCCCCTTATTTCAACCTGGTGGTGGGGTATTAATGAGTCTCTGTTATTCATCTTCCGAATTCACTTTGGGTGGAGGTTTACTTGATCTTCATACAACTGAGGATCAGGGGAAAGGGAGGGGCCTTTTTAACTGTGTCTGATTTGTGTTTCCTGTAGAAGGCAGAGCCAATCATCTCTCAAGTAGCTGTCCTGGAAGATTCCTGGAAATACCGTGACCGGTAAGTCTAACGGGGGGTTTTAACTCCAGATATCTTCAGCTAGCCTGATGTTTAAACTGCAGTATATCATTGTAATTTGTAATCCACAAAGACAAAGGGAAAGACATGACTGTAGAACAAAAGATATACTGATGATGGCTTAACTGAAGAAATATCACCACTTGTAGATTCCTCTTTACACGTGAGTGCAATACAGTACTGATCTTACAGCGCAGGGAAAAAAACAAGTCCCCAAAGTCCAGCTATATGATGCCTGTGAAGAAGTAGATTCACCTCCGTGGAACTACAAGTCTCACCAGCAGTCTTGTAGAAAGGACTCACTCAGCAATACTGTAATCTCTACTGGAATGGGCAGGTGCCCTCTCACCACAGTAGACCCCAATGGCTGTGAGGCTCCATCCGGAATCCCCTCCTGGTGTCTCCGTCTGGTGAAGATGACACCGCCACGCCGTGCTGCCACTCCCGATCCACTGAAGTGCAGGTGGCTTCCAGTTGCTCTGAAGCGTAGGCCGGTCCGCTTGCTAGAATAGCAGGGCTGTCCTCCATAGATCCCTCAGAGGCGAGCGATCCGGCTCTCCACTGTATAGACTTTGGTCAATCGTTAAGAGAAGGGAGTGGTTGAACATCGCCATATAACATGGGGAAATATCCTTGATGCTGTATGTCTATAACGCCGATGGCGCCGCGCAGCGTCACATGACAAACACGTGACAACGCCCCAAGTCACCTGACATGGAAGGCGCCGTCAACGTGACACATTGCGCCATACCGCCGGTGCAACAACCCGCCCAGAGTCACAGGACTGTATAGACAAGAGCCTAAACCGGAAGTATTGAAAAGACAAAATGGAAATATACCACAGCATTTAGGTCGGAAAACCAACCAAATACTGTGGGTGCTTTAAGTGACACCAGCACTCTAGAAATCAACTGGAAGACAGGTAGTCACAAAGCCATCAAAATACTGTAAAATAAATATGAATATAAATGCACTAAAGAATAAAATAATAATCATATCCATGTAGCGAGGCGGAACCACAACACAACTGGTGTATACTGCAAACCAAACAACGGAAATATACAGATCCATACACTACATATATAAAAAATGGAATATGATAAAAGCAGTATAACTGACATAACCATATCTCTGAAAAATAATAAAAAAGAAAAATATAAAAACAAATATATGAATTAGGCTTGATTAATAAACGAGTTAATGTCCCACTCGACATTCATGCCATATGGCGAGTGGGACCGAAGCTTGTGAATCCAATAAGTCTCAAGTCTGGGGACCCCACGTAAATGGGATTCTCCCCTCCAATTAAGAAAAAACTTGTCGATAATCAGAAATTGAGTACCGGTGGGGTCTTTGTTATGGTGTTTCAAATAGTGTCGTGAGACACTATGAGTAATTTTTCCTGTCTTAATATTGGTTAGATGTTCATTAACTCGAATGGAAAAAGTTCTTATAGTGCGTCCTATATACTGCTTTTGGCAGGGACAAGTCAGAAGGTAGGCTACGAACTTAGTGGCACAGGTGGTGAAGTGCTTCATGGGGTATAGCCGTTGTGTGACAGATGATTGAAATGTCTCGGTTTTATGTCTACCACTAGTATTGTGAAGACATACATTACATCTCCTGCACGGATAATAACCCTTGCATTGTTGGAAAAAGGATATATTTCTAGAGGGATCTATAACATTAGGAGCTATCTGCCCCTGTATAAACTGAGCCCCCTCTGAAAATGACACCTGCTTGATCAGAAATGACAGGTAATCAATAGTAATCAGGTACTCAATATATCTACCGATCCTCAATGTCACCAAGTCAATCACACTGACTATGGGTTGGCCAGGGGAATTGACTGGGTCCTTGTGCACCTTTGGGAGGTAGTAAATGACTGGAATACATGGTGCCAAAGGTACTAGGAAACTTCTCTCTTTTTTATCAAGGATTCCCAGGGCGAAGCCCTCATTAACAAGTTCTGAGAGGACCCTTTTATAACTAGAGGTGGAATCAATATGAATGCGACTATATGTATCGGGATCCTCGAGAATCCTATCCATCTCTCGGATATAGTTGTCTTTATTTAATATGGCAATTGCCCCACCTTTATCGGGGAGGCGAATGATCAGATTTTTACGTTTGCAAAGTTGTTTTAAACCCGCTTTAATATTTGGATCCGCATACATTTTTTTTATTGGGTAATTGTTCTAAATATTGTAAATAAGACTACGAAAAACACTAATCGATGGGGAAATAGTCCCAGGGGGATTAAATAACGAAGAATTAGACAAACCAGTGTGCACATGGTTGTCTACAATAGAAAGATTGTTACTGGGAGGCTGAGTAAGAAAGTGTCTCTGGATGCTAAGTTTATGGCTACATTTCTGAACGTCAATAAATGTAGAAAACTTATTAAGAGTTTTTGGGGGGACATATTTCTGTCCTTTATCTAACACCAATTTCTCCTCATCCGTCAGACAAACAGAACTGAGGTTAAAAATGCCGGCACCTGTCAAGTTCTTTTTCTTTTTGCTTTGGATCCTCCTCCCCCTCTAGTACTTCTTTTCGTTCAGGGCTTCCTGGATATTCCCGCGTAGGCCTTGGAAAATCCAAATGATATGAAGACCCAGGATAACTTTGATTATAGTTATAAGGAGACCTAATACATAGATCCTCTTCCCTATTATCATATCTATAGGGGTCTGGGTGGGTTTCTCTTGAATCCCTCTCCTGTAGTGGATGGAAACGATTATGGGTACGGATAGGCGTTCATGGATCAAAGTCATTCGGAACCAAGACTCCAAATCTGGATCTCCTTGTTGTGGAAAAATATCCCAGTGGAGGCCTCTAGGAACCATTTGAATGACCATTGAATGACCTGGTAGTTCTATACTCGAAGACATCCATAATGCTTGGACGTAAGAACATTTGCAGCAGTATACAAGTAAAAAAAAACTGGTAACTGGTAAACCTACTTTTTTGACCTGCACTATTGGAGCCCCCCCTTCTTTTTCCTACATACTGAGTTTTGGATGGGAGGCATTCCAATTGGGATGCCTGCCCCTCAAGTTCGGTGGATACCCATGAGGTTCTTCGGAGATACTATTCCCGAGTCCCTTCAATCGTTTGGGAGAGTCATCCATCCTGATATCCATGCTTTTATGATTTGGTATCACTGACATCCGGGTCCACCAGTCTTGGTAAGAGTATTCATTCTTATCCATTTAGAGAGGATTCATCATCTTGGATGCTTCACATGCCAGTTTTTTCATTCACTTATCTGAAGATTGTCACTTTATGGTTGTGGACTTTTATCAAGTTTTCCTTTTCAGGATCTGATTTGTGTTATTGGACTTATTCTCTTATCTTTCAATTATTTCACTACTTTGCACTTTATTAGTCATTTTTCATTGAATGTTTATTAGATTGATCATCATTTATGTGTGCACTTTACACTGTATAATTAGTTTTAGCGCTACATTTTATCCACCTTCCTATTTGAATATTTGTCACATTCTTGTGTAGCAGCTTTTTCATATTGTTATTTCTTTTTGATATTTGGTAACAGTTTGTGCAGTATTATCCCACATTCCCATTTTCACTTTTTGACTGCTGCAACTGAACTTACGTCCAAGCATTATGGATGTCTTCGAGTATAGAACTACCAGGTCATTCAATACTGACGGTGTATTTACCACCACTGATCAAGACACCGAAATCAGTGGAATGTTTCTCAGGTTATCTGATGACTACCGAAATACATCTCCAATGGGATACAGCCTTTTTGGAACAATATATTAAAGAACAAATGGTTCCTAGAGGCCTCCGCTGGGATATCTTTCCACAACAAGGAGATCCAGATTTGGAGTCTTGGTTCTGATATTTCAACAAAGTTGGGATCAAGCTCCTTGTGTTTCTAGTTGATAAAAAACAGCTGAAATTATCCATCATAGATAAGAAGATCAAGAACCTCAAAGAAAAATTTACTCCACATAAAACTACCTCCGAATATATTTCTCTTTCAACAAGTTTAAGAAATCACTTGGAGAGGCGCATGCGCGGCGCTCTGTGACATGGACGCCTGATCACAGAGCTCCGTCACGCTCCGAGCATTCGGCACTCCCCGCAACGGATCCTCTCACCCCCCACACCCGTAATCGGGAGCGGAGCACGGCGGCTACCCCCAGGACGGAGATAGGGCATATTGCAGCAACCAAACGGACCCCAGAGGACTGTTTCTCGGTTGGGTCTCTCACAGCACAGACACCTAAGATGGCGGCGGAGCGGCACACAAGCGATGCTGCATACACAGGCACAGCTGATTCCTCTCCCTGGCGCACTGCTCTGCTTAAAGAGGTATGTGGAGAGGCTCCTCTGCCCCACATTATCTTAGATCCAGCATCTCCTGCCTCCACATTGTCCTTATTAGATCAGACCCTGGATGGAATTCACATACCACACACAGCCTCATCCCCCCAGAGGCCTGTCATGCAGCAACAAGATGTGAATCAGTTCTCCTCATGTCCCCCTGATATCTCAATGCTCTTTAACAAATTCTCAGAAATGCTTGATAAAGGACTTGCACAAACTGCTGCCAAAATAACTTCAGATATCACCTCTGATATTAAATCAGACCTACATCTCCTGGGATCCCGCATTGAGCATATTGAAACTAAAATGGATGCCACGATCGATCGGGTCAATCAAAATACGGATCGCTTTCAAGAACTCAATGATCAGCTGGAGGGGGCCATCGCCAAAATCGATGACCTTGAAAATAAGTCCAGACGGCTGAACTTTAGGATAAGGGGTCTTCCTGAGACTTTCACAGACATTCCGGAAGCAGTTCACTCTCTCATCAAACACCTGATACCTGATATCAGAGCCCACAGGTTGGAGCTCGACAGGGCCCACAGAGCTTTAGGTCCCCCTCGCTCGGATGGTCTTCCCAGGGACATTGTGGTAAAACCTCACTACTACAACGTTAAGGAGGAGGTCATGAGGAGGGCTCGCACCATGCCCCAAATCCAGCTCCTGGGTCATTCAGTTCAGGTGTACGCTGATATTTCTCCTTATACTATACAAAGACGGCGAGCACTTAAACCACTTTTGAATGTTCTCACACAGAAAAATGTGAAATATTGGTGGCTTTTCCCGCTGAGCCTCAAATTTGAATTTAACGGCAAGCCTTTCAGATTTTCTACACTAGCGGAAGGAGAACTTTTACTGAAAAAACTGGGACTCTTGAACACTGATCCAACTTCACCGATGCAGTCTTCTCCATCACTCCTACCCAAACGACCACCTCTGCCCAGCCCTCTGACTCCTACGTGGCAAAAACCCAAGTATAAGAAAGCCAAGGAAAGCCCTGCCACCTGAACCACCGGACTCTTTTTTTTTTCTCTCCCTTTTCATCCCTTTTTGGGATGTGGACATGCCTTACCCCTTCACCATACAGGTCTCCCCCCCCCCCTTTTTTTTTTTTTTTTTTTTTTTTTTAGCACCTGTCTGGTCCTGGGGGGCGTGGAAAGTTTTTGATCCTGTCATTTGGGGTTATACCCTCTTCATGAGGGAAAGAAAGAAAAAAGAAAAGAAAAGGAAAAATATTTTTTTTTTTTTTTTTTTTTGTCATGGGGGTCAATTTTAACTTGTGATCCTTTTTGTTCCCTCCCGTTACAGATATAATTCTTAGTCATTAATGGGATAGGGAGTGTATCCTAATATATTGTTGTCATAGTTTTTTTTACGGGGTGCCGTGCACGGGGCGGTACCTTTGCGCCTCATCCTTCCCTCGAAGTCGGATTGCAGTTACTCCTACTTCAGGTTGGGATTTCCTCCACAAGTTTGGAGGCAACATATTTATATCTCGGGATATGATGAACGTTTTTTTCACATATCCCTGGATCTTCTTCTCTTTTCCTACTATTCTTCTGCTTTTTCTCTCTCTTAATCCCCTTACTAAATTGTTACTCTTTTCAGTGACGTGTGCGGTCTCGCTTGCCCACGGGGCCTGGGATCGTGATCTGAGGATCCTACAGTTGATACATGACCACATGCCACCTGTCAATTGGAAGGTAGGTGATTGGGGTTTACTGGCATCTCAACCTATCCTGCTCCATGGTTGACCACACCACCTCCTCACAGGCCCTACGCCTGGCCTCACATAATGTACAGGGGCTTAATTCCCCACTTAAGCGTCGGAAAATCTTTCAGTATTATCATGACTAGGGATGAGCTTCGAGTTCGAGTCGAACTCATGTTCGACTCGAACATTAGCTGTTCGCAAGTTCGCCGAACACCGAACAATTTGGGGTGTTCGCGGCAAATTCGAATGTCGCGGAACACCCTTTAAAAGTCTATGGGAGAAATCAAAAGTGCTAATTTTAAAGGCTTATATGCAAGTTATTGTCATAAAAAGTGTTTGGGGACCCGGGTCCTGCCCCAGGGGACATGTATCAATGCAAAAAAAAGTTTTAAAAACGGACGTTTTTTCAGGAGCAGTGATTTTAATAATGCTTAAAGTCAAACAATAAAAGTGTAATATCCCTTTAAATTTCGTACCTGGGGGGTGTCTATAGTATGCCTGTAAAGGGGCGCATGTTTCCCGTGTTTAGAACAGTCTGACAGCAAAATGACATTTGGAAGGAAAAAACACATTTAAAACTACCCGCGGCTATTGCATTGCCGACAATACATATAGAAGTTCATTGATAAAAACGGCATGGGAATTCCCCCCAGGGAAACCCCGAACCAAAATTAAAAAAAAAAAAAATGACGTGGGGGGGGGTCCCCCTAAATTCCATACCAGGCCCTTCAGGTCTGGTATGGATATTAAGGGGAACCCCGGCCAAAATTAAAAAAAAAAAATGACGTGGGGTTCCCCCTAAATTCCATACC